>NW_027286874.1:102942953-103485453 GCF_022747635.1 Hetaerina americana | reverse complement strand
GCTCTGAGCATTCATCATCTTCTTTCTCTATTGCTTTGACTTTTCTGCCCTCACTTTTTCACCACTTGCTTTGATTTATATCCAGTGGATGTGTTGCGAAGGTGAGATTTGATTGTTCATTTTTCTTGACGCCCTTGCTCAGATGTAATCACTGCCTCTAGGGACCGATCTGTTGGTGTCCTCCGCTTGGGCCCTCCCAACCACGGATGGACCGAATACAGTGAGTTGACATGATGATAGTGGCTGTCACTGCTGTCATAGGAGAGAAAAAGGTGTGTTGTATGTGTGCGTGTGTGTGTGTGTGTGAGAGAGAAAGAGACTTGAATGGGCGCGCCCCCACAAATGTGTCTTCTCCGTCATCGCCGTTGGCGTGGGAGGAGGGCGGCTTGGCAGATGCTGTGCAATGGAGAGAGAGAAAGAGGGATAGATATGCTTCTGCCTCCCTCCCCATTCCCATGCGGGAAGAGGGGTAGGTGCTGGCACTGCCAATGGCAAGTGGTGTGCATGACGATATGTGCGCATGTGGATATACGAGTGGCTGTGTTGCTGCGCTGGTGGTGAATCGGGGCGCGTGTACTGGGGCCATTAATCGAGCCATTTGTCCAAAGAGTGCGTGCCTGCCCTGATTGTGTGCTTGCGCAGTTGTTCAAGTGGGGGAGGAGGGAGTGAGGGGCGTGCACGACGAGAGGAAGGGATTGCAGGCGTGTATGTGGAGCTGAGTGGGTCATTGCACGATGATGCGTGCCCAGTTTGACAAAGTGTGCTGCTGCCATCTAGTTTGCTGCCCTTGGATGCGCACCCCCTTCACTCCCAATGGCTTTCCGTCTCACCCTTTGATGATGATTGGCACAAGTGACGTGAAGGCAACCTCCCCTCTTTTCACTGTGCATTATTTAAAAGATTTAGAATTGCTAGTGGACATCTTTGTTGTTGCTTAAATGGAAACTTTTGGAGTCCTTGCCCTTGTTGTTGTGTCTATTTTTTTATTATTCTCTGTCTTGTTATTGAACATTTTATACCTTTTCCTGAAATGTGAATATGCACCAAAATTTTGCCAACTGATTGTAATTGGCATTACTCTTCCAAGTCATGTGATTATTGTTCTTCAGCGTTGCCCTATTATGATTGTACTCATGGCGGTGGCAGTGTTCCCCAATCTTGAGCGGTCCTCATCAGGGAATTCGCTTGGAGAACACAAGCTTGCGCATTGTGCATGCCCTCTCCTTGGTGACCACAGCTCACTGATGGTTTGAGGAAGGAAGGTATGCATGTGCGATTGGAGTTGGGCAAGATCCCTCTGCCCTCGTAGCTGTCTGCGCAACTTGAGGGGGATGTGTGCACACCAATGTGCACAGACCCCCCCTTGCCATGCCGGATGCCTCGCCAGTACTTCACACTCTGCATTGGCTGTGCAAGATGACGACAAACGGGAGGTGGATGCATTTTGCTGAATTTTGTGTCTGAGTGAGGAATCCTCGAGAAGTGCAAGGGCTCGTTTGTTTTTATACATTGGAATCGTTTGGTCTACATTTGATTTAATGCCACTCGTTGAGTTCAAAGTGTTTGCACATATTTCTTTGTTTTGGACATCTCATTGCATAAAAGTAACACATTGTTACGAATTTGTGAATCATGTGTTTTAGGTATTTGTATGTGCATCAATCCAAAGATGTGTTCTTGGGCTAGAAAATAGTTGAGACAGAGAGTAAATGGTGGCAGGCAATTTGAATTTCCCGTGGCCAAAATGAGATGTAGCCTTTTCAGAAAATTTGGTGGTTGAAATATGTTCAGCTAAACCTTCTTCCAATTTGGAAAATAATTGGTGTCTGCTCGAACCAAATAATTTTTTAATTGACCCTTTTTGAATTAACTAAAGATGAATATTTTAAAAAGGTTAAATGTCAAAGTACCATCCATGTCAATAAAAAGAACTGCCAATCTTGGTCTAAGGATGTGTTATTGTTACCTGGAAGTTTTCTGAGTACACTTAATAATATTTTTTGGTTGTAGAAATTACTACGCCATCATTTTCCTTTTGCTTGCTTGCTGATATATTACCCATTACCCTTAATGCAGGAATATTTCTCTTCAAATTGGGATCTCCCTGCTTGTAATTCCTACGGTAAAAACTCCCTTCATTTGTGAAAAAGCTTTTGAACTCATGCTAACCAACACCAACAATAGAGGCAATTGTTTTGTATTGCTTGCATTCCCTGAGATGTGGTGTGGTCAGTTGTTTTGTTGTCTATTCTCTCCAACAAGAGTTCATATGGAACCTATCCATCAGTATCAATGGAAATGGTGCACAAAGTGAGGGAGTATTTACATTCCCATGCCATTAACCCCCAAGCCAGTTAAGGTTTTTAAATTCTTTGGCCCCACTCATGGTAATTAATTTTTCTAAAATCTCTCCCGGTTGGAGCATTGTTGAAAATAATTTATGCCTTTTTAAATATTAATTCTAAAATTAAAAAAAAATCTACCTTATGTTAAATTACATATTCTATTTAGTTAAAATTTTACTTACGTAATATTTCATATTTTCACTTCTTTTTTTGCCCATAAGTTTTGAACCTTTGTTCTAAAAGTTCAGTTTTGTGTGATATATGAGAGCGATTTGAAAAGTAAGGTCTACAATTTTTTTTCATGAAAAATCAAATTTATTCTCAACTTTGCATACATCATTGGAAAGGTTGAGCATTTTGCTATTTTTCTGCATAGTCGCCTTGATGATAAATCAATTTTTGCATACTTGTAACCAGCTTTTTAATACCGGCGTCGTACCTTTCTCCCACCACGTCACATAGCCAACTTACAACTGCTTCTTGCACTTCCTCGTCTGCCTTGAATTTCTGCCCTCCAAGGTGTTTGTTGAGAGCGGAAAACAAGTGGTAGTTGCTGGGGGAAACGTCCAGGCTGTTAGGAGGGTGGTCGATGATATCCCTGCCGAATTCAGTGATTAGGGTGGTCGTTTGATGTGACACATGTGGACGTGCATTGCCATGATGCATACACACTCCTTTGGTGCGACACATTGTTGTAACCGAGGACCTAAGACACAATATTCTGCATGGAGAAGTAGCCACTCTCTTCAATGAGGCCTTCCTTTATTTCATGAATGGTAATTCTCCGGTTATTGCACACCATCTCATCAATTGGAGCCACCGTTGATTCCGGCAAACTCGGCCGCCCCGACCGCTGCTCATCGTGGACGTTATCCCGGACATCAAAAAACTCCCTGCACCACTTCCGCACGTTTTTGATGTCCATACACTTCTCACCGTACGCTTCCGCTAAATGGCGATGAATTTATATTGGAGAAGCAGTCGTCAGATGGCTTTGCGACGCGCCGGGAGAAAAGTACGATGCGGGTATTAAGAAGCTTCTTACAAGGATGCAAAAAGTGATAGGGGCAGGAGCTAAGGGTAAATCATAAGCATTGATGCGGCACCAGTGTTTATCATGTGACGAAAATACGACAACGCCATCATTTTTGAACACCTCGTCAAATCATGCAGATCAAATTTTCTTGTTTTGAGTCTGGGGCAGCCGAACCCTTATATCGTAACTATCCTGTCTGCAGGACTATTCCGGAACCTGTATGGCTTGGCCTTATGGTTAAATCGGTCTTTCATTTGATCTACGGACAATGACCTCCAGCGATTCTGATTTGTAGCGGGTTATATTTTGTATTTTTTAGTACCCTGCAGGCTGCCGCTAGGGTATGTGGCAGGGGGTGAATGCAAACCAGGCTAATTTTGACCCGAAAATTTGTTCCTCCAGGCGCGGTCGGATAACGTTATTCTGATCCCTTATCGTTCATGGCAGAAAATGACCTCTTACGAGTAAATCTATTTGTTCTGTCTTTAATCTCTCTAATTTAATTGACACGATCTATCCTACCGTTAACTGATGGGGCTAATTACAGATTTTCAACATCTTTGCTGAAGAGACATCCTTCCAATTTATGCAAGAAATTTCATCTGTAAGTTAACCTTCGCTCCGTGAGTGATTCCCAGCCTAGATCTTATTATAATTCTGATACGCTACTCGGTATATACTCCTCGTGCTACTCTACTCAGTTTATTACTTCACTTCCAATGAGTAGACGTTTGGCTAGAATGAAAAATCACGCAGTTCTTCCCGTTCTCCTTTGGTCGTTAGTTTTACCTGACTCCCACTGTCTTAAGCCCTTACAGCGGCTTGCGCTGTATTAAGTGGATGCGTTTGCCACGACTTGTTTCTACCACTCTCGCCGCTGAATATTTGCTATTCTTTCAGCATGTGAGCATTAAAATCGTCAGCCGGCGAAACGTTTTGCTAAATCATAATTAATCATCAAATTACTACGACGATTGTTCACCCTGACAGCTCTTTTTCTGGTTCCTGTGGAAAAACACGTGCGAAGGTAGCCCTATAAGTTTCCGGCCTATCAAATAAAGGAGAAATTTATTTCTTCAAATTTATTTTTATTTTTCAACATAGTCTCTTTTCGGGTCGATAAACTTTTTCCAGTGATGCTCCTAGCTTTTTTAACCCTACCAAATAGTAGTTGGTGTTTTTCCGCATTCGTCATTGCATACGTTTTCGTATGCAATGACGACCTCGTCCGATGGAAGTCTATCCTCCAAAAGAAACTTGATAAGGATAGGAGACAGGAAAATGTCTCTGGGGGCCAGGAAATATGGTGAGTGGTCAGTCAACCAATTCGAAGTGCAATTCATGAATTTTAGCCGTGGCCACCGCCGATGTGTGAGCAGATGCGTTGTCCCGATGGAAAAGCACTTTCTTCTTCTTTGAATACGGTCGTTTTGTTTGCAATTTCTGCCTTCAGCTTGTCAAGTAATGACGCATAATGCTCTCTCGTGATTGTTTTGCCTTTTTGAAGATTATGAAGGATCACGATTCCGTGACTATCCCCAAAAAGCAATCACCATCACTTTCCCGGCCAACTCAACCGGCTCCTTTCTTGGAGCAGGTTCATCATTGTCAGCCCAATGTTTTGACTGTTCTTTCGTCTCAGGAGTGTATTGGTGGATTCGGGTTTCACATACTGTCATGAATCAAGGCAAAACATCTGATTCACTTTGCTTAAACTGCTCCCACCGCCACTGACGATAAACATCGCAAACTTGTCGAAGATTTGATTCAAAATGACCGGCGAATCACTCTAAAGCGTATCGCAAATCATATTGGAATATCCAAGGACGAAGTTTGTCATGTTAAAGGCAGCCTGGAGCCAATAATCTTGCAACATACGGAACAACGCTCGTCCACACACCTCGCGCGCAGCTGGAGGGGCTATGCGAAACCTGAAATTTGAACCGATTCCACACTCTCCTTATTCCCTTGATCTTGCGCCTTGCTATTTTTATTTTTTTCCTCAAGTCAAGAGATATATCAAGGGTAATCATTACACCTCGGATGATGGGGTGAAGGCAGCTGTCAAGTCCTGGATTCGAGAAAAGTCTGAAGAGTTTTTCAGTGACGGAAGGAAAAAACTTGTTACATGTTGGGAGAAATGTGTTAGCCTTAACTTGTTTAACGTGATTAAGTTGAAAAATTTAAATGTATTATTTTTAAACTTAAGAATTGTACTTAAATGTACTTTATGCCCAAAATTGCTATTTGTTTTTGTTCGCGCTCTACAAGCATGTGTGCATTACTTTTCAGCCTACCCTCGTATGTCCCTTGGTTTGGCTATTGCAGTTCTCTTTATTTTACATTTCAATATTTTAAGTTAAGGTTTTCCGCCTGTAAGGCGAAAAATGACATATATATATATATATATATATATATATATATATATATATATATATATATATATATTAGTGTTCTTTCATGTCTTCAAATGTAATCACTCCGTCGGCGAATCGCAGTGTATATCCTACTCCCTTTACGCTAATGACGCCTGTAATATTTTTCTAGACCTCGTCCATTTGCCTTCTCTCTGCATGCTTTAGAGAGCTGGGACGGTAATGAGCAAAACTGCCTTGTTATTTCTTTATTTTAGTCTTCTGATTTCGCCACATCTATTCACTGTCGTCTGCTCTCTCTGCTTGGGTGTGCATTTCGTAATATCCAGTCGTCGCTGTCCATTCATTTTTTTTTCAGGATGTGAACCATTTTGTTACATTCAGTACTGTTTAAAGCTTTCTCGGTATTTTGCATTCTCTGCTCTATGTTTTCTCCGAGGGCGAAAGCACTTTGTTTTTTCTCAGCTTCTTAATCAAAATTGATCTTCTCGTATGCTTAATCTCTGCTGATTTTCTCTCCATCCCAATCTACAGGGACCTCTCAACCTGTAGATCATTCTCGACATACTCTACGATGCATTGGTCGCCAGGCTAATGGTTCGAAAGTTCGTGCATTCGTGATATTTTGTTACTAATTATCGAACATTTGGTTAATGCAAGGTTTGTTTTTGACCGATAGAGGTGTCGCAGTCCAGAGGGTCGAGTGTTAGGATACTGATGTGAGGGCTCCGGTTCGATTCCGGGTGACACCTCTGGGCACCATGCAGCTTCGCCCTAGCTCTTTGATTTTTAAAGTTATATAAGTTAAGCCACATATTTTTCTGTTAAAGTGAATGGTGCACAGGGAAAGGAACTGTATCCGATAATTAATACCCTCACCTATTAATTCCCTATTAATTTTTGAATCTCTCATGCCGTTGTCGGGCTTAGTGCTTGGTGGCTGATCAAAACCAACCTTATAGTTAATTACTGTGTGGGTTTTGGAGAATGACCGATATTAGGAACGTTATGTGGATGTGGATGCGCCTATATTTAAACATCGCTGATTGACATTTATCATGTTTTATGTCGTAAAATTTTTTTATTCTCCTAGTTTTACGAACTTTGCATTATTAAGGGATGGAATTTTGAGGGGTCCATTCTACCTGATACCTGAGGGTCAAATGAACGCACTGATGGCCCATGTTACGGTTCCAGAATCTGTTTGATTGAGCCCTCGGAAGGAATTCGGAGCACGTTCTAGGCATCCGCATTCTAAAGTACTCCAACAATAGCAGGTTTATCGATGAAAGCTGTTTGTTGCTCAGGGAACTAGCATAACGAGGAATTATTTGTAGAACGGCGTAAACATATTACGCAGATGCGCATATTACGAGATGCGTTGTGTGCCTCCCGCAGCAAATTAGGTCTCTTAAATTTCAGTGGTAACCCTTTCGTTCCAATGAGCGATTGTAGCGATAAAAATACAGGTAATCCTCGTTGCGTATGAAATTCGAGTATTTCGACTAAATTCCATTGAAATCTCTGAAATTAATCTAGTTAATCTCTGAAAGAAATCGCACTTTCCCAGGCGTAGAATTTTCTCATTGAATAAATCTGGCATGCAATACATAAAAACCTTTTGATTGGTGCATTTTTCACCCCCTACTGAAATGTGTAAGTGAATTTAGGGTGAAATAACTTTCTGTCTCCTTCCTGCATAACATCTCCTGAATTGACTGATTTCAAATCTGACGGCAGGCACAGATTGATAATTGTTTCTCCCCTATGATGAAAATACAGATCCAGTGCTGTTGAAGTCTTACTTTTCCCTGTATTTTTATTACCCCGCACTGGGACCGGTTTCACCTTAATAAGGCGCCAAAGGCTAAACCGGTCCAAGTGTGCGCTCGTAAAAGAACTCCGTGATCTAGTGCGAAGGCATTTACATCAACGGGCAAAACCCGAAGAAGAACTGCACCTCAAAATACTAGGCACAAAAATTAGATTTATCAATTATGTATTGACCGCGTCGCTGGCACGCTTTGTAAACATACCTAACCTTGGGGTCTCTCCTCCTTTCCCCCTCAACCCCTTAACGCTTTCTTTCCGCTTCCGCGAATTCTTGGCCTCCTTTTGTGAAGCAGGGCGGATTGGTGGTGCAATGCTCGAGGCACGAGGAAAATCGGACGTCGAAAGGCTGTAACTGGAAGAAAGTGATTTTTGCGTGAGCCAGTATCCTCGTGTCGGCCAAGTGGAAGTAATGCAGGGATGGAAAGTCCATACCCGCGCAGTAGATCACCGTTTATCCGTAATTATGAAAACTAGGATAACCCCCACGTGCCGAGATATGTTCGTCTGTCGATCCACATCGAAGTAAGATCTTAGTAAAAATGGCAGACAGTTTGTTTCAGTGATCCGGGTATATAATATTCTCTCGCTCTGTTGCGAATACCTAATTACTATGTCGCGAAGGAATGTGGACAGCATTGCATCGTAAATTACCTTAGATGTCGCTCGCACCCCCCTACTAATAATTACAACGGTATTGCGTAAACGAAAAGGAAATGAAGGTTTCATATGCAATATGCTGATGAGTTTTATGCTGCGAGGTTCTCTCGGAAGCGTCACGAAAATCGTGAATGTTGCAATCTGTGGGCCTGCCGCAACGTCAGATAAATCACCAAATAGCTACCCAAAGAGACGCCCAAAAGGTAAATGAAAATATGTGTACATGTATTCAGTCATGGGCGGATGTCGGCTTTCGAAGAGGAGTGGGAGCGTCACGGTCTTGTCGCGTCTTAAGGAAGTGACATTGGATAACCTCAGCATTTCCAAAATGTCAGTATTTTTATTTATATTTTAAATTAATTTATGCCATAAAGTTTTGACATTTTGTTAACCTTCTCTTCTGCTAATAACAGTTTTAAAGGTCACGTGCGTTCACGAATTACTATCGATGCAATCACCTGATTCTAATTTACGTTTTTTTTTGTTCTTTTTCGTGGAAAATGAAATTTTTTTCTAGATTTTGGGGGATCCTGACCTCTGTGGCCATTCTCCGCTCTAATCCGTCACCGAAATTTGTCTATATATGTATTCGAATGGCGGGTGTTTCGAAAAAATGCAAGTGAAAATGTGGTAAATGCTTTCCTACCATATTAGTGGTAATTATTTCTTGCAATGCACAATGAATGTAGTGTTTTTAGAATTTGTTCGAGTACCAGTTCCACCAGACATTCAAAACTGATTTGGGCTTTTCTATGGGATAATACTTGGGAGTTGGGATGGAGGTAATTGCAACAAATATTCAGATTTTTATATTAAAACAGAGTGCAGTTGGTGGACATCCACAATCCATTGTTGACTTTGGGAAATTTTGTGAGTTCTTTCACACTTCTTCTTCATTGCAAGAGTAATTACCTGATTTACCAGTGTAATTAGCATCCTGAAGGTGTCATAAAAGGTATAAATGCTTTGTATTTGTCTTAAAGGCTTTGGATTTGAATTGCAACGTAGGGAGCGAAGGAATCGCAGGGAAATATCGCCGTTTTGATGCGGACGAATGCCAGTGGTACTCCCCTTTTGTCCCTGAAAGCGAAAAACCCGGTGGACCGGGGGGCGTGAAAGTTTCACCATTTACGATGAAGCCAGATGAGGGTGCCGGAGTACGAGCCCAACGCTTTATGGCACCGAGGTCACAGCTCTCAAGTAGGATCCCATTTGATGTAATATTTTTTACATTTTTATTCCTAAGGAGAGAAACCGTTTGGCATTCAAACATTCTTGAATCCCCAAAACACACAATTACAGGATATGACTGATGTAATATTAATTAAAATGATTGCGGCGAAATTACTATCATTTTGTTTTTGGTCAATTTGATTAATTCAGCCGTCTTCAGAAAAAGTCAACACTTTTACAGATTTCGTCAAACATCAAGTTCCGTTTATGTTCTTACGCAACTTCTCCGGCGGATTTTTCTTCGACTGACTCTTCGAAACGTGACCTTTTCATGTATTCAGAGAGTCGCCCGACGACTACGTTATTACAAAATGTTTCAAAACGCCCTTAAACAATGAAGATTTTTGTGCTGTGGCGGCCCAATCAATTAGTTTGAGTACACAGCGAAAAGAAAGGAGCTGGGAGTTGCGGGGAAATGCGACGATTAAAATTGAAGTTTGAATGAAGAAAGTGCCATCCCAGAAAGTTAAAGACATTGAAGAAAAGTACCTTTAATAAACGAAAAGATTAGTATAAAATTGTGTATAAATCGTAGTTTTGCACGGTTTGGAAACTTCGTTCAGGTAAGACGGTCGGTGTAGATTGGAGGCTTTGGAGATGTGGGTGTGAAGAAGAATGGAAAATAGGGAAACCAGACGAAGAAATTCCAGGAGCAGGGAGAAGGTTGTTGGGATAAACGAAACGAAAGTTGGGCACTTGGATTCAGGGCGTATTGAATGGTAATGGGATTTTGAAGACGGTCATAGTGGGGAGAATGTAATGGTTGAACGAGTTTGAGGAAGGAAAAGTTTGGGCATATTGGACGGAATGAAGGGAAGCAGGAAAATGGTTTATTACGTAGTTATACGTAATTCAGGGTGTTACGGAATTTCATGTCGTGTAAGTGTAGAAGTTCTTAGTTATACAGTCCAACAAAAACCTACCTTGGCCTATAGACTAATAATAAGCTTTCGTTATGATTCTGAGTGTAAAAATCTGTCACAACAGTAGTTTTCCTGATAAGAACACCCTCGGAGATTACTTGTACATTACTGCATTGAAATATAGCTTTCATATCCCCCTATTAAGTTGAGCGATGCCCTGCACTCACCATCTCTGTCATCATACCTGAAACATTTATTTAACATTAAACATTTAGGCTCGTGTTCGAAGCGAGGAAGGCGTAAATTCGAGTTCACGCTGTCCGCTTGGCGAAAATAGATAGGACAAGGGAGAAAGGCAAGGGGACAATGCATTGCGACCACCGAAAAATCCTCTCAGGTCTTTGAGGCTAACGTTAGTGAGTGCGTCCGTCAGAGCCGACTATAATTTGTTTATTTAAATTTCCCTTGGCTTTGTTTTGTCAGTGTATAGAGTGGCACCATTGGCAACACGCTTTTAATATCAATATATGAATTTCAATTTCGTGGATTGAAGGTTTTTACGGCGGTTGTTTTCTCAATATAATATTTTCGGGGTACAACGCTACATATTGAGCTTAGTCAATTTAAGTATCAATTTTACTGGTTCTGACAAAAGCCGAAAAAATCTGGTCAACTCCTGGAAATCCTCATTTTCAGGAATGTAATTAAAATCAATGTGAACGAGTACTTCATAAGCGACTAGATGACTTCTGGAATGAAACCTTAAAATTTCACAAAGCTTTGAATGTTTGTTTAGTCACTGTACATAGCAACACGTTGCTTATTTGCTTGAACATGGATGACTGATTTTTAACTTAGCGGTAATTACAAGAAAAGTCTAAAATGTCAAGTCATGAACATACTTGTTTTGAGGTAACTGTAATTCTGGAATCCTATGGTATTTAGCGGGTGGCAGTTGCACGTTATGATGTTTGAAAGCTTATACGGTGGGCCGATGCTTTCCGGGGTACGGGAGCTATCATTTTCCGTTGCCCAGCAGGAAGATGGGTAATCACTAGGAGCGGTGAGGCGTGAAGAGTAAATGCATTAAGGTTAACTGTTGCTCGAATCCAAATTTAGACGAGTAGTAGTTAGGCTACTTGATCATGCTATCCATAAACAAAAACCCCACGCCGACCATTAGTTGTGAGCATAACATATAGACCACCCGCACCAAAATTGCGTTGGAATGGAGAAGTAGAGTAGATGTAGTAGTAATTAAGGGGCGACCGACATGTGAGGTCATTTGCGACGATTTTGTGGGATTTTTTGGACTGCTGTGTGCGCACACTCAGATACACTCGAGTTAAGATCCTTCGAATACCAAACGTGCCGCAACGATCTTGAATAGCGAACTTGATCAGAGCATTACATCCAGGTTTATGAAATGGAAGAGTGGCAGTGAAGGCAAATGAGTGGATCGATAGTACGAAGTGTTTTTTCATGGAACTAAGGTACGGAAAACAAACAAAAGAGGTATGTAAACTTCAGGTAGATGGCCAGTGAATAAATATACGTACTTGTTAATTGTAATCTATTGGTCCATGGCAATCTGAATGACCATGTACCAATTCAAATAATTAAAGAGGTAAAGATCAATTTGACGGCATCTGAAATGGTTTCTTTTGGCGGCGTACAATACGGAAGAAAGTAGATGCGCAAAAGATTTATTAAATGTTTAACATGGAGTGCAGTCTAAATAAACCTTAAACTTATACGATGAGGAAGAAAGAAGAAAATTATATTAAAAACTTTGAGACATGACTGTCGTGAAGTATGGAGAAGTCTAGTTGGATGGGTAGGTGACGAATGAGAAGGAATTGAAAGTGATCAAAGAGGAATATTGACAAGTTTAAGGATGTGGCGGATATCTTCAGGAAGAACTGCTTACAAAAGGTAAGGCCCATAAGAGGAAAGATGAACAGAAGAAGACATTTGACATGCTGACGGGTCTAATGAGATGAATAAACTAGATATATTTGTACCGAAACGTACTACGAAACGAAATGAGCTAGTGGAACATTTACTGAAAAATGCTGAAATGATAATCACCCGAAAGGAGAGGAGCAAGAACGGAAGCTGAGGAGTAAGAGTGGAAGGACGATGTAACCGAGGCAATGACAGCAAGGGGTTTTGAATGTTGAAGTCTACCATGAGAGACTTCGATGGAGAGTGGAAGCGAGAGCTGGTGAAACTGGCAAAAATAAATAGCATAATGGTCTGGACGTTTCGTAACCGCGCATGAACGATGACATATATCCGGGGTGCTTGTACAAGCCTGAGTCCGACGGCTCGGCGGAGGATGTGTCGCCGGGGGAGGAGGGCCCCTCTCGAGGGTGGAGTGTATTTCCCAGGGGGTCGGAGGCAGCTTTCGTACCGCACTCCGCCGCCGCCCTTATCAAAATCGCGTGATGATATCACGACACCACCCTTTCCCCCTCCTCTCCGCTCGAGGCTTTCTTTTCCGTCTCTTGGCCCGGCCACCTCCGCTGCTTTCGACCACTCCGCAGAAAGACTCCGACCGGCCGAGGCGATTGCATACGTACGCACGCACGTCGACTGCTTTTTCCCGCCTATCTCGCTCTCCGGCCCCCTCCAACCCGGCTCCCATCTCGCGGAGCGGCGGCGGCGACCGCGGCCCACTTGACTTCTCCCGACGACCGTGGAGACTTGAACGCTCGCGAGTGCCTGCATTAGCTGTCGGTAAGGGCGAAGGCGGAGGATTCGATTGTCGAGGCGGGAGATGCTGCTGCTGTCGCTGCGGCGCGTGGGTGCGGCGTCCGCGACGTCGCTGTTGGCGTGCCTGCTGGTGGCGACCCTGCGGGAGGCCTCCGCTTCCATTGCGATCGGTGAGGAGCCCACTCTATTCCTTCCCTCCGATAGTCGAGAGAGCGCGATGTTTACGCCGACAGCGGGGCGTTAGGGCACTGAAAGGGAACCGCGGCAATTCATTGCCGATTCAATCACTGACACTATAGTGTTTAAAGTGCAGTTCTCTGCGTCCCTTAAAAACCTATGTTGACCGGTAGGCTGCTGTATTTGACCAATTATAACTGCTAATTTACCCAAACCAGTGCGAGTTTCTCGCGGAGAGTCGAATTTAATTGTTTGGCTGCATCTCCAAATTTTGCAAATCTTTGAAAGTTTGTTTCGTTTTGCAAGGCTTCAGCTTGTTCATTGTCTGCGTGAATTTAACAACGTTGGTGATGCTGAAGGCGAGAAATCCAACTAATTCAAATAAATGCGGGAGATGAAGCGAGAATAACTTCGACGGAGTCATCCGCTGATTTTCATCGAAAATGCTGGGATTTCTTAGTGAGCAAATCATTCGTCTTGACCAGGATTTGAACCCGGAATCCTTGATGTCGGGATCCAACTCATGATCAAGGCGAATGGCTTTAGAACTGTGAAAAACCTTCAGGAAAAATCTGTAATTACTAAACATTGTTATTTTCAGGGAATTGTAAATCTGAAATCCCGTGATTTTTTCACCGATGGCATCTACAGGGTCCGTACAATAAGTATCGGGACTGGTTCCAAAAATCAAAATTTTTTCCAGTTATCATTACAATTACTTAGTATTCTTCAAAATACATTCCTCCTGCATCCATCCACTTAGTTCGGCGCGTCTGCCACTCGTCAAAAGCCCCCTGGAAGTCGGTTTTCGGAATACTGTTGAGAGCCTTTGTCGTCGCCGCTTGAACCGCCTCTATGGAGTAGAACCGATATCCTTTGAGCTCCTTTTGAGCTATCCTTTGAGGTAATAACGCTGTCGAGAAAATCTTCATCTTCCTGGACGCAGTCCAAAATTTCTTGCGATATTTCCACCCGCCACAGTTTTTGTTCCTCGCTCAAGGCTTTTGCCACCAAGGCTTCGCGCACACTTTCCTCATCGCAGGATCCCCTGTTACAATTTTGTGGACGGTTCCGACTGAAAGGCCGGTCTCCTCACTGATGAGGGCGATGGTTAAACGCCTGTCAGAGTCCAAAACTCTTTTCACTTTGGCCACCTGAGCATCGGTTCGAGCGGCCGTCGGGCGTCCGACGCGGTGCTCGTCTTTGACGAGCTCCCGGCCTTCCTGAAACATTTTAAGCCACTCAAAAACTCTTGTGCGGCTGAAGGCAGCATCCCCATAAGCCTGTTTAATGAGTTCAAGGGTCTTCGACGCGGATTTCCCGAGTTTGACGCAAAACTTCACAGCGTAGCGTTGCTCGACGGTGCGCTCCATGCTGGCACGACGACACCACAAGCAATCACACGTCACAAAAATCCACCTCCTGTTTCAACGCATGCCCGGAGGCGACTGAAATAAAGTTCGCCTGATTGGTAGGGGATCCCTCTACCGAATCGACTGGTCGGACCCCCATCCACCGCTCCGTTGAGGCTACAGCGAACCAGTCATGATACTTATTGTACGAACCCTGTAGTTTAGAAAGTTAGTAAGTATAATAATTGGTGGAATAAACGGAAAACAGCGAAAGTATATCATGAAAAATGTTGTCACAATACACATATATATGTATATATATATATATATATATATGTATGTATGTATACATATATATATATATATATATATATATATATATATATATATATATATATATATATATATATATATATATATATATATATATATATATTGGATACAGGATCGCGCACTCTCTCGCAAAATGCCTGACTCAGCCCCTATGAAATACACGTATGCCTGACGCCTTGTCCGCGCAAAACGCGGAGGAGGATTTGACTCCCGTCAATTCAAGCACAGTGGGGCGCTCGTCCTCGCATAAACCACTGATCGGAAAATATTCCAATAGAGTAACGTTTTTGCGAACTGGGATTCGCAGTAGAACATTATGTTATTCTAATGGCAGGTGACTTCCTTCACATTAGGAGATATCATAACGGAAAGAAAGTAAAACCCAAAGCCGTACACTTTCTTTCTTTGGTTTTACTTTCTTTCCATGCACTCGGCCGTAGTACGTTCTTTATCTATTTATATCATAACGGTTTATTGATGAATTTCGCTGGCCTGCCGATTTTTTAAATTGATTGAAACCTCTCTGGGACTCGTTCCTCAAAACTTATAAATCAGTTTACATATTCTCTGAAGCAATTTTTAATGTAGTCCGAATCATTCGCAACGCGTATTCTCTCCACATAGCTGGAACGTTCTTATTTTCGCCAAAGGTGTTGCACGAGTAAACTCTGAGGACTTGTAAATTGACCTGTTGCTTTGAGAAACGGGCCCTGGGTTTTAGAAATGTAATTCTGTGACCTGTTATGAATGTTTAGCGGGTTAACCTATGCACTGTGTTTTTTTGGCCTTTTATACACTATTAATTGAACACCATATAATGGCAACATTTACGAGTAACTTGTCGATTCAAAAAAATCAATATGCTACCACTGATGACCTTTACTAATCGTGTGAAATGTGTTCATTACTCATCATCTCAGTTTTTGAGAAATTCACTGGATAAATTAGAACCTTTAGCAGGGGTATACTTAACGTACCACCAGGGACCTTTCTGTCGGGATGACAGAAAGGTCGCCGAAAACACGCCTGTCAACCTCTTCATCTTTCTCATCATATTTTTCAAATATTCTGGCAAGACATACTTGCAATTGTGTTGTATATAAACATAATAAAATTTCAATTATTTCGCAGTTTGAATTGGATAAGCTATCTCTCTTCGTCTGAAGAGACACAGCTACTTTCTTTTATACTTTTGGGTGCTTCACTTGCATTCTTCCTGTTACCACATTGAAGCTGTTTTGTCTCTCCTGTGACCTTGAGACTTTCCATCCATCAATACTGCAACGTCGGTGAGATGTACGACGGAAATTTTCATACCTCCAATCATTACACCTACCTATGCAAATTGATCCATTGAAATATTGAATAGTCAGTTTAATACTTATCCTTCTTTTAAATTAGTTTTTACTCAAAACCCGTCTCTCAAATGTCATTCACTATTACACTCACCGTACTCTTTTCATACACTGCCTTATAGCATTCGGTAACTGTTCATTCACTCCTTATTACCCGCAAACCGTAGGCAACTTTCCTCTATCCACCCTTGAGCCTTCTCCAAAATATCGGATAGACTCTTTTAGACATGGATTAATCCAGTGGTTACCTTGCATATTAACGCAGAAGATCCTTAAATCCCCTAAAACGTATAAACCTGCACTGAATATCCCTGATTTTGTCCGGCGTTACTTTTTGTACATTGTTGCTTATTTTCCCTACTCTTCCAATTTTATTTCATTCCACCATTCACCGAACACTTCCCTCTGAACACCAAAAACTCTCATTAATCTGTCATTCTTGCACACACTCCTACTTCTCTTTCTTATGTACACATTTTTTATTTCCATTCTGATAATCTTTTCATACTATGAAAATATGTAAATTAAACAATTCAAATACAGTATTCATTAGTTACTTACGCTCGTGCTTCATCATTTCACTTGAAAACTGTCTAAGACTACAGTTTTGACATTTTTCAATATTTTATTCCTTAATCTTCACCGATATAAACTAACATTAAGATATTTTAAACCATCAAAGGCTTCTAATTCCTTTGCTCTTTACCTTTTTCGCCATTTTTGCTGATTTCAAAAGCATCTTATTACCTTCGACATCATTCTGCATTTTATCGGCTCGCGCCATTTGCTTTTTCCCTTGCTTTATTTCATTCATAAATCTATTCACTCTTATAAATTGTTTCACTTGTTCATTCCGCCAACCACCCCGTCATTCTCCCGAACACCCCATTTCCGCGTACACTTTCAACGAATACAACAAACATTCATATCAAAGTCGTCCAAGTATCAAGTCACACTCCCATTTTCGACATGTTTATTCAAATTTGGCCAAGTTCGATATCCTCATATTCTGAAATATGCATTCGTACTGCCCTCTCACTTTTCGGTCTTGCAAATTTCAGACTTTTTCTCTCAATTGATTTTCGTAAATCTCAATTGAATCTCTGTTACCTTGCTTTCTCTTCAAATCTATTCACGAAACTATGAAATAGTGGTCTGTTTCACACTCTACATTGCATAACCATCCCTTTATAAACGAATGGGTTTCTGCTGAAAGTAGATATTTGAAGGAAGTTATTTTTCTTACATGCACGCACTCAGGGTCCCTCCATTATCGTTCACTCATGGGTTACCAAAAGACTGAACTACTTTTTCAGACGCAGCCCTGTAGCCTCCAACCCATAAAATTATGTCTTGAAATGCTATTATTTTTTTATTTTCGCAAATTTCTATTTTTCACAAAAATCCACAAATTTCACAGAGACAATCGTGTTGTCCCTCCAATCCACCCTCCACGAAGCGTGCGCGAGTCGTTTAAGAGGGAGCGCAATTTGAGGCAAAGGAAGTTTGCATGCACCTCGAACTGTGGGTTCCGATCTACGACCCCGTCTAATTTGTGCGACGTAATAATACCCTTTCCCTTTTCTTCAATTCCCAAATTTCACCATCATGCATTTAACAAGGCATTATTATCCTCATCCTTAATCTCTTCAGCAGTCCGCATTTTGTCAGGCTCGCGTGAGAGTTACGCGCAATCTTTTGAAATTCCCTAGCGATGAAATCTAGAAAGACCCCCAGTCCGTGGACTGGTTGTAATTATTTCTGTGGGACCAAAACCAGAGAGAGGACCAGGAATGGTCGCATCCAGACTTTCTATAAAGACGAGGGACGCGGAATATTTTCGGGATGAAAAATAAATTTTAGATACAAGTACGAAAATGTTGGAAACATAGAGCGAAAGGCGAACAACCCAGCATAACAACAAGGAAGAACACATCAGTAAGGCCACAAACAAATACAGGAAAAAGAATTAAGTACAATATTTCTCAAAAGTAATACAATTATAAGATATTTATGATTTTGAATTTTTTTTCGTTCAAGGTATTCTGTCTAATATGGTCGTTTTTGGACAGTATGGACTATTATCTGTGTACCATGAGAACTTCCTCATGTTTGACCTACATTATGTCCTTCTTCATTTCTTCGTAACTTCTGCATGTCTTCATGCTGTTTAAGAAGTATACTTTCTGCCTTCCTCTTCACCGCTTTCCCAACATTCTCTCTTCTATCGCAATCTTCGAAATCCCACTGCCTTGGAAGATTTCCTCCATTCACTTTATCTTCCTTTTTCGGATTTCCCCCAGCTACTCCCTCTCCTTCCCCACCCGATTCAAAATTTCGGCGTTGGCCTTTCTCTCCCTCCTAATCACCCTCCCAATTCTGCACATAAATCCATTCGGCCCGTCCCGATTCTCCCTCTGCTACCCTTACCTCAGTCGTCTGATTCATGTACAGGTTTTGAATTGGTCGTTTATCCATCCGGCCCCCTCCATTAAGTCCATCAACTTCGCCCACTCTACTCTGTCGAACGCCTCCGCAAAGTACACGAACACATCGTGAATATATTCCATGTTCCTTTCTACTAATTTTCTCATCACCGAATGGCGTCACGCCTTCCTCTCTCCTTCTCATAGCTAAACTGATCTTAGTATGGGTAGTCGTTTGCACTGTTTTGTAACCTTCTAATGATGATTATTAGTACTACCTTTGCTGCAATTAAAAATAAACGTATAGCCCCTACAGTCCTCACATACTACCTTTGCGTATGGGGATAAAAATTGATGCACAAAAATAATATTTCCGAAATATTTTCTCATAAATACCACGAAAACCCTTCCTCTTTTCCCTTAACCCTTTTGATAATATCCTCCATCCTTGAGGATATTATCTATTCCAACTGCCTAGCTCGAGTCCATCACCCTTAGTGCTTTCTCTACTTCGCTGTTTAGTATTCCAACACCCAAGTTATCCTCATCTATGACGCTTTCCCTTGCTATTTCAAAACTGGTTGGCCAAGTTATATACCCTAAAGCTCTTGCATTTACCACCAAGCTTTGGCTTCTTACGATTTGCCTTCTTAGCATTTGGCTAAGGAAGTGTCATTTAATCAAGACAATGCACCAGCTCTGGACACCTGTAGCTCCACCCAAGCTATGTGATTTTTTGGGTACCAGATCTTCCTGGGAAACCATAACCGGCACAGGGAAAGGAACTGGCCCCCTACCCTGATGTGTGAATTTCACACGCCGTATAGGGCTTAGTACTGGGTGAACTCTGCCATCACCTACCAAACCGACCTTATGGTTGATTACCGTGTTTATGGTTTTTTTTTATCTTCATTTAGAAATTTACAGTTTTTCTTGGCACTCCTTCCTGCTTTACTCCCGTTAAATCTAAAAAATTCCATTTTATCTCTTTCCTACCAAACCTAAACGTTTTGCATTCTAAATTTTATTTCAGAACAACAGAATTGCGTTCCGAATCTGCAATACATTCGCCACCGGGAAGCCCTGTGAGTTGGTGACAATGTTCCTTAATCATTGATTCCAACCATGATATATTTGAGCCGGAATCTACCAATTTCTCCCGGAATTTTCTATTATACCTGAGCTTTTGATGCTGTTTGAACTAGGTGTTAGTTATTATAAAACCCTTTCTCCTACATAACTCGATTTATTTCCTTTTGCAATCATTTCTAATTCCTAAAACGTACTCTCTCCAATCCCTCCATTCGCATGCCGCTGCGTTTCAATCTTCCACCATACTTAGGCGCTTCCTTCCCGGCAAGATCCTAATTATTTGTTCTAACTGATGGTACAAAATTTTGTTTACTTCTTCATCCCGGAGTACTACTCCTCGTCAGGATTTAAAACTGTATTGTCCTGAAATTGGTCGGATGTGGTTTTATCTCTATCAAGATAATCATATCACTCATCTACTCTATTCTCTGTACCATTCTATTCATTTTCTTTCTTATAATTATGGTCACTCCACGTTGACTCTCCTCCCTCTCTACTCTGTAACTATCACTAAAGTAATCTACTCTCTCTCTCCATCTCACCTCATCCAAAATCTGACATACCTACGCCATCTTCATCCTTTTTTCTCGGGACGTTTTCTAGCATCCCAGTCCACATCATCGTAGGAGTAGTAGTTTTTATGGGAGGAGACCGACAGCTAAGGTCTTTTGCACCATTACGGATGGATGGGAAAGGAAGGGAGGAGAGAAACCCGGCGTCGGCATTTGCCTACTCTTGTCGAAAGGCGCCAAGGGGTCCGCAGCTTAACGTCCCATCCGACGGACCTCGTACTCACTCAAAGTGCTCTCTACAAAGCACATAGGGGTCGGGATACCGCTGAAAAGTATTTGTTTTCTCCTGAATTTGAACCCCGGTCCTAATTTGAACACAAAGAGAGATATGGAAAATGTTACAGACAAAGTTGATATGATTCTGAATGGTGCCACAATACGTGATGTTTGTTGCTGCAGGTTGAGTTACCAGAGGTAGGTGACGGCCAACAGCTTAAAAAAATGGAAGTATAATCTTTTAATGGCAGGATTCGATGTGGAATTCAATTGCGTATTATCTATTTTCTATATAGAATTCTATTTTAAGTAAAATATAAGGAAGAATAAAAAAGTTTACTAATTACAGAGATATTGTGCGAAAACCTTCGTGAACTGCTTAAACTCCCAATATGGTGGAATTTGTACCCTGGGAAGTCACTTTCCAGTAGTAGTAGTAGTATTTTTAGGGGAGGCGACCGACAGCTGAGGTCATTTGCGCCATAGGGGATAGACAGGAAAGGATAAAGGGTGGAGAGAAACCCGCTGTCGGCATTAGCCTACTCTTTACGAAAGGCGCCAAGGGGTCCGCTGCTTAACGTCCCATCCGACGGACGGCGTACTCACTCAAAGTGCCCTCCACATAGCACCTCAAGTAGGGATCGAGATACCTCTGAAAAATATTCAACACCGCCGGGTCACTTTCCAATCCAGGTTACGAAAAAGCAACGACCCCCTCTTGGCTAATATTTGGTGTTATGAAGCAATGAAGCCGAATACACTCACGCACTGTCTAAGAACAATACTCGTGCCAGGGACAGGAGCGTAGGACAAGCGGATAGTGAAAGGGGGCGACACAGGGGTCATCGTCCCCTCTCCCATAGAGGGAATCAGGGGGAGCCAGTCGGAGCAAGATTTAGGAACTAAAGGTGGCAGATTTCCTCAAGAAATAACGTGAATTTTGATTTTAATGTTATTACTTGGCGTTCATCGTGATTATACGAAGGAATGCCAGAAAATGCTTGTAGGTTTACCGTAGTTGCCCAACAAATTCATAAATACGACTAGGTGTATGTACTATTTAGTTCGCTGGGAACTCTGCCAGAGAGTGTCATTTTTACTTAAAACACGATTTAGAAATAGGGATTTTATCGTTTAAATTGGATTGACTTTTGAGTGAATACTTTTACGAATAAAAAAATGTCTCAAATATCACTTTGAGAGACTTAGGTATTTTACTCTTTTGGATGAGGACAAAAGTCGGTAAAGGCCCCCAAGAATAAAGAATATTTCACCGAAAACAATGACTTTTTCGCCGATGAACAATGACTAGAATTGTTCGCATTAACCATATCCAAGGGGTACCAATTTAATGGATTATGTAAAAGTACGCACGAGATCAGGGATATACTTCTACATAATAAACTGCAAGCCATCGAAAGGACGTGTGGCGGAGGGTGTTAGGCCACCAGCGGGAATCGGCGGTAGAGGGGGAGAAGTGCGAGAGGGAGGCTTGTGGGGGTGGAGAGGGTTTATCTAACCTCTCTCGCGCGCAGCCTCTCCGTGCCACGCCCCCTTTTCTCCCTTCTCCGTCCCTCCATTCCCGTCAGGAGCAACTCCCCTCTTTGACTCCACCCACCGAACGTAGGAGCCGACGTCGCATACACGCCCCCAGCAATATTTGATTTTTCGGAGGGTTTATTTTTTGTAGAAATCATATTTTATCACTAGAAGAGAAAAAGGGTATCTGAAACGACAAAAATAGAACTGAAAGAAAGTAATAGGCTTAATTAATTTAAGTCACCAAAACAGATACCGTGCTACTCCACTCTGCCGTGTCACACCAAAGGTATTTTGTAATAATGATAATACCGAACAATGTCCATAGAATTTATACCCAAAGGAATCATGAAGGATGTACTTTTCAAACAGGAGAAATCAAAACTGTTTAATCGCCAATTCCACATTTAAAGAAAAACACGCGTTGTTTTCAGTAAATCATGTTCTTTTAGACGGAGCGGTGTAGGTTTGAGAACACTGAAAAAAATATCTTGGGTGCATTTGAGATTCTTGCAATTCCTAGGTGGCATTAGCTGCTAACCTTGAAACTCAAATGTAGTCCTTTTCGCTCTAAAACGTTTAAATATTTTATTTTTTTATTTTATCTTATGTCATTTACGGTTTGGTATAAATTTTGAAAATAACGTTTTGGTCACCTATTATCGGACTTGAGGAAGACCGTAATTGTGGTCTTCATAATCTAATACCCGTGTTGAAATACTGGTTATCTTTACCGGAAAAAGTTTTTTAGTATTCCAATGCAACAATTTCGGAGTGTAAAAATCATTCGCCTTGACCGGGGTTCGAACTCGGATACCTCAATGCCCGGTCGAGTGTTTTAGCCATTTAAGCTATCGAGGTGTCCTATTAAGGGATCCGGGTTCGAATCCCGGTCAAGGCGAATGATTTTTACCCTGAAATTGTTGCATTGCAATGCATATTAGCGGATGACTCCGTTAAAAGTTACTGTTGCAACGTCTCCCGCAGTATATATAGTATTCCGTGACATATAATATAGTTAATATTAACTTTTGATCACCATGACTCGAGCCAAAGGTTTGGTTAAAAACATGAGTGAAGGAAAGTGATCTTAATGCTAATTGGGATTCGAGGCGTTATTTTAACGTTTCCAGGCATACATATTTTCGCTAAATGTTCCGTGATTCAACATTATTTTTTCACTGTTCTCTAAGGGTAGGTTGGTCATTAATATATGTTTAATTCGGAGTAAGTGGTCGGACATGCCTGAAATAGGGATATCTTCTTGGGTTCCGATACATTCTAAACCTCCAATGAAACTGCCCTTCTTTTGGGAATTCGCAACATGCCCTTCCGATAATCCCTTGTTGGAAGTGTGGGCTCGTGTGGGGTCATGGTCATCCAGTCACTCTCATGGTACACTTCATTATGACTAGTTTAATTAATGAAGGCCAAATCAGATATTTACTTGTCCTGATTCTCTCGATATTAAGGCAAGAAGACTCTAGCGTGCTTCCACCAAAATCCTTCATTCGGATCGGAGTGAGGCATCCATCGCACGAGTAAATAACTTCTAAGGTCAGTATTTCACGAAGTCCATGTTTTCCAACGGGGAGCGCACATCTCACGTGGGAGGGCAGTTGGAAGATGATGTTCTCTTCGTCACTTCATCTCCAATGTAGTAACAAATAATCATTGTCGGAAAAATTTATATAAATCTGAATAAAGTCGACTTAAAAATTTTTATTCATGTTACTTTTTTATTTGAAGACCGTTTTAATGCTGCACTCTTTCAGAACTTAGTTGGCTATGAGGGGGAGCCTAAATTTCTGCGGTGTTAAGATAGGGCATGGTCCGAATAAGGTCGGGAAACACTGATCTAGAGCAATTCCGTCTTCCACCAGACTTTGATGGTCACTGAAGTTTCGCGTGTACTGGCCACAAAAACGAAATTATTCACCTCTAATGTGTCTGATGCATGTGGATGTATTTAATTTGTTATACTTGAACGGACTAGGAGAAAACATCAATTATCACAAAAACGAACTTGTTTCTGCGAGCCGCCTTCGGGAGTGATCTGTGAAGATTGAAGGCGTCGAAATCTCCATGTTCATCCGTGGTGACTTTTTCCACCTTGCTTCCTTGCAGTCGCAACGTGCCAATGATGTTCCTGTGCGTCTTCTCATGTCCCTTCGGCACTGTGTATGTCACTAATGTGCCATCAAAAAAAATTGAATTTTCCAAAATGCCCATTATATTCGTATGGAGGTGCCAATTCACTGTATTTTGTGTTCGAAAAGGACCAAAGAACCCCATTCTAATCATTAAATGAAGAATACAATGTATATTTCCACTGTTATTTAGAGCAGTGGAAATATACATTGTATTGGAACTATTGAAAACTCCATTCTGCTTAATTCCTCCAATTTCTGCTGATCATAAAATACTCGGGCCTCTTCCAATATGTGATCTACCGCGTACTTTCCATTCCAATATTAGATATACCTCCCACAATCCTCTATCTGTGAACTTGAGAACATTTTTGTTGTGTTCTTATTTACTCTATTTTGCTTAATTACTTAAATAGATAAGTTCCAAGAAACTGCGGGAGATGCTGCGACGGTCAATTTTAACGGAGACATCCGCTAAATGTTCATTACAATGCAGCAATTACAGAATGTACAAATCATTCACCTTAACCAGGGTAATTTGAGTAAGAGGACGCCTCGTTAGCTTCATTGGCTACAGCACTCGGCTCGGCGTCGAGGGTACTGGGTTCTAATCCCATTCAAGGTGAATGAGTTTTACACTTTGAAATTGTTGCATGGTAAATATATAAGTTTTGAAATACATAACTTTCCAATGCTTAGCCACACAGAATTCGCGAGGACAAAAATATGTGAAGCTTTTGCTTTCATTTGGTCACCACATCTGAACGCCGCACGCTCTCATTCCCCACGAGACAGAACTTCTAAGTAGCATTTGCATATAGTCGTTCAACTTCTTCGCGTCGGCCTTCAGTTTATTTACGCAGGTAGTGAAAATCGTTAGTTGACCATTGTGACATTCTCACTACACCCTGATAAATCGCATTCTTAATGTGTTCACCCCAATTCGTGTCGAACTGGTAGATCTCTGGATTATGCCGTCCTTATCCACAAGCTCTCAGGTGATCAACCTAAATATTTGCCCTCTTTTGCCCTTGAAGTAAAGAGATACCTTCGTTATGAGCGCTATGATTTTCGGCAATAGGCGAATAAGTAAAAATCAGTAATAAACCACAAATTTAACGAAAGAGTTAAAGTGGATGGTTTATTGCAATTGAAACAGTGGCTTGGTGGAAGAAGAGGAACTCATAGACAGTCGTTGTCAACTGGTTCAGTGCCCATACGGCAAACTGCTGAGGTGAGGGATTAAAGAATCTGGTGCAGCGTTACGAAAAGTGCTTAGAAGAGATCATGTGACAATGGAGAAAAGTGATGTAGATTTGTGGGAACCAAAAATCACTAATAAAAACTTTTTCTAACGAATGTATTTTTTTATGATCAAACAGCCCTTATTTTTTTAATATGCCTCGTAGTATACAGCACAACACATTCATTTGATCATCCTTCCCTATTAATGATGCTGGCATGAAGCAGCATTAAGTGATCAAATCTTGTTTACACTCAAGTATCATTGCTATGTTCTTTTTGCATATTCTTTGTCCCAATATAAATATAATAAGCGAGCTATAATGGAAATTCAGTTAGGTTGTAATTTTTTCCACTCAATACCATAAACACCATATGGAAGCTAATGGATTGGTCGGTTCTGCTGACTTCTAAAAATTAAGCTTCAGAGTGACCACTTGACTAGGCGTGTGAGTTTTATATTCCTTGAACAAAGTCCACTTGGGTGACAGTCAATTTCCACGATAAGCCTTAGATCTGCTTGAGCTGAACTTTGGATATTTTCTGGTTAAAAGAAAATAGTCTCCGGCTGGTTGAGCAGGCATTCTTTAAAGAGTAGGGTAACATTTGCACCTATGGCGGAATGAATACGCGATTACCATTATGGACCTTAAATTATTGGAATCTCAAGAATAAGATTTCTCCAATAATATTGAATATCGAGTGCAAAATCCAGAAACACAAGTCATAACCAAATCTTAAACTTAAATTAGCGCCATCTGAACTTCAATAAAAACAGGTACCAAGGAATCAGACTTATGCAGCAGGATATTTGGTACTCATCTAGCATGCGATCTAAGAGTAAATAAATGATCTACCGTCATGATATGCTATCTCAGACGTAATATTATGGAATTTAACCAGCACATTGAAATGAAAGTAGTTACTTTGCAATTCAATACAATCTTTATTGAAGATATGACCTAGGTTTCGACGTTTCGACCCCCGACGCAGCCCATTTCATTTAAATATGCTAATAAAATAGTCTGACGGGCTGAATATTAGTTATTTGTAAAGTAATAAATGATAGAAATTAAAAGAAAAATATATAACGTTTAAAAGTTTTTACGTCATGTATTTCGAAGAGTTGTCATTGAAAAGATCGATTTCAATTTAATTAAAATTCTTATTTGTTAACATACTATATAAAAGAGAAAAATATGACAAAGAATAAAAAACTATCGATAGACAGTTTTATGTCCTTCAAATAATCTGCAAGTCCAGCCGTCCGAGGCAGTCTTGACGGCAGTCCAGAGTGCATGGTTGCATCTGGGTGGAGCATAGGTTTAGAGTTGTTCCTTCATTTTTCTTATTAATTTCATTTTGGCCTCCAATCTTGAGCGCCCGACTGCCTTCTTGCATATTTGTTGCGGAATCAGGATTCACATAATATTGCTGGTGGTTCACAATGAACAAATGAACAATGCAAGCGAAGTTAAGATTGAGCAGGCCGGCCACTCGTCCGATTTGAGTAGAGATCCTTGCAAACATTTTCGGATGGCAATCGGGAGAAGTGTATCTTAGTCGTGAGAGTCAACATAGAATTATCGACAGTCAATCCTTTCCTTAAACCGAATACAAATGGGTCAAATAGTTTCCTTCCATGATTTCTATTGTTTTCGATTGCTGTTTCACTATCTGTAGATTCTGAAGCACGGTTCCCTGGGAGCATCCTTTTATTGGATTATACGCACTTCCGTTTCCCAGAAAATCTAGCATCGTTAATTTGTTGGTTTTGCTGCAATTACAAACATTTGACCTGTGCTTTCAATTAATTTGCGCACAATTACTCGACACACGTTAAACCAATCAACGAATGTCAATTTAGATGTCAACCGTATGTCATGGTTTCAGCATATTTAATAGGAGCTTCACCGAGAAAATTTAGATGACGTCCAAAATCTGGCACGATGAGGCCTCACAATTCATCTTATAATTTAAATGCAAGTAATGGAGAAAAATGTTTCCATTATGTATCATTCTCATGACATGGATTCTTTTTATTGGATCTCCCAGCAAAATCATAGAATTTTAGTCTTAGTAGAAGAGCTTTGAGTGAAGCTTTATATTAGCTCTTTGATTTAAAAGTGTAGGAGAGGTTACGTTTGAATTTGATGTGATAATATATATTATTTGAGGGAAGAACATACTCTTAAATTTGTCAGTAGGGGGATATAACCATCTTATTTCACCCTGGTACTCCAATTGGCCAATTATATTCGCGGCTATATTAATTCCCTCGGTGTCTCAGGCATACTCATGTTATCTATCCCTTTCCATAAGCCTTGGACTTGCCTGCTCACTTTATGACTCAAAGGACTCCCGTCTCAATTCCTCCAAATACCCATCCTCTAATTGCTTTCTCGTTAAAAAGTTTTAGTGGATTTTTATGTGAAATTTCCGATTCCACAATTCAGATTTTATCCCTTGGATCCCAAGTACGTATTGCTGCGTATACCATTTGTTGCTTAATTAAAGCGAAGTATTATTTCTCTTTTACATACTTACTAACATCCATACTTGGAATGAATGTCTTATGATCTGGAAAGAGTAGCATTGAGTTGGGAGTCTCCAAGTGTAGCAACAAAAAACTGTGGCATTGCCGTTGGCGAGCCAGCTTTGATCGTTAACGTTGGTATAAATACAATGCGTTAACAAAGTATCGATAAAACTAAAGCGTTACTTTAAATCCATGGCGATAGTAGTTAGAGTGATGATTACGCAATCAACTCTTCATTGTTTCAAGAAGCGCGATTTCCTTGTTTGAGTCGGCGCCATGGGGGGGAATTTGGGAATGCAGTCCTCCGACTGTTTTCCTTCCCTCCGAGGTGAAATGTAGGCCACGCCACCGGGGCCTTTAAGGCGCGCTAATGTGGGCGGGCCTTCCCCCGAAAATATCACGAGGCACACGGGGAGGCAAAAAGGCAGGAGAGTTTCTCCAAGGGGTACATTTCATCGGGCGTATTCCTTCGACACCTGGATGGCTTCTTCCATGCGGTGGCGACCATGTCTGTCGTGAGACTTTACTAATTCATTCACACATTTAATCATTCTTATTCAGTTCTTGATTTGTTATTCAAGCTAACGAGGTTTATCAACACGGTAGTAAAAAATACACCTCGTTGCATTCCAAGGAGAATTTAATTGCGGCTCGACCGGTTTTGTCCGTTGCGGCATGCACACACGATGTTGAGGGGGATGTTTCGTGTATTTTTTTTGACGATTTTTTTGGGTGTGAGTTTAAACCATAGCTTTATTAGTATTAGTTTAGTGGAAGGTATCTGGATTGGATGGATTATTTTTAGCAAATACATATAGAATATTACTTATCCTTGTGTATCTCCTATGGGGATATTTTTAAAGAGTTTTTGTTACTCCATTCTGGAAAATGAATAGCGTGTCGGATGTCGCTAGCATTATAAATATCAAAAGTAGTCTTATATTTTATAAAGATAGTTTTTGGACGATGCCTATGCAATATTTACTTCCGCAATTTGACTTCATATAGCTCATACTCATTTACATACTAGTCCTGCATAATTTCCTCCTTTACTTCTCAAAACTTTCTACCCGCTCACATGCTGACCAAAAAGCCACTTATTTACCTTCCATACCGCTATCATGTCGTCAATCACTTCTGCCCTGAACTTTGGAAGTCTTTAAAAGTCTAAGTCTTCTAAGTCTATTAAAACTTTGGAAACCTTTGGAAGATAATTTAGAAATACCAAGTCATTCAAATGTTTATATTTGCGCGGTTCTCGTAGGCGGAGATATTTATGAAACTCTAGGATTTTGCACGGGATGACTGATTAATTCTAGTACGTTTTGTGGGAAAAAAACGTCCTCCACGATATGTCGAGGGAAGCAATTGTTCAAAATATCATACCTTTATATGCCTCTGTAACTATAATCGCCATTCTGCTCGTAGTGGCAATACGAGCACTAAGCTCAGCGGTCGAACGCTCTAGATCACAACTGCATTGCCAACAACATCATGGATGGCCTTCCGGTATATCGATGTATTTAGCTTTTTTTTGACGACTTTTACTCTCACATTTTTTGTCTGGAACGATCGCAAAGTGAACGAAATCACTTGTATCTCTGTAAGTTCAAAAATGATCGGCAGTTCAACAATTTGGACTGAATTTTGGCGCGTAACGTTGAACATGCTTCACGGTGGATGAGGCACGTGGCGTTATCGTCATTTGTTTTTACGCAACGCATGCTCCCAGGCCCGGAAGGAGCGGCGACGGGAGTCTTCTCGAGGAGACTGGAAACCACTAGACGCGGCTGCGGCGAGATCCGTCGGGAGAACGGGAAACCGGTTCCGCGAGCCCCTTGATGGGATGTGATGTCACACACGCGGCAAACCCCCTACTTACACCTTATGCTCCCGCTCATATCTCCTCACACCCGTCTCTGCACACACACGCACGCGCACGCACTCATGCGTCCCTGATCGTCATCATCAGTCAATCAGTCGTGATCGGTGACAGAATATGAGCCATTTCCCGAAACTGCCCACGCGGCCGAAGCGGGGTCGGATACAGAGGAGGCTGGAGGGAGGAAAAAGAAATTGACGCAAAGAGTTCACGTGGTAGAAAAACATTTATTCTAAATGCAACAGGTTATATTTACACGGAGCTTGAGGATTTTTACTAATAATTTTTCATATACCTGTATTTCGTTGCGTAAATATTTTAGAAGATTTTAAGCGTTTCCGCATTCCTTCGCGGGACAGTGGATGTGAGGTTGTGATAACCTTCATTGCAATTGCAAAAAAAATCAAAGATATAAGGAAAGTTTAACCATTAAGACTAGTAATGACACAACGGATGTATGAAAAAACGTCGTCTTAGGCGTAACTTTGTGGAATTGATTTCTAATGAATAGAAACGCAATACCTGGTTATTCCGCGATCAATTATTTATTTTCACGACCCGGTGGATGGCGTGATACGCCAGTAATCGGTCACAAATTAAAACTTGATATTCGAAACCTGGGTAATGAAAATTGAAATATGTTTGATTTATGACATAACCAAGTATTGTATTCTGCGATATTCATTAAAGATATATGGCTACATGATAACTATTTTCTCTTTTAATTAAGTTTTTTTGAAACATTTCTTTTCAGGATTATTTCATTAAAGATGATAACTGAGGGAATTAATTAGATGAACATTTAACCGAAATATATTATGCAAAACTTTCGTTGGCCATTCTTGAAAAGGGCGTTACGCACCCAGGGTTCACACCCTATCAAAAATCATCTATTTTCCCATTTCGCAGCCACCATGGATTTGCCCCTGAAAATTGATTCAAGTATCCTTGCTACAAAATGCGAAATACCCTCGTGAAAATAAATTGTAGCTACTAGTCCGTGAAAGGGGTGGAGGATTTCTAGAAACAGACGAATTGAGGTTTAAATAAGACGTTTGACTGAGTTGACTTCGAAGTCTACAAGTCCTTCGTCGGCTGGTTTAGGGTTTGGGCGGTGGTGTGGCCACTCACAGAGGAATGGCACCACCCCATGGTTCCATGGTGTTATTGGTGCGACTGTTGGGAAGCAGTCGGCCAGTCAACAACCAGAATTGATTCGATGTTTTCCCGAAATCTTGCCCGCAGAATGCGATTCGATGAATACGAGTCCGCAATAAAAACTTAATTTTTCAAGAGAACGCAATTTGAGGACCGGAGAAATATTATGCTATGAAATCCACACAGTTTTATCAAAAAATTGTGAGCACCTACGTAAAAAGTTAGTCTGAAACATTCATTCAATATATGTATTTAGCAATTAGAGATTCCTCCACGAAAATCATAAGCGTAGAAATTCAAAGTTAGTATAAAAATTGGATCGCAACTCACACAAAAAAATAGTTTATCAATCAAAATAGTACGAAGACACAAAAACTGAGGGGATCGAGATGGTGCGGGGGCTAACGTACTGGCTTCCCTCCCAGAGGGCTTGGGTTCAAATCCCGGCGGTGTTGAATATTTTTCAGTGGTATCTCGATCCCTTCTTGAGGGGCTTTGTGGAGGGCATTTTGGGTGAGTACGCCGTCCGTCGGATGGGACGTTAAGCTGCGGACCCCTTGGCGCCTTTCGTAAAGAGTAGTAGGCTAATGCCGACGCCGGGTTTCTCTCCACCCTTCATCCTTTCCTGTCCATCCCTAATGGCGTAAATGACCTCAGCTGTCGGTCGCCTCCCCTAAAAACTACTACCACTACAAAAACTGAAAATAAAAAAACAAAATTGATTGCTAAGTAGGCCATGTTTATTTAAACAACTCCTTTAGCATTAGTGTAGAGTTATATACCAATGTGATAATACCTACACTCGTCTCCTTGATTTACAGTTACGTAGTTCTCAGCGTGAGAATCACTCATTCGTGATCTTCGTGTTGCGCTTAAGGATTTCCCATCACGCTATTTAATGAGGATGAAGACACTTATCTCCAAAATATTATTCCAAGTAGAAATTTAAGTATAGAAACAAGCTGAGGACGCAAGACGGAGGAACAAAATACTTGAATGCCACCGAATCTCATATTAGTATTTCAATACAAATATTGACTCTCCATTTTTCCCTTATCCAAAGCTAACTACCTTGGAAGTGCCCCGAGAAAGCCTGTCTAAGTGGCACGCGCTCTTGGTATTTGGTGTTCCTCTTCGGCTTTCCTTTCGTGAGGCATTCCCTTACCTTCTGCTCCATTGACAAACTTGTTGTGTCTCCAGTCTATGCCCATTCCATCTGGTTCTTTTTTTTTATACAACGTGATTCAAATTACCTTCACCTTCTTATACTACTCCTGACCTTCCTCATTTCTCCCTCTGTCTCTGCCTGTCTGTCTCTGTCTGTCTGTCTCTCTCTCTATATATAATATATATATATATATACGTATATTTAAAAAAAAGTAAACACAGTGATCAACCCGAAGGTCGGTTTGGTAGGTGATAGTAGAATAAAAAGAGACGTTTCAGGCGTGATATGGTGGAATATCATGATTAATTAAAAATAGCAATTTTCCACAAAAATAAAATTTAATGCGACCGGTTTCAATGTTACTACATCATCATCAGGTGATAGTTAAACCTCAGAGTCCAGTATATATATGATTAAAGGCAAGTAAGGGGAGGGTGGAGGAAAAGAGGGGAAGAGGGGAACACCCTCAACGAGACACCCCCTTCCATTCGGCCACGACGCGCTCTCCGGACTCCTAGGGTCTTTGCACCTTGTCTTCCCCAACCCTTTTCCCCCCCCCACTCACATAGTCACCCATTCTGCCTTCCACCTTCCCCCCTCTTCCCCTCTTTTCCTCCACCCTCCCCTTACTTGCCTTTAATCATATATATACTGGACTCTGAGGTTTAACTATCACCTGATGATGATGTAGTAACATTGAAACCATTAGTATCTACAGAAATAGACGGCGTGAAATTACACACTCGTCAAACGCCATTCCAATGCATATATTAATTGGAGCGTAGCTATGCACGGCGCGGAAACGTGGTCATTAAATCAGGAGGATTGACGTAGACTGGAGGCTTTTGAAATGTGGGTGTGGAGAAGAATGGAGAAGGTGAAATGGACAGAGAACAAAACAAGTGAGGAAGTAATTGGTATGGTGGGCGAAGAGAGGGGTTTGTTGGGAGAAATCCTATGGAGGCAGGAAAAGTGGATGAAGGGGGTATTGACCGGCAGTGGGATGTTGAAGACTGTAATTGAGGGGAGAATGTTAGGCAAATGAGGAAAGGGAAGGAACAGGATAGGGATGTTGGAGGAAGGAAGTACTCAGAGATGAAGAGGGACCTGATGTAGAGTAGGATGCTGGATTTTGTATTTTGTTAGGAGTCACAAAATATTTATTTGGCAGAGCTGTCTATCCAAAAACCTACCTCAACCGGTAGATTACCTTATAATAATAATACTGTATAATATATATAGTATATATATATATATATATATATATATATATATATATATATATATATTCATATATACATATATATAGATATAGATAAACATATATATACATATATATAATATATATATATAGTATAGAAATGTGGGTCGCGGTAGTCCAGGGGGTAGAGCGTTGGACTACTGACCGGAGGGTCCCGGGTTCCCGGGCGAAGCACTCGGGGCACCTGCAGCTCCACCCAAGCTATGTGATTATTCGGGTACTAGATCTTCCTGGGAAACCATAACCGGCACAGGGAAAAGAACTGGCCCCCCTACCCTGATGTGTGAATTTCACTCGCCGTCGGGCTTAGTACTGGGTGAACTCTACTATCTAACTACTATGGTAGAACTAATGGATGGCAGCAGCCCAAGGGGGAATCATTGAGTCAGGAATGATTAAGTACTAGCGAAAATATTTAGGAACATACACGTTACATTTATGAGTGCTCTATTCCTTCTTTTTGCCATCTAAAAATTTCATGCTAACTCTCTTTGATCGCAACAAAAATTTTGAAACATAATGTTACATGATCTCTTCACAAAAATGCATTAAAACTTTATTTTCGGAACGATGGTTTTGAGACACCCTTTGTCCGTCTGGTAAAGTGGATACCTCATCTGTTTTATATTGGCATAAACTGGAGAATTTATAGCAAATACCTTTTCAGAGGAAGCAGGCGGGAGAGCGAGAATATTAAAAACAAATATGATTACTACCATTTTCAAAGAAACAGAAGTACTTTATGGATGAATTTTGCCCCTCAGCTTTATTCATGGCTGGCTTCCTAGTCCCCACGGCCACGAGCCCTTTTGACGAATGGGGGAGCGTCGTGGAAATAAATTTGTAGAGCTAAATGTGTTTGTGGATTGTTCGTCCTGCATGGGTAAAATTCCACCTTGTAATAAGTGACTTCGTTGCATGTAAGCTCGTCCTTTCTAATGGATTTCGTTATTTGCCTTCTTGTTGTAATCCGTGAGCTGGTTACTAACAGTAAAGTATTCGTAATTTGCATGATTGATGTTTCATTAATGGAGTCGGGTCTCGTCCCTTCCTTTCCCTTTTTGTGGATCACGGAGAGCCATTTATTTGTGGAAGTAGTTGAGTGGATGTAGAATGGTTGTTGAACTAACACCCCCTGCCATACGTCTTTGCGGGGGCTTACGATGCAGTATATAGGTGTCAGTGTAATTGAATAACCTATAACCCTTTCACCCCTTCCCTTCCCTCTTCTCCTCTCCCCTAAATACCCTCAGTCGGATGACGCGCTCACCCCCTGAAGTGACATACTAGTCCACTGGCGGTTCCCCCCAATGTCCACTAAGAACCCTTCCCCATGACCCCTCCTTCCCCCTCTTCATGGGCATAATGCATGGGCGCGTCTCTTGGTTTTGCTGCCTTGTTTATTTGATGATGGCTCAGTGAGTCGAAGTGTGCTTGGTGCAATGTGGAGAAGTGAAACATTTTTAGCATGGAATGTTTTGAGAGGCCGCTGTCACGAACCGTCTCGTGGGTACTTCCGCCCGACTGAAGACCACATCCCCTCAAGTGTGTCAGAGCGATTTGCTTCTATCGTAAGGAGGTCGGGAAATATGTGGGAGTCACTTTACCAGAGTCTTAGTATCTACAGAAATAGACGGCGTGAAATTACACACTCGTCAAACGCCATTCCCTTTCGGAGTAGGAAAAGTCGTAAAAAACTCATTTTAAGGCATCCGAGGCAACCTGCTTCCATTTCCTAATTCCCTCCATACCTCTTTCTTAATTACCTCCACGCTTCTTTGGCTACTCCCATTTTCTCAAATTATTTCACACGTGTTCGTCTGTTCCAGACATTTCCAATATTCCTCGTATGGTGTGTGTCTCTCAGACCAATCTCACCCATGACCTTCTCAGTTCACTCGCCCTTCCTCTATCAAACCATCGATTCTACGTGTTCTCAAATGTATTTGTCTCTGTGATAATCTGAAAGATATCCATTCGCTCAGCACTGTCAAACCGATTAAGTCCATTCGTTTCATGTCTATTTATTGCCTGTGCATCTAAACCTTATTCCTTCATTACTACCTCATTCGTTTAGATTTCGCTTAGAAGCCTTTTACTTATTTTAAAACCGTAGCTTTTAAGTATCGGAAACCTTTTCGTATTTATGAAGGCGATTGTGGCTTAGTTGATTCTACTTCTTATTTCAGCATTACTTTGACCATTACTGGTGATCCCACTTCTTGATTAATCAAATGAGTTCATATCTTCATGGAGTTCGTCATCAGCTACTTTGATTTTACTTGTCCTTGTCGAAAAATATAATCGTTTTTTTATGCATCAATTCCGATATTATACCGTATTCCACGCCAGACCTTAACGGTAAAAAATGAACCATTTTTACACGTAGGGACAACATTTTGAGTCGTGGGATTCACCCATTTGTTGTGAGTAAATTTCCAAAGTTCTGAATTATTGATTTGATTTGGTTTATTCCCCTAGGTGAGCCATCCCACAAGAGTTACAACCCGCGTAACTTCCCTCTCTCCTTGGAAATGATATTGCGTGATACTCTGAGGGATATTCGCGGAGCGTGAAGTCATTTCGGTGGGCCCTCGTGCATAAAACCTCTATCACTCACGGCCACTGTTCACGCACTCCAAGTCCAGGGATACCGCTCGTGATTGGTCAAGCTATGGTATTTGAAGGAGAAATTTCAGGGGCAGAGGCAAAGGGTAGGAATTTCCATTTCTGCTTCCTTCAATTCCGCCATCTCTTTCTCCTGAGCGCGCACAAGAACTTAACATCATCCTATCAGATCACGAGACGTCTTGCCGGTAATTAGCGACCGTTAATCCACAGTCGGACTCCTTAAAACTACCGCAGTGGGAGGGAATCCGACCTATCAGCTCCCTCAAAACTACCTGCGGCTTCTTCGTCGATGTCCACGGCTAATTGAGGATTATTATTGTTATTGGTGGTCTACCGTTTAAGGCATAGGTTTTAGGTGAACACAGCATGATTATCGCCACATTTCGCAGCTCTGTCCAAAAAGACACAACTTGACACCCTAAACTACATTAAACTGTGCTACCATTCTGCATACTTCCTTCCTCCTTCATTCCGCCCAACATGTAGAGCACTTGTTGATAATGTATTATTACCCCCATCTTACTACGGTAGGCGTGATCATGTAAATAAAATTAGAGAGATTAAATGTAGAACAAACAGGTTCATGATGTCATTTCTTCCACGAACGATAAGGGGTCAAAAGAACGTTGTCCGACCGCAGTAGGGGTAAAAATGTTCGGGTCAAAATTAGTCTGGTGTGTATTCACCCCCTGCCGCATACCCTAGCGGTGGCTTGCAGGGTTCTAATAATATTAAAACATCGCTTCCTCGCTTGCCTAAAGTTCTCACTTTATCACCGTCTTAAACATCCTATCGACAGTAAAAACTCTCTGTATCCATCTTTCTTGCCTCCATTGGATCTCTCCCAACAACCCTTTGTCCTTACCCACCATGCACTTTGCTGGTTTTATTTTCGTTCATTTTACTTTTTCATTCCTTCTCCACACTCACATTTTGAAATCGTCTTATCTACGTCTATTTTGTGTCTTTACGACCGTGTTTCCGCACCGTACAAAAAACCACCGTTTTAAAGTTTCCACAAATCATTTCTTGACATCCTTACTCAACGTCCATGTCTTCAATTTCCTCCTCCTTGTGAAAGCTTCTTTTATTGACGCAATTTTCTTCCTTTGTCCATGCTACTTTGACTATCTAGATCCAAAACACTTCCACGATAGGTGAACTCTTCTAGCTGCTCTAATTTTATCTTTGAGTTCTTTGCACGGATTTTCTTATCTTACTTCCTGATAGAGCTTTCACCTTTCTATACAGTGCACCCATTTCACCATTTGAAAAATATTCTATATCTTCCCCCTGCGTCTTCCACCACGTTTCTTTTGCTCCATTTATGTCCAACCTTAGTTAATTATTCAACTCTTTGCGCACTCTTCCAACTAAATCTGTGTTCACATTCTTCCATTTGCTTATCTCATCCATCTTTGTAGTAATCTCTTTTGTAATCCACGGTTTTCTTTTCCTTTTCAAGTTTTCTATACGTCCATTTGTACCTTTCGATATCCATTTTTTGATGTTTCAATTTTTCCTCTTTAGTATCCAGCTCCTTGTCCTCATTCATAATTTTCTCTGCAGCCTGCTAATAGTCCTTTCTGGTCGTTCCTCTAAATGCTTCTACATTCCATTTCCTAAAACGTCGTCTCTTTTCTTCTCCTTGTAAACCTGACTTATCACTTCATTAGTGTTACACGTATATTATGATCCGACTCTGTGTCCACTTTCAGAAATCTGTGTGAATTAATCACACCTTTCCTAAATCTTTTCCCAATCATAATATAGTCTAATTAATATCCCCATGTATCCCGGAAATTTTTCAAGTGTACCTTTGTTTATTGTGGTGTTTAAATCAAGTCTTCATTAGGTTGAAACTCTGTCTCCCGCAGAAACTCAATTGCTTTCTTTTCGACGTAATTTCCGTTTCCTAAAACGTTTTCCAAATTAAATAAAACAAATAGCCCAGGACACCCCATTGTCTCCAGCATGAACGCACCTAACGGACGAATCTCTTGACTACTGCTTTCAACCAATAGTCACTTCCCTCCCCTGTTGTATGAAAGATTATAAGAAAGAGAAGAAATAAGAAAGAGAAAGAAGAAGAAAAGCTCAAAATGCCAATATTCTCGTGGAGTCAATAGGTTTCACCTCCATTTACACTTCCATCCCCACAAAGAAGACCTCGGATCCCTCAGGTATTACCCCTCCCTGCGAGCCATACCACACACCCCTTCCACTGATGTTCTCATCCAACTTACTTATCTCATCCTCACAAAAAAATGCATTCAAATTTGACAATACATTTTAGGTACAAACAAAAGGCACTGAAATGGGCACGTGTATGACTCCCGCATTCGCTAATCTTTTCATGGGCAAACTCGAGCGTACCTTTCACCAGCATCAAACCCTCAAACCACTCTTCCGGGCCCGCTACACATGTCTTCACCCTTAGGCGCCACGTACATGAAATTATATTATCCTTCATTTCCTCTCACAACTCCTTCTTTTCGGGACATCTATCCTTCACCTCGGTGCTTAACTTCATCTATTCCTGGCTCAACCATTAAATTACTCGATATCGACATTCACTTCCACAGCATAAAAGTTAACACCTCAGTCCACATTAAACTGACCAACCATCGACAATAGCTTCATCTCCAGTCCGTGGCCTCCGTCTCTGCGATAACACCCCCTCCCAAGAGGAATGCATGGATCACCGAAATAATTCTCTCAAGGAACGCGAACACCCAGAAAATATAGTCAACGACGAAATCCCCAAATCTCCTGTCCAATACACTCCTCGTCCCAAAACAAACCGCCCAAAGAAACCTAATCTAATTACCACTCTCTCCCCCAGATCCCCATAATCAGGCATTAAATACGCGGGCCCTACCCCATTTTACGAGGAACAATGGGTCCAAATCACTTCTATCGTATTACCACATTGTCCCTCTGTCTCACTTAAACGGCCGTCGGACTTGCGCAATATTTTCAAGTATACCACGTACCTTCGCGCACCTCCGTCAATCATATTTACTCATAATGACATATTCACAACCATATACACAGTACTATTTTATTCATTGTACTTAAAGGAGTGTTTTTTGAAGCGCCCTTTTAAGCGATGGCAATGAAGGTTCATTTCTTGTGGTTATGGTGAGTTTATTCCACTCTTGGCAAGCGGTAACTGTAAACGGTTTGCTTTTATAAATTGCCGTTCAATGATGAGGTGTTACAAGATTGTGATTCCCTCAAATGTTTCTTTCGTGCACCTAATCGAAACTTTGAAAATTGAAAATAAGGAGGCGTTTTGGTTTTCAGAAAATTGTGCGGAAGGGTTTAAGTATGAAATGGTCATCGGGAGTCATGTTCCAGCCAAGAGAGTTTGTTAATGCATGTATAAGTGATAATGTGATCAGATATTAATAAGTAAAAGATAAACCTGATGCATGCATTGAGAGAACGATGGATTTTAATGGAAAGCTCGTGAGAGAAGTCTTGGTATACTACGTCCACGTAGTGAAAGTGTGGTTAAATTAACCTGGAAACTAATTGCATCTTTAAAGGTGTGAGAATGACCTACTTGAGTTTAAGAAGAGGATATTATGACTGATTGGCGTTTTTGTATATTTAAATTATATGCGACATCGGAAAGATAGTTTCATATTTCATTAAACCTAAACTTCTAACAACATCGCAGTATGGCACCGAGACTTCTGCATATGAAATATTGGCAGTCATCCTTTTTAAATCGATGCTAACGATTAGAGGTGCCCTATTATAATTCTCATGAAGATCTTGTATTTGTACATAATAAATCAGGCATGGTCCAACAATCTCCAAAGGAATGATTTTTCGCCGGAATAATGTATTCTTAAAGGCTAGAGAGAAGGTTGACGATTAGGAACGCCCTGGACAGCGTCACAGTGCGACGAAAATGTCAAAAATTCGAGACGCATGCTCTATTCTGATCGACGCCTGAGTTTCAGAAAACGCGGAGTGTCTGAAAGTCGCCGTAGTGTAGTAAAGCCATAGTGCATCACTTTCTTACAGAAGATTCGGTCATAAGAATTGTGGGAGTCAAGATATCCCCAAGGCGCTATCGGAAGATCGAAAGGCTGCTCGTGTGACAATCTCACGTGATCTCTTAGGCTTTACTGCAGTGGCTTTACCACCCCGATGTAGCGCCCCCGGAATTCTTTTTATTCCAAAGAATAAAAACAAGCATGGAAGGCAGCCATTTTGAAACTCTGTATAGCGTCAAATAGGTCGTGACGAGGTGCCTGGACGATGTTCTTGTTGACGCCTTCCAGAAAAACTTTTCGGATAGAACTTTTTCTTACAGATTGCGGTAGAATGACCTGAGGAAGGCCATTGAGAAAGGCCGAAAGGTTACTATCTGAAATGTGAGTGTCCTTTCACGTATTTTCTATGTACATGGATATATATATATATATATATATATATATATATATATATATATATATATATATATATATATACTCATATATACAGAAACAGATATAAGGAAAAGGGATAGGAACACATATAAAGGACGAACACAACAGAGGTGGGGAAGGCGGAATCGAACGGATCACAAGAGTAAAAATATTTCCTCAACCGGGACTCGAACACCGGATCTTTCCACTTGCCGGGCGGATGCTCTTAACCACTTGAGCTATCGAGGATAGTCAATTTACCCTGAGATCCGTGGGTCTAATATGTCGCCAAGCGCCCCGATTCTTTCAGCCAAGAGATGGCGTCAGGGGGCTGTTTCACCCACCAAAGGAGAAATAGACAATACACAAGGAAAGGAAAGGACAGTGGGTTAGAATTCATACAACATCATACAGGAAAGGAACAGTGCGTTTCGTGGCACGCATAGCCAGAAGAAAGAGATGAGCCACATTGGCCAAATACACATTCAAACACGAAATCCCGCCAAACGGCGAATAAATACTCATATATACAGAAACAGATATAAGGAAAAGGGATAGGAACACATATAAAGGACGAACACAACAGAGGTGGGGAAGGCGGAATCGAACGGATCACAAGAGTAAAAATATTTCCTCAACCGGGACTCGAACACCGGATCTTTCCACTTGCCGGGCGGATGCTCTTAACCACTTGAGCTATCGAGGATAGTCTGTATATATGAGTATTTATTCGCCGTTTGGCGGGATTTCGTGTTTGAATGTGTATTTGGCCAATGTGGCTCATCTCTTTCTTCTGGCTATGCGTGCCACGAAACGCACTGTTCCTTTCCTGTATGATGTTGTATGAATTCTAACCCACTGTCCTTTCCTTTCCTTGTGTATTGTCTATTTCTCCTTTGGTGGGTGAAACAGCCCCCTGACGCCATCTCTTGGCTGAAAGAATCGGGGCGCTTGGCGACATATTAGACCCACGGATCTCAGGGTAAATTGACTATCCTCGATAGCTCAAGTGGTTAAGAGCATCCGCCCGGCAAGTGGAAAGATCCGGTGTTCGAGTCCCGGTTGAGGAAATATTTTTACTCTTGTGATCCGTTCGATTCCGCCTTCCCCACCTCTGTTGTGTTCGTCCTTTATATGTGTTCCTATCCCTTTTCCTTATATCTGTTTCTGTATATATGAGTATTTATTCGCCGTTTGGCGGGATTTCGTGTTTGAATGTGTATATATATATATATATATATATATATATATATATATATATATATATATATATATATATATATATATATATATATAAAATATCTTCGAAATGGAACGCTCATCGGCGACACACAAATATATAAAAACACAGATGTAGATTTTTAGAATATAGAGACACAAAGAAAGGACACTCACAATTTGTTATTTTACGTTTCGACAGCACGGCTGTCGTCTTCAGAAACATTCTGATTCTGAAGACGACAGCCGTGCTGTCGAAACGTAAAATAACAAATTGTGAGTGTCCTTTCTTTGTGTCTCTATATTCTAAAAATCTACATCTGTGTTTTTATATATTTGTATATATATATATATATATATATATATATATATATATATATATATACATACGGTACGACGAGGAAACGTGGTCATTGAAGCAGGAGGATAGACGTAGACTGGAGGCTTTTGAAATGTGGGTGTGGAGAAGAATGGAGAAGGTGAAATGGACAGAGAAGAAAACAAATGAAGAAGTGCTGGTTATGGTGGGCGAAGAGAGGGGTTCGTTGGGGGAAATCCTATGGAGGCAGGAAAAGTGGAAGAAGGGGGTATTGACCGGCAGTGGGATGTTGAAGACTGTAATTGAGGGGAGAATGTTAGGCAAATGAGGAAAGGGAAGGAACAGGATAGGGATGTTGGACGGGATGAAGGGAGGAAGAAAGTACTCAGAGATGAAGAGGGGTCACAAATTATTTCATTAGTAATTATGTCCATCCAAAAACCTACCCTAACCGGTAGATTACCTTTTAATAATATTCATCGTATAGGTGTATATATAGACGTGTAGGCTGCGGCAACAAAACTGCCTTTTTTGAAAGCGTTTTGCGTTTTAAAAAGGATATATATATATATATATATATATATATATATATATATATATATATATATACTACCTTGATCAAAAAGTTCCCGGAATAACCACCGTGTGGCGCTCCCATCGTTCCGATTTGAGTTCTGTTTTTTTTGTTAAATTGGTACATCTGTTGTTGATATTCCCTTTAAATCTTAGTGCCATAACTTGACATTTGCAAAAGTTACGGTCGGTTTTCGGTATGTCCATCAGTGCTTCCTGCGATTTTTCCATTACTTCCTCTCGGCTGCTAAAACGCGTTCCCCGTAATGGTTTTTTAACTCGATTGAACAGAAAGAAGTCACAGGGAGCCAAATCAGGTGAATTCGGTGGCTGTTGGATGGTATTTGTTGCATTTTTCGTCAAAAAATTACGAATAATGATAGCACTGTGCGACGGTGCGTTATCATGGTGCAAAATCCACGAGTTTTCTGCCCACATTTCTGGTCTCTTTCGGCGAATTGCTTCACGCAAACGTCTCATAACGCCCAAGTAATACTCTTTGTTTACTGTCTGGCAAAAATTCATGATGCACTACACCGTTGTAATCCATGAAAACCGTCAGCATTGCCTTCTTTTTTGACTGAAAACGACGTGGTTTTTTTGGTCTCGGCTCATTTGGTGAACGCCATTCACTTGCCTGATGTCTGGATTGCGTGTCGTACTCATAAACCCACGTCTCGTCTCCAGTAGTAGTAGTTTTTAGACATGATTTGCGAGGCTGAATCCGATCCCACATTCATCGAAAGGATCATTACTCGTCTCCAGTAATGATCCTTTCGATGAATGTGGGATCGGATTCAGCCTCGCAAATCATGTCTTTTGCGACGTCAACACGGTCTCTTTTTTGCATGAAATTGAGGTCTCTTGGCACCAACTTTGCTGCTACACGACGGAAACCCAAATCATTAACCACAATGCCTTGGGCGGATCCATAGGCAATGTTCAAGTCCTCCGCTATTTCTCTGATGGTTAATTTGCGGTTATTGACCAACATTTCTTTTACTTTATCAATTTTTTCACCGACTTTCGATGTCGATGGTCTGCCACTGCGTTCATCATCTTCGATTGACTCACGACCACTTCTGAACCGCTCGTGCCACTGGTAAACGACCGTTTTTTTTAGAGAATCGTTGCCGAAACACTTTTCCAACATTTCCAACGTCCGTGCGCCACTAAATCCGTTTTTTACGCAAAATTTAATACAAGTTCGTTGTTGCAAATTTAAATCCATTTCTGCAATTGTAAAAAATCGCCAACACACACAGAGATAGATGTACTCTTGGCTACGTAACTTTTGCAAATGTCAAGTTATGACACTAAGATTTAAAGGGAATATCAACAACAGATGTACCAATTTAACAAAAAAAACAGAACTCAAATCGGAACGATGGGAGCGCCACAAGGTGGTTATTCCGGGAACCTTTTGATCAAGGTAGTATATATACTTATATATAGTATATTTATACACACACACAGCGTGGAAATTTCACGCGCCGCATAGGGCTTAGAACTGGGTGAACTCTACCACCACCTACCAAACCGACCTTCGGGTAGATTACGGTGTTAATGGTTATATTTATAAATACCCAATATATACATATATAAACTATAAACACAGTAATCAACCAGTAGGTCGATAAATACATAGTGGCTCGCGGTAGTCCAGAGGGTAGAGCGTTTGACTGCTCACCGGAGGGGCCCGGGTTCGATCCCGGGCAAGGCACCCTGGGCACCTGCAGCTCCACCTAAGCTATGTAATATTTTGAGTACCAGATCGTCCTGGGAAACCATAACCGGCATAGGGAAAAGAACTGGTCCCCTCTTCCCTGATGTGTGAATTTCACACGCCGTCGCATTTAGTACTGGGTGAACTCTACCACCACCTACCAAATCGACCTTCGGTTTGATTACTGTGTTTATTGGTTATATATATATATATATATATAATATATATAACATACCTCAATATAAATAAATGGTATATATATGTATATATGAATAAATTACTATATATATTTGTATATATGTACATAAATAAATTTTATATATTTATATCCGTGGGGTCGGACCAAAAGGTAGAAGGATGTAGAAGGGCAGCTCCCCGTCCACCGCTCTGAACGAGCTCCGCTTCTCCCCGTAGCGGTCCAGAGATACTCGCCCGCAATGCGGAGCGAGTGAGGGAATGAATCGGCGGCCCCTCATCCCTCCCGCCAGCATTACATAAACTGCGTCTCTGTCGAGGGAGGGAAACGTTACGGCATGGGGATATTTCCGCGAAGCGTAATTTTGCGACGGCGAGGATTCCGCCTCTCCCAGCCCTATCCCCAAGGCGGGCGGGCACGCCCATTATCGTTCTTGCTCTTCCCAAACTTCACACACACACTCACATCCACGGGTGAGGAGGCGATATGGGGATCGCCGGTGGAGTTACGCCACCTCGTCTGGTGTAGTCGCTCTCGAAGTGAGGGAAATGAGGAGAGAGGGAAAGTTTTTTGGAACGCGGAGGCGTCCAAATACCCGGCGTCGCCACCGGTTGTTTACGTAACCCAGGAAGAGGTTGCCTGGCGGCCAAGGGAGATGGTGTGAGGGGGGGGGAGGCTGATAGCCGGTGTAAACGATCACCCCACCGGCGCCTACCCCCATTCGTATAGAAATGAGAGAATGAGGGAGAAAAGCACGACCGAGAACTGCCATCTTTCTATCGGATGGCATGAAAGAGTGAATGGGCGAAGGATGTGAGAACTATGAAATTCATCCTCTCAATCGGAAGATCGGGACCGAATCTAAGCCCTCATCCATACAGTATTCATATCATTTATCGTAATAGATGTATATTTAACAAATATTCATTCACATAGAAATATATATGAGGAAAAGGGATAGGAACACACATAAAGGACGGACACAGGAGAGGTGGGGAAGGCGGAATCGAGCAAGTGCAATACGTATGTTTTATATGTGTATGTTTTTCTGTGTTTTTGTTCGCTAGTACTATCTTGGTGTACATTATACATGTATTATATTTATTTATGAATGCCGTCCAAGTGTTATATTGCTCTCGTGAGTGCTTCTACATTATCTATATATAAGCACTCACGAGAGCAATAAAAAAATTGGACAAAAAATAAGTACAAAAAATATGTATGGAAAACACGTAAAAGGACACTCACAGTTTAGATAGCTTGAGCTTTCGGCCCTCTTCATATATATATATATATATATATATATATATATATATATATATATATATATATATATATATATATATATATAATAAATTGGACAGCAACAAACAAGCAATATAGAAACACATAAAAAAAACACTCACACGTTATTTCTTCATAATTTCGACGGAATTCTGCTCCGTCTTCATCGGAAGATAGAGAATTAATGTATAGTGTATATATATATATATATATATATATATATATATATATATATACACTACACATTACTTCTCTATCTTCCGATGAAGACGTAGGTATATATATATATATATATATATATAAATGTATATATGTGTGTATATATATATATATATATATATATATATATATATATATACTCATTTATATAGAAACAGATATAAGGAAAAGGGATAGGAACACACATAAAGGACGAACACAATAGAGGTGGGGAAGGCGGAATCGAACGGATCACAAGAGTAAAAATATTTCCTTGACCGGGAGTCGAACACCGGATCTTTCCACTTGCCGGGAGGATGCTCTTAACCACTTGAGCTATGGTTAAATTTAGTTTTATTCGGTCTAGTATGTTACACTGCTTGTGTTTACACTGTCAGCTTATAGATTATGGTTACAGCATATTTTCTTTCCTTATTATCGCTACACACTTACATAGACATACATTCATATACATTGCATAAAACAATTGTGACCATGAACAATACTGTGGAAGGAAATAATGATGGCAGGGTTCACAAAATATAAAAGGAAATTTTTGGTTTAGCAGCGGAACATTACATTTGGTTGGAATTATTGATAGCTTTGAAGCACAATTATTCAGAAAAACAACTTTTTAACCACGGACGAAGTGTGTCCGGTACCGGGGGCAGCCACATCCGTTCCACCAATGCTTGCATGCCTTCAGCAGAATGTTTATTCGCGGTTCTCATCTGTGTGAATTAAGGTGGTCATTATGAAGGATTTGAAGCTCGGAAAGAGCCGAAAGTTCAAGGTGATCAGATTTATGTCGGTAATGGCACCACCACCGAACACGTCCCAGGTTTTATAGATCTTTTTTAGAGCTTCTCATTCTCTGATTTTATCGTTGCATCCAAGGATCAGATCAGAGCGTTGGACTACTGACCGGAGCATCCTAGGTTCGATTCCCGGGCAAAGCACTCTGGGCACCTCCACCCAAGCTATGTGATTATTCGGGTACCAGATCTTCCTGGGAAACCATAACCGGCACAGGGAAAGGCACTGGCTCCCCTACCCTGATGTGTGAATTTCAGACGCCGTCGGACTTAGTATTGGGTGAATTCTGCCATCACCTACCAAACCGACCCTCGGGTTGATTACTGTGTTTATGGTTATATATATATATATATATATATATACATACATACATATATATATATATACTACCTTGATCAAAAATTTCCCGGAATTTATTCAGAAAATTAAAAATACAAGTTTATTCATCTAAATCTATATTGTCCCCTTCAAAGTAATCCCCATCGACTGCAACACACTTATGCCAGCGCTTGATCCAATCCTCGAAACATTTTTTATATTCGGTTTTCGGTATGTCCATCAGTGCTTCCTGCGATTTTTCCATTACTTCCTCTCGGCTGCTAAAACGCGTTCCCCGTAATGGTTTTTTAACTCGATTGAACAGAAAGAAGTCACAGGGAGCCAAATCAGGTGAATTCGGTGGCTGTTGGATGGTATTTGTTGCATTTTTCGTCAAAAAATTACGAATAATGATAGCACTGTGCGACGGTGCGTTATCATGGTGCAAAATCCACGAGTTTTCTGCCCACATTTCTGGTCTCTTTCGGCGAATTGCTTCACGCAAACGTCTCATAACGCCCAAATAATACTCTTTGTTTACTGTCTGGCAAAAATTCATGATGCACTACACCGTTGTAATCCATGAAAACCGTCAGCATTGCCTTCTTTTTTGACTGAAAACGACGTGGTTTTTTTGGTCTCGGCTCATTTGGTGAACGCCATTCACTTGCCTGATGTCTGGATTGCGTGTCGTACTCATAAACCCACGTCTCGTCTCCAGTAATGATCCTTTTGATGAATGTGGGATCGGATTCAGCCTCGCAAATCATGTCTTTTGCGACGTCAACACGGTCTCTTTTTTGCATGAAATTGAGGTCTTTTGGCACTTTAACTTTGCTGCTACACGACGGAAACCCAAATCATTAACCACAATGTCTTGGGTGGATCCATAGGCAATGTTCAAGTCCTCCGCTATTTCTCTGATGGTTAATTTGCGGTTATTGACCAACATTTCTTTTACTTTATCAATTTTTTCACCGACTTTCGATGTCGATGGTCTGCCACTGCGTTCATCATCTTCGATTGACTCACGACCACTTCTGAACCGCTCGTGCCACTGGTAAACGACCGTTTTTTTTAGAGAATCGTTGCCGAAACACTTTTCCAACATTTCCAACGTCCGTGCGCCACTAAATCCGTTTTTTACGCAAAATTTAATACAAGTTCGTTGTTGCAAATTTAAATCCATTTCTGCAATTGTAAAAAATCGCCAACACACACAGAGATAGATGTACTCTTGGCTACGTAACTTTTGCAAATGTCAAGTTATGACACTAAGATTTAAAGGGAATATCAACAACAGATGTACCAATTTAACAAAAAAAACAGAACTCAAATCGGAACGATGGGAGCGCCACACGGTGGTTATTCCGGGAACTTTTTGATCAAGGTAGTATACACACATACACCATCCCTCTCCCCTTTGGAGAGTATAGACATCCCTCTTCTGCCCTCAGATATTATGCTCCATTGGTAAATCCTTTGTTTTTTAAGGTGTGTCCCCTGCCAACCTGGTTCTTCTTCTGCTCATGCGACTCAGGGTAATTAGATCAGATCCATTCTTATCCTTGGCCATACTGATTTTCTCCTTCTCCCCCGAGGGCGATTTCTGCGCTGGCAAACTGAGGGCAGTCCCTCCTGATAATCTGGTTCCAATGCTCATGCAGTTTGATGTTGATTTCTTGCTACTGGTTTAACTGGTTCTTCCTTCCCATATCATATGCACCGTGTGACCTCTTTCGCTTCTCATCTTTTCTGCACTTCCTCGTTTCTAAATTTTTCTACGAGATTTATCGAGTATTCTACGAGTATTATCCTTTAGATTTCTCGTTGGCACCTCTTGTTTTATGTCCATGAGAAAACCGCGGTAATCGATTTAGAGGTGTTGTTTTAATAGTTGGGTGTCGAAACTCTCGTTCTGTGTTCTTACTTCGCCTTTATGCATAGTGTGACAAACTGACAGGCTGGCAGGGGTGGCCAGATCTTTTCCCAAGAGTGTGTGGCCGACCCGAAATATCGCCCAACTTGGGTTTTCTCTTAAGTGGTTGCCCAGAGGCGTCGCCGGGAATTGAGGACTCGGGCCCACTGGTCAGCAGTCCTGTGCTCTAATCACACTGAGTACCACACACCAGATCAGGTTCACGTGAGGTTTTCAGTTATGCAATTTGAATTTCATGTCGGGAGGGCAGAGGTGGCACCAAAGGGATAGCACCAAATAGCATCGCTCGGCCAAACTTAGCGTCACGAGGTCACTGCGACATCATCCCTTCTTCTGTTTCATTTCCATCATTACCATTTCTCTCCCTCGTATTGTGTCGTACTATTCACGGTGAGTTCTTTTGTCCTTTGCCTGTTTTTCCTGTTTTTTTGTCTTGTTTTTTCCTCTTCATCTGAGACGCAGGACCGGTAGCTGTGCTCTTCTCCTAAAAAAATTAATGTTTTTTTCCATTTTTCTTTGTACCAGTTGTTCTCTGCGTGAATTGTTCAAGTTATTCAGGGTTCAAAGTTGTTACTTTCCTCATTCTTGTTATTTTGCTTGTAACATTATCCTGTGTTGCATTTCTGCGCTTATTGCATTGTTTATTAAATTTAGAATTTGCTGAATGCGAGAGTGCGATTTCTTATCTCGTTCCCGGATATGTACCTAATATCATGAATGACCACTTTCCCAAACGGTCAATCTCCCATGAACCGAAATTACGAATCCATCCATCAACCTGATTGCCGCTTTCCCGTTCCGAAAAAAAAGAATACGTACATGACGTGACAAAAAACGAACATGTTTATGGGACAATATCGTGTTCTGATGCACGTAGGTGATCGAGGTCTCTCTTACCAATTTGATCAGTTACACACTCCTGAGCACTTTTCTTTATTCTCCTTTGATGACTTAGGCATATCCTTTTTTTTGGCATTGCTTTCACTTTTCTTCCGAAGCTCATTTCTGCAGTAACAGTTTCTGTATCCGCTTGTTCTGTCAAGATATCCGCTTGTGTAGAGTGCGAATGAAAATGTTTGTTTATGGATTGAAAACTTCGCCATGGAATTATTTGTGATGTGATTTAAAAATGGGGGGGGGGGAGAATCGTTCAGGAATTTAAGTAAACGAGAAAATGGTCGTCTTGAATCGAGAGGTCATTCGGGGATAGCGCAGTTAAGAAAAAACATCATCCGGGATATAGCAATGATTTCAAAATATGTGCTGCCAGGAAAATAGTCTTTGGAGAAATTGGTCAATCGGGGAACTTGATTCGGGAAAATGTCCGGTATTCTCCTGTTTTGTTATTTTTATATCTTTGTTGTAACGAAGGTGCTTTACTTCAGAACGATAGATTCATCTAATTTTACATAAATACTCCGTGATCAACCGAAAAGGTTCGATAGATAGATAGATAGATTTATTCACCATAGAACAATACATAATTGTGTGGACTTCGTCAAAGATTCGGATAACTTTACAGGTGCATTAGATTTACATATATACATATTCATACACGTATGGATGGACTTGAATTAAATAATAATAACGGGCATTAAAGATTTTAAAAGCAGATTTCCCTGCATTGGCTCTTTCTATGTATTCTTGGACGCTATTAAAAACATTATTTACAAATAATAAGTCTTTTCACATTTTTTGGAATTTATTTTCTTGGTGAAGCATTTGTTTAAGCTCTTCAGGAAGTCGATGAAAGAGCAATTTTCCTGAAACTTCTGGAGTTTTTGTTAATACTGCTACTCGGCAATGGCCATTATAAAAATTATCCTTACCCCTGGGGTCGTACTGATGAATGAACATCCCTTTTGCTGACCAGTTAAGGGGTTTTGGTGCAGGCATACAGAATCATATTATGAATATATACGAGTATTTACAGGGAATAGTCATAAGTTTGTAAGTACTCCCTGCAGGATTTTCTTGCATATAGTTTAAATAGAACCCTTAATACACGCTTTTGAAGGGTGAGTATTCTATTGATGTTTCCATATTCTGAACTCCCCGAGCAGACGATGCCATATCGAGATATGGACTCAAATATACCATGGTGTACTGGGATTAGTGTGGTAGGTGTGTGGCAGGGGGCGCAAGCATCAGGTGTGAAGGGTAGAAGATAAGGTAGGATATGGGTGAAGAAAGGAAAAGGGACAAAAATATTCAGTAAAAAGATTTGAATTCGAAGCAATAAAAATCAAATCCTTATATCTTAAAATGATAAGAGGTTCTCACGTTTCGAGGGATTTGGAGACATGGGAGTCACGGGATGGTACGGGAAAAGGGAATAATCAGGAAGTGAAGGCTCAGTTCGGAGAGTGAATTCAGGGAGAAACAGGAAAACACGTGAGTAGTGCGCGAGGGCGTGAGAACAGGAATGAAGAACACATGTGATCGGATGGATGGTGGTGGAGAAAATGAGAATGAAGAAAAATTTTGTTGGCCACCTGTGACTCTTCATCTTTCCCATAGTCTCCCTGGTTCGCAATTCAGTTTAGAGAATGTGAAGAACGGTCTACTAGTCCAGCGAGTTCCCCAAACGGTGCTCACATTTCGACTGGGTGGTGCCATTATCGCCTTTCTTCAATGCTCCGACTCGAATTCAAATCCCCGCCCCATTCATCATGTTCTGTGGCCATTAATCCCACGCCTCGTCATTTGTCCATACACGTTTAGGCACCCGCCTCCAAAATCTCGACCCTCGACGAGGCATCTACTATTTCTCTTTTGTGTCCCAAGGATCCATCCATGGAATGTAACGCTCCACGCGTATACTTTCTCATTCACCAATTTCATGCAGATAGATAGATAGATAGTGGTCTTTATTTGGGCGAAATTGAGACCAAATGGTCCCTTCTTCCATTTACCCATAGTAGCAGATAGTACTCCGGAGGGTAGGTCATTTTCGCATCGAAAGGAAACCCATTGCCTCAGGATAGTTTGCATGTAATTGTGAAATGCAGTGCATCAATTATGCTCGAGAAATCCCTCACTGGTGTCCAAATAAGGACGGTTCGAGAAACTGATAACTTTCGTCCTTCTCCCAAAGACTTTTTCCTTCGTGAATGGGTTTTGAAATACCAGTTTGACAATTTGGGTTAAGCCAATAAAAGAAGTATGTCAGGCATTTTTTGAAATAAGCTTGAATCAGTAACACACACGGCAGTGAACTACATATGAAAAATTAAAAAAAAAATGCAGTTTGTAAACGTTCGGTTCACTTCCGTGTAAAACTCGATCGAGGTAGGCCAGTTCTTCAATAAAAACTGCTATCCAAAAATATTGCCCTCTTTCCCCTCTCCCCATCCCCTCTCCCCTTCCCCCATCTCCTTCCCCTCCCTCCAGGCCACCAAACAAAGTGGTGTAAATCGGTGGTCTTCTATGTGGGGTACGCTCAGCCCAGGGGGCATGAAAGTCGATACTTGGTTGTACATCAATTGAAAGATGAAATGAGAAAATGCATGAAAGGTAAACAAGCGTTTACTTGTATTTTTAAGCAAATGACTACGAACTACCAACAGACGAGAAATTACAGCACTGATACCAACAGGCACTCTTAGACGCAGCTGGCAATACATACAGTAGATATCTGAATAAAAAACATATGTAAGTGCGATCCCATAGCTGCTGCTATATCTCCAACCTTAATTCGACGGTCGTTTTGCACCATTTAGTGAACGTTTTCGATGCTATTGGTGGTTATCGTAGTTTCTAACACTCCCGATCGCTCATCATTAGCCAAGCTGATACGAACACGTTTACATGTTACCTCGTAAATTCAGCTGCCTAAAATTTCACGGTCCTAAATGATGCCGCAGAGTCCAAGTACACAGCGTCCAACTCATCTTTGATTTGCATAGGCGTATTTCCTAATAAAATCATTTAATGACAGCTCGATAATCAGTCTTTTACATTTTCACGGAAAAACCCTCACAAGGACTCGCTCAAACGATTGTCAAAAAACAACTGAATATTCAAAATGGCTGAAAATTGGAAGGGGAGTACCTTTGAAAACATGCACAAACACATACTCCAACTTATGTTGAAGAATGCTGGCGGCTTCATATTGAGGTCGAAAACTTTTCAAACAACGCTCGCATACATGTATAAATATAGACAGTTAAGGATCGTGAGTGCATTCTAAACAGTTTAAGTTTGTTAGCGGATGTTTCATTGTTCACGAGATGTTAAATGCTATGGATTCTGAGAGTGTGAAATTAGTCGATGATTTTGAAATGATCGCCATTTTGAGAGTTTTAAAATTTTTGGACGATTCTTCCGTGAGCACGTGGGCATATTTCGTGCGTTTCAAATGACTCACCGCTTACTGCTGTAAACGTTGTTGGCGAAGAGGGAGCTGGTAACAAACAAACGGCATTGGGAGTGCCGAGGTATGAAACCTCCCCCCTCCCCCATCACCATTTATTTACCGAAACTCAAAAGGATACTCATCGTTGAATTCGAAAATTATGGTGAATCCTCTCCATCACCTGATGCGTAACACCTGAAGCCCCGCCGCCATTTATTTTCGCGTGACGTGTTTGGTGGCAGGATGTTAATATGGCTTAGTCGCGCAACTGGGACCACGCAACCACGTGCTTGGACTGCGCGGGAGGGGGGATCCCCACCTTGGGAGGGGGAGTGCGTGTTCCTCACCCCCTCCCTCTCTCTGACGTCACTTGATGCCACTGTCTGTCCTTCCGCGATCGCGAACCCGTTTGATGGTGAATGGGGGGGGGCGGCGCGATACAAGGGGAAGGGGGAGAACCTCCCCCTTTCTCAGACACGAGGTCCGACCCCGGAATTTTCTCCACGCCACCACAAAAATCTACAACTTTCGCAACAGCGGGCCATATTTACAGCTTGCAACAGCGCTCTTTACAGCTTGTTTCTTCTCTCTCAGTTACACAATACAATCTAGGCTTCTGCATCCGGGCCTGTTGGCGAAAAAGTGCCTAATTAACAGCGTTTCAATTGACGATGGCTTCCCACCGTGAGGGCGCGGGTTCAAATCCCGGCGGTGTTGAATATTTTTCAGAGGTATCTCGATCCCTACTTGAGGTGCTTTGTGGAGGGCACTTTGAGTGAGTACGCCGTCCGTCGGATGGGACGTTAAACTGCGGACCCCTTGGCGCCTTTCGTAAAGAGTAGGCTAATGCCGACGCCGGGTTTCTCTCCACCCTTCATCCTTTCCTGTCCATCTCCTATGGCGCAAATGACCTTAGCTGTCGGTCGCCTCCCCTCAAAACTACTACTAGGAAAGAAGGAAAGACAAAAGCACACTCCCTTCGTGAATCGCTCCGAAACTTCTCCGGTTGAATGTTGAGGAGTTGAGTAATTCGGAATTGGATCGAAAATGGCCGCTCCTCTTCCCGTCTCGGGCGTTGCCTCCTCTCTGTCCGGGGGAGGGAGGCTCCCTCCTCGCTGCCCCTCCCCTCTCGACCGCCAAACGTAACCCCCGACCCCTTGTCGCAATCCATCAGTGAACTTTCGAATTTCTCCACACGTTTGTCACAATCCACCGTATTCGAGTTCAGCTATCCACAAAAATTCGTTAATACCCATACCCGTAAGGGTTCTTTTCTGTCTTGCAACTTTTCTCCTTTTTCTACCAATTTCTCTTGCGCTCTCATCTTACTTGCCACCCACTTTCTTCTCAGATCCGCTTTTGAAACTGACGAATAGCGAATCTGTTCCACGATCAACGCCTCTCATTACCCGACTGCCCTTCACTAACACTCCCTGTCGCCGTGTGCAGCGAAAAGGATCATAATCATCCGCCCTTTGCCACAAACACAACGCTTTTCTTGAAATGAAATGAAATTATTGACTTAGTAATCCACACACTTTATTTGAAAACACGACTCAGATTTTGACGTTGAACGTCATAATCAGATCACCTGAATACAAATTAACAATTAATTACAAAGTCAACAATTTTCTTTCATTTCAATACGTTGTGCAAATTCCATAAAGTAATTTATTTATTTAATGACGTAATTGGGTGAGGTTGAGACTAATAGTCCCTTCTTCCTCCTAACCCTTAGATTATAGACATTACATCGACAACAATTACATAAAACCAATCCCTAGATGGAGGAAAATCCACCTAGGCGGGAGTCGAACCCGCGAACTCTAGGTTGGTAGGCGAGGGCGTTACCCCGCCGCCACCGGGGCCGGCGACAGCATATTTTACGTTCTAAAGTTACGCCGAAGAAAACAAATTTGACATCGCTCTTGTTGTATGATTTTATTAGAAATGGCGATGTTGCCCTGTTGATTCCGCTCTAGTCGGATATGTGGTTACCAGTTCATTGCATGTCGATTTTTTCTGTAGTTGTCTCTCATGCATGGTGCGTGACTTTGTCTGTTCGTGTGCTGTGAATGACTGATCTGGATACACCCCCTGCCACATACCTTCTCGGTGGCTTGCAGGTATTACATAGATGTAGAAGCGATTTAATACGTGAAAAACATGTTCTAGACAAGCGTTCTTCTTTACGTACATCCACTAACCCAAAAGGTATTCACTATTATGGGGTCGTCAAAAGGTTTTACTGATATCTCACGACCTGCCTTCTAATGTCTTCCAAATACCCATGTAATTGCAATATTACCAAATGCTTTTATTTCCCGAGAGTCTCACTCCTTCAAGACTTCTCTCGATTAAACCTATAATTCATCCTTTACGCTTTCGGTCTCGTCTTCCAATTGTGCATAAAAGTCCGAAATCCAAACTCGTCGAATAAAAACGTTTGTGCGAGCCCATTGGGTTGGCGTCGTCGGGGACAGAATCAACACTACACCCTGACTGCCGTGCAAACTATTCTCGATGCCTAGCCATTATGTCAAGCAATGTCGTCGGTGTCAGCACACCATTAGTTAGTTATTCTGACACGCACGACATCTATTGACAAGCCGTTGTAGACAATAATCATACTCCAAAATATTTGCGGAAAATGGATTGCAATTTTCCCGTTTGCAGTAATCCTAGGGCAGAAATATCTTAAAAACTATTGAAATTCACAGCTTAATCGTAAATACATGTACATGTCGCAAAGCAAAAATTATTTTCGTATATTTCTCTATAATCAATTATCGTAAGGTAAAAATCAATGTTTTCCAAGCCTTGTGCATTTTCCTATTCTCTAATGTTTCTATTGAAGAAAGAGTCATTGATTTATAAGAAAGTTTATTTAACTTCCAACTTCTGAATTTGCTATTTCGTTATTATCTTTTATCAGACAGTCTAAGTGGAAGAAACAGAAACTGTCCGAATCGACGCTGATGGCTGAGGTATCCAGACCCTTTAAGGAAGAGTGAAGGGGTTAGGAAAGGGTGGTTGGCGGAGGATGAGGGTTGGGGGGGGAAGGTGGTGTTCTGGAGATTGGATTATTCAAGGCAGGGAGGGAAACGACTTCTTGTTGCGTTGTTGAGGTGGTTACGGTCTGATGACAAAGGAGCCCCCTATTTACGAGGGTCATCCGGAAAGTAGTACCCGTTCGTGCCGCATGAAGTGCTGACGACGCGAGTAGCCGCTGGACGAGGTCAGATAGCTTCAGTGGCTTGTCTGCCTTCTCTGAGCCAAGTTGCGTGACGCTAGCATTGCCTGTGTTGTTTCTGTGATTGTTTACAATGTTTAAAAAAATTGAGAACGCCGCCAGTTGTGAAGTGAGGGCAGTGATTAAATTCCTCAATGCAAGAAACGTTCGCCCATGTGATATTCATCGCCAATTAAAGGAGGTGTATGGAGACAATGTAATGGACGAGTCGTCTGTTCGGCGGTGGTGTCGCAACTTCAACATGGGGAGGGGGAACACACACGACGATGAGCGTTCGGAGAGACCGTCTGTCATTACAGACCAACTGGTGAGCTCAGTTGACGAATTCGTGAGGAACGATCGGCGCGTCACAATTGATGACATCTGTGAGCATTTTCCCAATGTTTCTCGAACAATTGTTCATGAAATTGTTAAACACCATCTGCATTATGCAAAAATTTGTGCAAGATGGGTCCCTCGCGTATCTCAATGAGCTGGCGGCGAAGGACTATGCAGCAGGAATACAGAAACTTGTCACACGTTATGACAAATGCCTTAATTTGCTTGGAGATTATGTTGAGAAGTAGTTTAAAGTATCCTCTTTCAAATAAAATTTTTTATGTTTGTTAATATTTACTTTTGTGTCTTTATTTCACGAACGGGTACTACTTTCCGGATGACCCTCGTAATTATGGTATAGACGCAGTTATTCTCAAGTTTATCCATTACACTCACTTCACTAAATCTATCCAGTGGTCCTGGTGGGGCTATCACCCAAAAATATGCATTTTGGAAGGTGCAGTTGCATCTTCAACCGCTGAACCTCCCTGCTAAAAATTTACCGTCTAAAATTTCTTCCAAAATGAAAATATAGAATTTCCTAGGACATTCTATAGATATTCCTTAACATATTGAAACAACTTTGTTAAGGAATTTATACAGAATTTCAAAGGGAATTCGAAAGATATATCTTGATTATTGATAAATTAGATAAATTTCATTGAAATATTTTTCTTGAAATGCTAATTCATTAGGAATGCATGTACAATATGGAACACAAATTTAGGCGTCCGTGCTATAGAATACCGGTAGAGATCACTAGGTAATTTTCAAAATAGTTCTGTCCCCCGTTCGAATGAAGATTATCTTCGTTTAGCTACTAACTTCATAGATTAACTGCAACCATTACACTTCTATGGCATCCTCAGGAGGTTTTCAGCTGCGGGTCCCCGTTTTCCTCAAATACAGAGGGTTGTTGCGAAGATTTCTGTAGAAGACATAAGATTTCCCTTGATTATATAGAATTTCGAAGACTAACTATACGCATACTTCCTTATAACGCCGTGGAAAGGAACATTGTTTTATGAAAAATTGGTAAATTCCGTATTATATTTTGGGATTACTTACATCCTGCGGAATAGTTTTTACGGAATTGTTTAGCTGGGCTGTGATAGCCATCTCTCACACATCCATTTAAGCATCGATGTGTCGTTTCAAAGCACGTATTCTTGTTTCGCTCCTGTCTTTTTTTCAAAGCGATCACTCGGAAGTCACGCTCACTCCAATAACTTCCCTGATTTTTAATATTTTTCTCGTATTCAACGTAATAAATTATTAATTAATGAATATTTGACCACACACTAATAGTCAAGAACTTAAAAAGAGAAAACATTACCTTTTTTAAAATCCAGAATCACATTGAATTGAATTTTTCCTTTTTGGATTTGTTTCCAAGAGCAAAATAATGACCATTCAAAATCTATCCTTTAACCAAATGAGATGGATGAAAAATACTATTAGTTTTGAGGGACATTAAGTTGATTAGTCGGTCCACTGGAAGAGACCCTCGCTTAAATGTTATTTCACTGTTCATGACACTTAATGCGTACTCGCATTTTGAAAGTGAAGCAGGAAGCGCATTGGCACCGAGTGGCAATTTCGGAACACACTGCCCACCATCCGGAAGGTTCTGATGCTAAACCCTAAAATTGAGTCTTCTCCAGAAACTGACTGGATAGAAACAGAAATTACTGACTGTTTGATGAGAAAAAACTTAAGAATTCATTTTCTTTCTCGCCTGGGCTGAAAGGAACAACTTAAAACCGTCGAACTTCCAGATGGTACACGGGGCAGGTCTATATAACATAGGAGTGCTCGAGGTCACATTCTCGTCTTCCAGAGCATGGAATCATTGGCCTTTTGTTTTGCCCACCTTACGACTAGTTGCCTGGTTTGGTGACCTGTGTTTAGCGATGGTTAATTAACCACTTACTACCTCGGCCTAATTTTAAAATTTAATTTTCGCCCGCAACGTATTTTGTTTCATATTATACCGCTGAGCTTCTGTGGCACTGTTTGCAGGAAGAAGAAAACACTAACCATCGAATATTTACAAGTACCTTGTGCAATTACATTATTTAATTTCCTGCAGTAATATGAAATCTGACTTTGGATTGGGGAGGTGGCGAGGCTGAAGCTGGACGAAAGGTTGGCAAACTCCACCTCACGGTGGAGTTTGCCAACCTTTCGTCCAGATGAACCAACCAGTCCAGTTTCGAACCAACTTTACCCATCCATATACACAGGGTATTCTGATGAGTGACTTTAATTAGTTTCCCTGTTCCTAAGCATCTCCCCTAAGTTATTCAATTTTATCTTAAGCCAGTAGCTTCGTAAAAATTTTGGCTATGATCCACGTGATTAATTTCAATTTTATCCTATATCGTATAAAGACTTCAGCGAGTCTTATTCCCCAGTCAAAAAAGAACGCTTTGCCCATTCAGAGAACATTAAGTGAAAGCTAGAATTCAACTTGAAACATTGTGATGAACAGAGTCAATGATCATGATGGAAATAATTTACGATAACGCAAATACGATTTCTTCTTTCAAAAGAGTGAATGTTCACGCGGTGGAAGAAAATGTTTAACTCTTCATCGTAAAATATCTAGTGGTAAAAAACTCCCATTGTGCGTTTATGTAAATCACCTCCTGGTTTATTTATATAGGGAAAGTGGCTTTAATTTGTAGTTTTTCCGCGTAATATGCCTAACTTAAACGAAATATGTCTAAGTTCCGTAACTTGATTCCTTTTTTATGACATCTGGCGTCGATTCTTCTTGACAACTTCTCCTTGACAACTATCTTACATCCATTAAATATTTACCCTTTGGCGAACTTTCTCCTTATTTTTCATTTGTATTTCTCTTCAAGAGCCAATTTTCTTTCGCACCTACATAGTTTTATAATAATCCGCAATGCACCCAACGGGTGTTTGCCTTTGCCTGCTCTTTGCCACCTTCCTAAACAAATCTTCTTTGATTCCTTAATTCCTTATCCATCAACTAATTTATCTACCTCTGTTTCTATTCACTCCAATTTTCCTCATTAATTTTATTTCGTAATCCAGTTGTGTTTTGTAACTTTCCCCATCTATTTTATTATTCTCTGCCCTACTTCCACATTTCCCTTCGACCGTGAGAGCGTTACTATTCTTTGCCAATATTTGTGTTATAACCCTGTTTTTTTTAAGAAGTACATTTTTGTTTCTTTTACATATGCTTACCTACTTAAGCCCCTTAATCTATCCGGAAGTGTATGTTGATGGAGAATGGTAATGTGACTCGAACAACTCAATGATACCGTTTTATTTCCCCATTCTTTGTCTATTTCATTGTATTCTATCTGTTCATTTTATTTTTTTCATTTTTCTATACACCCACATCTCGAAAGTTTCCAATCTACGCTTATCTTCCTTCCTTAACGGCCATGTTTGTGAACCTTAAAAAAACTACGCTCTTAGGTCATAGCAATAAATTTTATCCTTACTATTCCTTAACAGTCATTCGATGGCCAGACAGAAGGTTCCACAAGGACTTATATGGTCGTCATTGTTCTAGTTTTTTATGAACCGAGAACAGCCGAGAGGCAGAGCTAGACATCTGGAAGAAGTGGGAAGGTGCGTGATTTTATTTTAAAAAAGTAGAGCTTTCATAACCAGATCAAAATTTTTCTTTTGGCATGGATTGGCCACGAAGGTGACGGGGCAAGTAATGCATTTTTGGCATCATGAAATAAACATGCTTCCATTTTATGCAAGAGATTTAGTCTGTAATTTAACTTTCCGTACGAGAGATGCTTCCAAACTAGTTCTGTGAGTGGTCCAGATACGCAGCTCAGTTAAGCACAACAAAGTTTTTTTTTCAAATCTTGCTCCTCATCGCTGTGCACGACATAAATAAGAGATTACTTTCTCCCAGAATTTGAAGGTACGGAATGTGCTCTATTCAACATTCAGCTCCTCTCGTTGTACTCTTGCCCTTCCCTAATGCTCTCACTGTCTTACCATAGGCAACGAAATCAATAATTCCCACTGATTCAACACTTTTCTAAGTATACCAATGAATCCATTGGTGATTATTTACCATGTATTTGAGACAAGTGAGTTTCATCATTCCTCGCACACACACACACTCCGCACTTTTTCGCCTGTATCATTCTCTCAGAGATCACCAAAGGATCCTGCCACTCATCCATAGGTATCTCTCCCAACACCAATACAACTCCATTTCCCTCCTAATACGAGGGTTGCTATTTATATTTTAGCCTAATAATGAAAATATAGTAATTTATTGTTGCAAGTTGCTATATTGTTTCTCAAAATATTCTCCATGATAATCAATACACTTTTTCATGCGCTCGAATCAATTTTCGTAGCCACTTTTCCACTCCGATTGAGGTACCTCTAAAACATGGTTTTTGAATGCATCAACGGCTTCTTCAGGGGCCGATAAACGTTGGTCACGTAGTTTTTTCTTGATAAACGGGAATAAAAAGAATTCATTTGGTGCTAAATCAGGGCTGTACGGCGGACGACCCATCAATTCGACGTTTTGGCCAGTCACATAGGATAGTTGTTTCAGCCGATCTGTGAGAGCTTGCATTGCCATGATGAAGAATGAATGAATCGTTTCCGCTTCTTTTTCCGTATTTCACCTAGCACTTGCGGCAAACAAATACTCGTGTACTATTTATAATTCACGGTTCTATGTTGCTCTATCGGTACGGTTGCCACATGTCCAGTTATTCCGAAGGGACAGGCGATCATTTTCTTCGATGTGCTTCGTGCACGAATCACTTTTGTCGGATTTGGCTCGTCTTGGAAGACCCATACAGTTGATTGCTGTTTTGTTTCGGGCACATACACATATAGTATATCCAAAATTGGTCACCTATGTAGATGCTATAAACAGCTTTTGATGCCCTGCGATGTATTTCCTGAGCATTTCTTTGCACCGATTGACGAGCATCTTTTTGAGCTTTTGTCAAATTATGCGGGATCCAACGCAAACAAATTTTTGGACAGCTAAATGTTCATGCAATATCTTATTGATGCTCGTCATACTAATCGCTAAGGATGATGCCTCAATCTCACGATAAGTCACATAACAATCTTCCTTTACTAGTATTTGCACGGAATCAATGTTTTCTGGCACAACAACTGATTTTGAACGACCTTCACGACTTTCGTCGCTGAGCGAACGGCGACCATGATGTAATTCGTTATACCAGCGTTTCACAGTGGCAAAGGATGGGGCTTCATCACCAAAAGTGGAAGTGAGTTGATCGATGCACTCCTGTCCTTATAATGCGCGTCGACAGTCGTGAAAAATCATCACACGAAAGTGTTCACGAGTCAATTCATTTTTTTCGCTGAGCCAAAATTTTCGAGTCACTGCAAACAAAACAAGTTATCATCCAACGACAAATATAATGAAGAAAGTTAGCGTTAAAAGGGTCAAACTTACAGATGGAAACATCAGATGGCGTCTAAAGCGCTTAGTGTTGTCAAGGCTCAAAATATAAATAGCAACCCTCGTACTATTTAGGAATATTTTTAGGAAAATCTATTGTCAGCTGGAAAATCTGATCCTCCTCAATTAGGCTTTCAGAAAGGGTTCACTACCAAGACACGGCTGATTTAGGTTAATTATTACACCCGTCAATTCATCGACGGATGCAAATTTGCAAAATTATATCCATTCTTCTCTTACTGTTTGATGTTTGCTCTGTTTATGAATGGATCACAAATTCAATTGCCTTCAGTTAAATTCATTTAGGACAAAAATCATTATTTTAGGCAACGCTTAATTCCTAAATACCATTGAGTGTGATTGTATTTTGCCTGTCTGTGTTAGTGACTCTATTATCCCATTTAAAAAGACTGCTTGGTACCTGGGGTTCACTCTCTCGTCTAAATTTTAATGGATCAACATATTTAAACGTATAATCATGGAACCCAGGAAATGTGGATACCTATGTGGAAATGTACAATTTAGTTTTCGTTTATGCGTGGACTTATCTTACCCGACTAAAGCCGACCATCGTGACGTCGGTCGTCCGAGGCATTAATCGGACTTTTATGAACAAGGAAACATGCAAGGTCAGCAGCGAAAGCAGTGCGCTTTCAACGGCTCGCATTCCATTCTGTTGGTCACGGCAATTCGCCAGACTACATTTTAATAACCGAAATACCGTTTCACGCGCCCTACCAGAACGTTTTATGTGCTGAAACAACGGGAAAAAGCCTTTTTTTTCTTTGATATGTTTTTCTTTTGGCCGGATATATACTTCGAATACATTTTTAAAATTTTAATTTTAACTATCTCACCCAACTGTAAGAACGTTCTTTGGAATATTTTATGCTCAATAAACGGAGGGAATCATTCCATGAATGTTGCAAATAAAGTTATCATAATTTGTCTATTCTCCTTTACGCCTGCGATTCGTGTCTAACCTCTAGGGAAGTGCTTTAACTACTATACTTAATTAAAAATTGGCAATTTTCCACAAAGTAAAATTTTATGCGACCGGTTTCAATGTAACTACATCATCATGAGGGACCTGGACCCGATGATGATGTAGTTACATTGAAACCGGTCGTATTAAATTTTATTTAGTGGAAAATAACCAATTTTTAATTAATCATGATATTCCACCATATAACGCCTGAGACGTCTCTTTTTATTGCTAATATGTATTCTTACAGGCTGTATGTAGCACTATTCCGATCAAATATTGTTGCAAAAATATATTTGACATGGGATAATCGTCATTGAGTTTCTTACACTGTAGCATTTTTATGCCATCATTTTCACTCGTAAATTTTATCGAATGATAAATTGTGGTATGATAATTATTCGAGAATGTTTCTAAACCTTTGACATTTTCTTCGGTGCCCGAAGAAAATGTCAAAGGTCTTCTTAAAAATAAAGGAATATTTTTCTCCAGGAAGAGCTAATAGAGAGAAGTCTGCTGATATAAAGACGTTTGTGCCTAACGAGTGCAAAACGTCTTGCTTTAGGCTGATGAGTGATTGATGCTTCCATTGCTGGATTACTAGATTGATTCTCTTTTCAGTAATTCATATTTGAATTTGCGAAAAAATAGTAGTTTAATTCAAAATTTCAAAAATTCATATTTTTCAACAATTTCCTATTCTGTCTTCATAGGTTGCGTGAAAATTATCGGTAGGTCGAGACAAATATCTGCCATGCCATCTTAGATTATCTGAGTTGCTTTTCCCGAAATTCGTGCGCAAATGCCAGCCTTCACTGTATGCGTTTCTTTTCATTGGCAATATAAATAAGTATTATTTAATGTTTCTGAAAATATCTCATTGCACGGAAAGATTTTTCCGGCGCCCTTTCCTCCCGAGGTTCTTCAATATTTCAATATGGCCTTTACCGTGAGGTTATTTATATCTGCCGTCTTTCATTTCCGAACATTCGCCAATTTACTCGCTCCAGCTAATCCCCGTATGAAATGCTCAATACGTGCAAGAAGACGTCGGCTTCCTTATCTCAGATTCGGACTATTCATGTATTTTTTTTTAAATGTTAGCTGGACCTTTCGGCGGTGTACCTCCCTCCTCCGTTCGAAGACGGAAAACACAATTGCAGATTTAAAGCTTCGTTTTTGTTGAAGTTGGAAAGACAATTGAGCTTCTTACGGGTTCTTTTTCGATTGATTATATCAAATAATATTTCCTTAAGCCGTAGAGGGATTTTTTACACCATTGTAAAAGTAACAAAGAAGGGGAAAAATTGAGATTGGTGTGGTGATTAACGGAGAAGTTGAATCCCTCGCCAGTGATCAAGCACACGTTCAAAATATTAGGACGTTCAAATTCACACCGGAGGGGGGGGTGTGTTTCAAGAATAGGTGTGTTACCCCCCTGTGTAAAGTTGAACGTCCTATTATTTTGAATGTTCGTCTGATCACTGGCCAGGGATTACCTTTTCCGTAAATCACCCCAACAATCTCAATTTTCCCCCGTCTTTTTCACTTTCACAATAGTGCAAAAAAAATCCTTTACGGCTTAAGGAAATATTATTTAATATAGTCGATCTGAAGTTGAAATTGTTTGAAGCAATGTTGAAACCATAATTTATTACTTACGCCTTCGAGGGCTCAATGGAAGTCTAAAACATGGACGCATCGTAGAGAAAATTATCAACGATAATTTACTTTAATTTGTATGTGAACTGCCTAATAAATTCCAGAATGTGAAATGTTGACGGCCGATTATAATTGATCGAAGGCAATTTATCTGGACGACTGGGACTCTCAGAAATCAGCGTTCGGCTGCATTAAGGACCCAAGTCAATAAAGACATTTAAAATAACCGAACCAATTAAAAAACGAATTATTTAATATTATGTTCTCATTATTATTATAAATTATTTCATATCCTCGTTCATATTAAAAATAACTAATTGCTTTGCATTAGACATATCGGAGGGAACACAGAGAAGGCTGCAATCACTGTAGCGTGTCAACGGAATGCATTTCCTGAGAAAACTTGGAATGCTCCGCTCATCTGGGGAAAGGATGGCGAATCATAGAGAGAATTGACCCAGGCATTGGCCCAGAGAGTGGAGGCTATTCAGTCACCGATCATAGGGTTCAGGTTGGTCTCTTAGCTAAGGGGGTTATTGTTCCGGGGCAACATCCAGGATATTCTAGATGAAACCTCTGCTGAGCGGTGACACACAAAGACAGGAGCTGACCCGTCCTGCTTATTACCATGTTATTGATTTTTGAGTTTCGCCCTTCGGGAAGGGCGTAGTACGAGTTCTCAAGTTCTAGTTGAGCTGTACCCACCTCACCCGTCAAATCAACGTTAACCACAGGCTCCTGACCTCGCATGAACGGAGTCCACAGGCAGGTTGCGGTTCGCCAAGCCTGGTAGACTCACTAACCCACAGAGAAGACTTGGGTAGGTACCATGCTTCCCCGGCACCATCTCACTTGACCCTCCCTCGTGCTGACGGGTTCGCCTGGCCACTGTAGAAAAAGAATGCAGACGATATAATCGGTCACCCACTGAGGACCTGAAGTTTTTCGTCATATCGTACAAGTTTCCTTTGTGTCCTCCCCAATTCTACCATCTATCTGCTTATCGCCCGTTAATTATCACTTGTCCTAATTAATAGTATGCACAGTGCCAACACAAAGGGAAATAATATCTACTAATTACCTCGACACGACACAGTAACTTACAGCAAACCTTTTCATGTAACAGCCTGTAGAATCTGGAACACTCTGCCTAAGGACATTAAAAATTGACAGCCACTCACTTCATTCAAAAGCACATACTACACTAAAATGGTTCTACATGACGAAAACACTTATCTATAAATCTACTCATATGCAAACGCATATACCATTACTCTTTACCTTCTCACCATTTCTAACAATCAAATTCACCTTGCTTCAAAACATACGTGTATATCTTATTTTACTTCATTATGTGTGCCTTTATATTCATGTTTATTTATTGAAGTGCACCGTAATTTTATATCGTATTGTTTATGCATCACGATATTTTTTGTAATGTACCTCACACTGTAAAATATGTATTTATTGTACTTTATTTATTTATTGTTTTGTTATTTTTTACTATCTTGCAGGGTTTCATAGGTTTTTCACACCCCCCTTTTTTGTGGGCGTTTTCATGCGTGGGTTTTTTACGTCGGCCTTCAAGCCTGAAAGGTTTTTCCCACAAAATTAAATCTTGTAATTGTTTATTTTATTAAAACATGAATATGGCACTACCAATTTTTTTCTTTTTCATACATCACTTTATATTCCTCTTATTATTATTATGTACATGACGATGGGCTAAATGGAAGAAGGGACCGTATGGTCTCACATTCGTCTGAATAAAGACGTTTATCTATCTATATTTCTTACCAATAAACATAATGTGCTTCTCGCACTAATCAAAAACTAAGTCCATGCACATCTTTCATAAATTCAAATGACCAATGGCGATGCATGGCCAATGATGACGACGGAGCCATTGTCGGGCAATGGGAATGGGACTGACCGGAGATTACAGTTTGACTACTGCTTCTCCGACTGGGATCGTGTAAACAGCACCTACCCGGTTAGTAACCTGTATTGTAAGCTAACTGTAGTACGTACTAGCTAATCTCGTAGATTACCTGTCTCCCAACTGGCGTAGAGTAAATCGGGTGGTAACCAAATTGTCTGACAAGTTACCTTTCGAAGTTGCCTACCTCCCGATTGGCCCTCCGTGTAAACGCGGCTTAAGATTAGGAACTCACAAACCATTCACAAAAAAAGCGTGACTATATATGCTCATAGCGACATGAATTAATAATCAGCTGATAAAAGGCATTCTATGGCGAAAATTGATTAGCACAGAATCATTACGTCATCTAAAGTCGTTTTTCAATCACGAAAGGATAATGATCAAGCCATCAATTCATTGCTCACTCGCTGTCACCCTTGCAGGGTCGTCGACCTCCTCGCTCCCAGCGGATTCGTCTGCTTCCACCGCGGACCCGGCTGATGCCGCCTCCGTGGATGTGACCTTCCTGCCGCCCGACGAGACTTCGCCGCCCCGGCTACTGGACCGCCTCCTCTCCCGGGCCCTCCAAATCCGCCGCCTCGGACGCAAGTCCGTCTGCTATGGTGAGTATGAACCGGATACCTCATCCGGAACCACCGTGATAGTTCCCGGAGCTTCCCCTCTCTTGGGATAATTCCCCAGATTTTGCTCACCCCTTGCTCTCTACTGAAAGAAGAGATATCCACGTGGGATTATCGAAGTTACCACTCACGCTTATCTTGAGACCAGGGATTGGTACCCCGGCGAGGAATCTGGGAACCGCTGAGTCTCTACCAGTATCAACGGTGTGAATCCTAGGTACCTCCATGTAGTAAATTGGGCAATAGTTCTCCCGAAATTTATTAAGGTTCTGAGATATTAACCCGAAGTCTTTATCGTTGTCCAGGTAACTACACTATACAATTGAATATCAGAATTGGTAATTTTTTATAATATATGTAATATTTCTGCTTCGGTGGCGGGAGTGGGTATGCCTTCGTCTTCCAACCCAGAGATCGTGGGTTCGATTCCCGTCTAGGTTGTTTTCTCCACAATCAAAGGTTAGGATGTTTGTAAATGTCTTCATTATTATACTCTTGTTAAAAATCAGCTGTGAGGAACATAAACTAAGGACGTTTTCGGATAAGCACAACATTTAAAAAACAGCTGTTATTTGTCAGAATATGCCATATATTGGTAATTATTCACATGCTGGTGCCTGCGTGTGGAACAATGCCCTTGGGTTTGGAGAATGGTAAAAGTCTTGAGCTGGTCGCTGAGAATAATCTCTTAAGACGAAATATTAATTAACAGTCTATGCTTGAAGCTATTCTTAGCGATTGTTACCTCTATATAATTTTATCGGGTTACCCCAAAATGATTAAAAACAATATATTCAAAGTGTTTTCGTTATTATGTTCCAAACCATTTAAAATAAAATAGCACTGGTGTCCGGGGTAAGCAAACGAGGGGTGGTTGAAATTCTAAGAATATGTAAGAATATGTATCGAGACAATGGTACATAAGGCAATCATCAGCAACGACCGGTACCAAGAAATGGTACCGGTCGTCGCTGCTATCTGCGTTTCTTCTAGGATTCCGAAATGTTTATTGGGTATTTTGAAGTAGAATCTTGTTGGTGACATTAGAATTGTGGTTAGATCCAAAGAGATGTCTTGCGAAAAGGGTAGAAGGATATTTGTGGGTGGAAGTGCGTTTGTACCCGATGACCCGATATGGAAATTCCATCCGACCCTCCCACTATGCATTGAATTTCAATATCCGCTGTTGAGAAAAAAGTAGGAAAGCCATGAATGCAAATTTTGTAATTCGCCTCAGTTGAACTGTGGTGATTTTCGAGCTGACTGGATAAATAGACAATTTTCGCCGGTGGGTAGTGTTCTTAAGGTTGCCAATCGCGGTAAAGTAAACGTTTTCTGAGGATAATTGTTTCTGTTTCTTCCCCAAGAAATGGTCGATCATGGCTGTTTTAATAATCGTTAGCGGCAGACGGCAGAATCTGTTTAATGGGTCCTGGACTAAATGAATGGGTGGAAGGCGTAAGCTACGATGAAGCAATGAGTAAAAGATTGCTTTCTCGTCGAAGGGTGGCGTTTGGAAAATGCGGGCATTGCGTGGTCGGCGAGAGAGAGAGTTCCCGGTTGATGCTCAATTCTAAGTTGATGTTGCGTCAATTTAAGGTTGTATCTAAGAAATCTAAGCTTCAGTTTATGTCTTTTCCACTTCCAAGGTGAATTTTATATTAGGATGAATGTAAATTTATAACGATGAGAAAAGATTTGATCATAATGCTCCACAAAATATGCAGAATATATCGTCAATGTAAAGGTACCAGGAAATAATTTTCTCGAGGTTGTGGATATCTCATTAGATAATCCTGGTGCAAAGAAATCTATGAAAATGTTTACAGCTCTAGGAATCCCATAGCGAGTTCATAGGAATTTGTAAAAACTAGTAGTTGTTAAGATTCAAATTCGTTTTTACAACTATCTAAATTATTGTAACGTCAACAAAACTTCGAAGATTATTATACTTATTTGCCTCTATGTGATTAATTCTGAAAGTTAATAATCCGTATTTATGATAAAGGTGGCTTACGACATTCAAACCGAAAAATGTTTTGAATTTAGGCAGAATAGATTTTTTCACCTGATTACAAGTGATCATCATCATAGGAGTTTGATTATTTTTGGAAACAGTGGTCGTGTAATGAGGTATATATCTCTAAAAATGCCAATATAACGAATGGTACTTGTAGCCATATTTGAGGGCAAAATAAGTCTTAATTAGATTAAAATTATCGAAAAACTGAATGAGAAAAACGCGATGCGAATAAAAATTTCTAACGAATTGAATTAATTATTTCTAGAATCAAGCACCAAAGCCTAAAATAGGAAGTTTTATGCCCAACGGAAATATTAAACTTGAAGCTTGAGTTCAGCTAATGTCAAAAATAAACTGAAAAATTTAAGTAGTGTGTCATTGATATATATATATATATATATATATATATATATATATATATATATATATACCAATAGAAAACTTTATTTGAAATAATTTATGTATTTGAATATTGAAGGCATGTAGGCATACTTTAGAATTACTCAACATTAGCATACATTTAACTGCTTCCTGAAATATGCCAAAAAACTTGGAATAACGTTGTAGATATTGGTACTCTATATCGCCCCAAAGTCTTCTCCCGTCACTAAAATATTGAGACTCGATGTTTATTTATTCTCTGCACATAGAGTTACCGAGGATGACTCCGTTATGTATTCTGGACTACGGCTCTAAGTTCTCCCTTCGAAATGATCGCTTACTCCTCACGCACTTCCACCCTTCGACTCGGACAGGCCTTTAATCTAGTCGCCAGGACGATGAAGTTTGAAATTAAAGGGTAATTCGTGCCGACTCAGCGGTGGAGACCCTTCGATATATTTCTAGCATGAATCTCCTGCTGAATGCCAAGAACATCTTCGGCATGTATAGTGGAAGTGATAACACGTTAAATTTTCATCGGTAAATAGTCTCTTCGATACGGACAAAATGCATCATTTTTTCCACGAACGATAAGGGATCAGAATGACATTGTCCGACCGCGGTAGGGTCACATTCAAGTCTGGTGTACATTCACCCCCTGTGGTGGATTGCAGGGTACTAAAATAAATAAAACAACAATTTAGGAGTGTAGGTGACCCCCGAAAGAAAAGAGGCATCTATTAGCGATTCGGAATATCCATATTTCTAAGTCTCCGACGCCGTAAAATTTCGTTCGAGAAATTGAAATGCTTTAACAAATATTCGAAATTTATCTTCTTCTCTAAAAACCCAAAGTGAGGACAATATTATCAAATCTTTCTTTTTAAAAATAGCTTTGGAATGAAGATGTTCCACCTCTCCGTAATTTCGCCTAATTTGAGAGGCAATCCATCAATTTATTCGAGGTCGTCTGTCCAGTAACTTTCACTAACCCACTCCGGCAAAAAATTCGGAGTATCACTGTTAGTTTCTAGAGGGAGGGAGGCTGAATTTGTAGGTCTCGAGAACAGGTTATTGGTTTCTTGGGGGAGAAATCGAGTTTGTTCGTCTTGAGAATAGTCTTTTGTCTTTAAGGGATTTAAAATTCGATGGCCCAAATGCTTATTCAGCGTTTAGTTACATTTTAACCAGTGTTTAGTCAATTACATGCTAAATACCATCATAATCCTGGCTCGTTGGGTCATTCATTTCGCGCTAAATCAATGATGTTTGAATAAAGTTGGAGGTGTAATATTTGTATTTCTCCTGAAGGTTAGAAGAGAAGTTACATCCGCAAATATCAAAATGACTTCCAAATTTTTCTCTGATCTTGATGGGGAAATTTAAACGATGCACTCCGAGTAATTTCAATGTTTCCAGATTTCAACGAAGTTTGTGACGGCGTATGTTACATCAAGACTGAAATTGTTATTTTTATTAGACAAAAGAAATGTAACCCATAATGTAATAGGTCCCGGGACTTATTGAATGGGATATTATTTTGGGTAGCGTAAGGTATAATTTCCATTGACTACCTTGAAAAGCGAATATCTATCAATAGCGACCATTACTTTGAGTTATTGGTGCTTTTGAAGTACGAAATCGCTAAAAAAATTACCGCAATATGAAGTAGAATAATCTTTCATCAGGACAATGCAACAAGTCGATGAAAACAATGGCCGAATTGAACGAGTTGGGCTTCAATCTGCTTCCACAACCTCCATTCTCTCTCTCCAGATCTAGCCCCCAGCGACTACTGGCTGTTTGATGTGATCTCAAAAAGATGTTTCTCCAGGGGAAACGAATTGACTCGAATGAGGAAGTCATCGCTGCAACTGAAGCTTATTTTGAGGACAAGAAAGGCAAATCAATTTGGTATCGAAAAGTTAGAAAAGCGTTGGAATGATTGTACGTATAGCACTTGGAGGTGATTATGTTGATGTATAAAATTGTATTTTGCGAAACTAATGTTGTTTTTTTAGTTAGTCCTGGGATTTATTGAAAAATGGGCTAGATGCAATTCCTAGGAGATTTAAATGAAAATCTTCTCCGTTATCGTTAAAAATTGAGTCTGCCTGAACTTAATAAACATAATCACGTTATATATGGATTGTGTTCTTGTCGATAAGTGTATGTTCTATAATTATATCAGACTTATTTTTGTATCATTATTATTTTATTTTTTGGGAAGCTGTTTTTTATCGTATAAAAATATTCTTTACCTTTCAAGGGATATACAATTTCTGTCCCAGAAGTAGCATGACTGTTTTTTCCCGGTTAGACGGATGGACCGGCGGGCGGCGGTTTCTCTGGCTGGGCTCGAGGGAGGGGAGTCTCATTAAAGACTTGGAGTCTCAATAAAGGCTTGGAAGCCATTGGCAGTTGGCTTCCAACCTTTACGGAAGACGTATCGTTTGTTTGCGAAACCTCTATAACGTGACCTCCTTACGCTCCGTCATGAACCGGTTATTGGAACAGCGCTAGGCCATCAAATTTTGCGTGAAACTGGGCAAAACGAAAAAGAGACTCATGAGATGCTCAAGGCAGCTTACGGTGAAAACGCCATGGATGGGTCGGGTGTTTTTGAGTGCACAAGTTGTTTCGGGAGGGAAGAGGAGATGTTCAGGACTTCCTTCGACCTCTTTTTGAGGTCGTAGTAGGGGGAAACAAGAGAATCGGAAGAATAGCAGATGTCCAGGCTACGTTTCCTTCATTTCCAAATTCTCATCTTTTGTTTTGTACCCATTTGACCAATGGTTTCCTGGGAAGAGGAAGACGATGAAGAAAGGTGACCCTTCATCATTTCCATTCCACGTCTATTTCAGGGCCTCTGGGCTGCTTCCACGTGAACGGCCGGTTCTCGCACTTCCGCTACATCCCGGACCCACCCTCCCGTATCAGGACACGCTTCCTGCTCTGCTCCCGGGAGGTGCCCGAGTGCGACGACGGGTCCAGTCTGCAGCTGATGCCGGACCGCCCACTGCCCAACCTCGAACTACCCACCAAGATCGTCGTCCACGGGTACAGCGGCCGTTGGGACTACCCCAGGGTGACCAAAGCCAAGGACGCTTTCCTCAAGAAGGTGGGTGGCAGATTTCTTATGCAACTGTGCGCGTGTCATGACGTCACCGAAGTCTCTGAAAAGAAGGGGAAGGGGTGGGAGTCCGCCAAACTCCCTATCACTGCCTCTGGACCTTCGTGATGTTCCCCACAGATGTGGCCACGGATTGAGGGGCGACCTTGGATGCGTGACAGACGTAAATGTAGCTCAAGTTGAATTAAGTATTAAAATATCTATTAAGGTATATAATAAGTTGGAAAATGTTAGTGTTTTACGCAGTTAAAATGTAGATTGAACGCGTTGAAAGAGTTAGACTCATTTATAGCGTGTTGCAAAGAAGATACAGCTCTTATCAAATAGTTAATTTAGCAAAGAAAAATTATTTTTGCTCAGCCGTCATATAATAGTGAATCTTCAATTTTCATAATTCCAGCAATAAAGTTTTCTTCCAAAAAAGAACCATTCATTTGATTTTTTCATTGAAAACGACTTTTTATTGAAAGTAAAGATTGCAAAAATAACTGTGAAGGTTCTTTTGAAAAATTAGCGAATCAGAGAATTCCGATATTGAAAATCGAGCAGAATTCAGAGAATTGCGGGAGATGCCGCCATAGTAACTTCAGCGGAGTCATTCTCCTTGACCTGGTTCCCGGTCAAGGCGAATGCACTTTTACACTTTGGAAATGTTACGTTAAAAATGCGTCAGAATTTTCCCTAAATATACTGATCCCACTAAAGTCCAAATACTTTTGTATACCAAATAACTTACGTAAAGTGAGGAACTTTTGGGAGAAAAGATGTACGTATATCAACTTCATATTAAAGCTCTCCTGTTTTCCAATATGAATACTACCCTTTAAAACATTTATAAAACGGGAATAGTTCAACATTTGAATTTTTTTAATATTTCCACTTTTTGGTACGCAAGCATCAAACCGTCACTCGAGTACGAGTGTAATGTAGTTGCGAAACTAGTATGTCAATGAAAAAGTCTATGTATGGCTGTCTTAAAAAATATCTATGTTTATCAAGTTGGCCCTGGATAAAGTTTCATTCACCCGTGATAGTGGTATAAAAGTGACGGGTGATAATTGGGTCAACCAGGCGGTAGTGGCACGCTGAGTTCCCACCCCGGCCAAAGGTGTCACACCGGGTGAGGTTGCTCCCGACTTTTCGGGCTTAACTTTGCGGTATACCTGTACGTGGGCGACAAGACGCCACGGATGATGCAAGGCCGGGACGACCTTCAACCACCTGTGCTGACGACAACATTGATCGTGTGCGGTCCCTTGTACTTACCGATCGTCGCAAAACTCTCCGAATGATAGCTGATGAAGTGAATTTAGGAAATTTAACAGTGCATACTATTTTAACTGAGCTTGATGGATGGATCCTTCACCATGACAATGTACCTGCACATTCAGCATTGATTGTTCTCCAGTTTCTGGCAAAATATTCAATCGCCATCCTTGATCATCCTCCTTATTCGCCAGATCTCGCCCCCGGCGACTTTATTCTATTTCAAAGATGCAAAAATGTGATGAGGGGAAATCACTGGGAAGATGTGGACAAAATAAAACAAGAAACGACGAGAAAACTAAAAAGTCTAACTGCCGAGGACTTCCAAGGGTGCTATAAAGAGTGGAAAAGAAGATAACATAAATGCATAGTAACGAATGGAGTGTACTTTGAATGGGACTAAATCGAGGTGGACTAAATTTTGCTAAATAAAGTTTTTATGGCCTCAGGTCGCGTAGTTATTGGGCAGTGTAGTACGTTCATTATGTTGTTATGAAAAAAATTTCGCGGTTTTCTACTTCGATTGAAAAAATTGTGCAGTTTTCCATCAATTTTTGTCAACCACGATTTAACCTTATGAGGGAATATTAAACGGTGTACTGAAAAAGTGGACCGTTTCAAATTGTCGTACTTTAAGAAAAAAACCTCAACGGAAATTTTAATTTCATGAAAGCTCTTCTTTCTTGCCTAATTTTACGGTTCTAGATCAACAGCTTGTGACCTCAAATCAAAATGAGTATTCCTGCACTAGGTCGAAAGAGACGTGGTGGAAAGAGTAATGCAAGAAAGTGAAGAGTTCAATGAGTGGAAGTGACGCGGAGGTGCAATCTAGGAATCACTCTCAGGTAGTATTATAGAAAAGGTCTAGCACGCTGTCAGAGAGGCAATAGGAGAGGAATTAATCGAGCCAGAAAATATTCATGCAAGCTGGAAATAATAGTAAAAGAATATAAAAATAAATAACCTGGCCCAAGGGCGCTTGGCGGGGTGCGGTCGGTAATATGCAGGATAGATATTGTGTATATATATTAGTGTGTATGGCAAGGCAGGAGGAGCCAGGACTCCAGCCATGAAGTGAGTTGAAGAATGTAGTTTATATGTTCCTAACTATTTTCTCCGGAGCTTTCCAGTTTTTTCCTTAGTGTTGTTGTCGCGAATAGTACTTGGGAAACACGAATGCGTGAATCTGCCTGTCCAGCTGTCTGTATTTCTCTTCTTTCGTGACAATTTTCTCTCCTGCCAATGTGTTCCTCAAACGTAATGTTTGAACATTAGAATTAACTGCAGCTTAAAGGAATGCTGATAGAAGAAGTAGTGCTGTCATAATAAGGAATTTGAATGATACGACGATGTTGAGGACATGAAACTTTGATGACGTTTAGAAGCACATGTAAATATAGGCATGCTGGGTTGTTCGATGTCAGATGGTAGAGAGAACGTGTATACCGAAGTGTTGCTGTATCGTGTTGTTGAGGTCACATTTGGAATAAGGTGAATCTATTAAGAGTCCACTTGAAGAGCGTTTTAATCAAGGGAAATCATAATATTTGGTACAGCTCCGCTGAATTAATCAAAAACTGATGCGAAAGTAAACTAAGTATAAGGATGTACACGTAAAAAGCAAGCATGTTCAATTAGTTAGAAAGTTAATTATAACTCGTGTTTTCGTCTCAAGTTTCTGAAGGAGGGAATCATTAGACGACAAATCAAAAGCATGACGTCCGGAAACCCTTGTCCTAGTGCACCTCATCGCTCTGTCAAAAACCACTTCCGCTTTTGTGTCAAAGAGGCTCCCTAAACCTGGCATTGGCCGCCTCAGGGGCTTTAGGCTTGGTAGCAGAGGGGTGAAAAATCACTGCCAGGGGAAGTCTTGCAGTTTTCTTCCTCTCACTGCTGGCGCACACCCGGGAGGGTGTGCGCCAGCAGTGCCTTAGCCGGAGGGCCCAAGGATACCTCTTTCCCTCTTACAGGATGACTGCAACGTGGTCCTGGTTGACTGGCAAGTGGCCGCTAGGGGCCCCACTTACTTGCGGGCCGTGGCAAACGCGGAACTGGTGGGACGGCAGGTGGCCCATCTGTTGGCGGATATGGTGACCCTTGGGGCCTCTCCAAGGGACATGCACATCATCGGCTTCAGCCTTGGAGCGCAGATAGCGGGCTTCGCGGGAGAGGGCCTAAAAGAACGAGGCGTCAAGCTGGGCAGGATCACAGGTGGGTTTCGTTCGTGGGGACGCAAGAAGTGTCACACTCCCACTGGGTCTCTTCTAAGGGACGACGCTGTGGAGAGGACTCGCGCCTCTCCGCGGGTGTGGACTCGGTCATCTCAACTGCCCTACCGTACAAATAGAGACGATACCTCGTACCTGTCTCAGAGAGCAATAGGTTTCTTCCCATCAGAATAGGAAGTCCAGTTTCTTCCCTGAGCTATTATGTCGTTTTGAATTCTATGCTGTTTTTATATTAATAGTTTCTGGTTATCGATATGTACTAAAGAATAAGTGACAATTATATGCTCTACGACTGCTTGAAATTGAAGTTTTGGTGATAGGTTAATGGTTTTTTTCTTATCACCACTCAAGGCGTCATATATGCTACTTTCGAATCTACAATGCCTGTTGATCTGTGAACGACTTCTTAAATATTATTTCCCAAGAAGGGGCTGTTTATTTATCCACGATTAGGAATTTCACCAGGACATAGACATTTATTGGGTTAACCGGGGATATCTGACTAAGTAATCCACGTTACTATATTGTTATTTCATTCATCGACTCCTGATGTTGACCATATAAGCCCACGGTAAATTCAAAGAATTACGGGAGATGTCACGACAGCTTCCTTAATAAAGTCCTGCGCTAATATGTATTAAATTGATTTTAAACTATGATATTTCTGAAATTTAAGTCCAAAGTAATTTTGACCTGATACCTATTAAATACTCTTTGTGAGAGTGAGTTCAGGAACGAAACTTTTTCTAAACTCTAATATTATTTTTTATCCTTTCCCATTTGAAGTCACTGAACTGAAGGCATATTTCCTTGAAATTCCATCATGCATGACTGTAATGCTTTGAGATTTTCTTCCAGCGATTTTCCTTAAATTTTACTTTTCAATTCACGCAGTGCTTTCCGAAAGTACTTATCTTTTTCAATGGCTTTGGGCTTTGCTAGTTTTCTGATAACATATCTCTTACACTCCTTGGAAGATACTGGAAAACATCTGAGGTGAAATTTCGAAAATTGATGGATCTTACTTCATTTAACGCAAAGTTTGACCTAATTTCATTCCAGCTAACTACTGAAAACTCACATAGTGTTTGCATTATCATCTAAGATACCACTTGCGTATAATGAACCTCCGAATGGTTTAGAAGCGTCCAATATGGCAATAGGACAAGCCATTGAAATCCACTCTAATACCACGACAAAAAATGCCCAATTATTTACCCCTAAATCACTCATCACGTCTAATCACCGAAGCCGTTTTCCAGAACGACGAACCCAGTAATTGGTAGCTGATCTTTCTTTGTCCACTGTTTTAGGATGAGTATGAAATCAGGTAATGCTCCATTTTACCTCTACTTCTTGAAAACCTATATTGATCTTAATTTTAATTCTGCACCCTAATTTCCTCTCCGTTTTTAAATAAATTATTATAATTTAGTTGTATGTTGTTGGAGGTAGGTTTTGGATGGACACAGACTGAACACACCTGCATTTCTTAGGCTCGTCCAACAAGACGCAGCGTTAAACCCCACACCTCAGTAAACAATTCTACAATCCCAAATACTTCCTTCCACCCATCAGTCCGTTCGTGCAACCCACATACCTTTTTTCTACCCTTGCCGCAGTTGCCTAACATTTTTTCTCCTCTATAATATTAATCAGCATTTCATCGCTAATTTGGCATCGCCTGTATCTGCATCCATATTTCCTGCCTCCTGTGGATTTCTCACAACAACGCTTTCTCCTCCCCCACCATGCCTAGAATTCTTCGTTTGCTTCGTTTCCTTTCTGGCCTTGTCACGTGTTCAATCCTTCTCCAGACTCTCACCTAAAAATCCTCCAATCGATGACTATCATCTTGCTTCAGTGACTTTAGTTTACGAGACGTACAAAAGCACGATTCATATGAGATACATTCACATCAGTTTTCACTATTCTTTTCCTAACTTCCTTACTCAATGTTCCTGTTATGGATTCCCTCCTTCTTGTGAAGTTTTATTTTTCTAATGCAATTCTTTTTCCTGTTCTCCACTATTGTGACCATCTTGGTTGAAGAGACTTCCAGGATGTGTAAGCAGTTCCACCTGCTCTAATTTGCCCAAACATTTAACGCTTAACTTAGCTTTCCTCTTTCTAGAAAAGTCAACCTTTGTTTGACTTACATGGTTTCTCATCCCATACCTATCGCAATAATTTTATACGTAATGCGCTCAGCAATGCTCATAACCGGGAATTACCGTCGTGTAGGTTGGCTTGTCGGACAATAATATCGCCCCTAGTCCTGGAGCTTCTTCGACCTAGAGACGCCTCCAGGAGTGGGGGCGATATTGTTGTCCAACAAGCCAACCTACGCGAAGGTCAATTCTGGAAGCAGCATGGAGCCTTCATAAGAAAGATGTCGTGGAATCACTAAGATTAATGCTCATAACCCATTGAATGGCTAACGGAAGCTAGATCATCCGCAAAACTAACTGATTTTACGAATTTTACCGTTTTCTTTAAATATAAGTTGAGAAGACGGAATGATGATGGATGTCCATGTGTTAACCCTCTTCCTGCCACTGCCCATCCCGACTCTCCATCCGCTAAAGGCCCCAAGACATCGGAAAAGAAAATACTTTGTTATTCCACATATATTTTACTATGCACGACCCAGGTTTCGATTTACAAAGTCATCATCAGGAGATGACTTTGTGTATAATTAAATATATGCGGAGAACAAAGTATTTTCTTTTCCGATATGAATTGCTTCCACGAAGTGACGCCTCAAACCATTCTATCCACCAAGACATACCAAGACACGTCATGCAGAAATGATTTTTTAATTCTGCATGACCTGTCCTGATCTGGTGGTGGCCTATTGTATTTATTCATTTTTATTCTATCTCATTCTGTACTCATTTTTATTCCCTTCTTAATAATATAGCCGAGAACTTCATTCGTGGCAAAATTAATACTTATTTGAAACTAAGTTTTCCGCTAATGTATTTATGGTTGTTCACCACTATGCACGTAATTTTAGGAATTTTAATTGGATGTTTTTCCTTTTTTTAACTTTTTAAAAACCTTTCCTCATGCCACACATCTTTTTGGTGGATTGCGGAGTATTTGTGTAGATGTAGAAACAGTTTGAGACATATACTGGTTATTTGGGTAAGTGTCCCATTCCTCCAATCACATTCATAAATTCGACCAAATTCAACACTTTATCGAACGCCTTCTCAAAATCTACGAAGCAAAGAAATACAACCTGTTTGTATTCTGTGTTCTTTGGTAGTAGTGACCTATTACTGCTATGTCAAATTGATCATCACCTGAAGTAACCATTTTTCCTCTTCACCATCCTCTTATTGATGATTAAGAATACCAATTTTGCTGCGTGCGAAGTTAAACTTATCGATCTATAGTCTTCGCATATTCATTTCCCTTTGTTGAAATAATGCTGACGTAACGAGACCTTTCGGTCTAACTCCACCCTCAAAAATGGTACAAATCGCTCCATAAAAACTAAGAGTTCCTAAACTCTTTTATAGTTCCGTGGGAATTTCATCTACATCCACGGGCTTATTCGATTTCATATCCCTTAATGCCCTTCCTATTTCGCAATCGAGCACGTCTAGTCCTAGGAAATCCTCACGTACGTCAGATTCTCTTCCTGTGCCTAAACTTTCTGGTGTAAATCCTTCCTATACGAGGTCACTCCAAGGGGTATTGAGCCATGCGAACCATTGGAGTTCTATGCGAGCTTACGGAGACGCAGCAGGTAGTAATGACACATTGACGTATCTCTCATCGTACGAGGTCTCTCCAGAAGACATCCAGCCAGACAATATTTTGAGATAAATAGCCTACCCAGAACTATGAGGCCATAGTCCCCGTCGAAGTACTCCCCTTGGGGCCTCAAACACTTATCCCAGCTTCTCTTCCATTCTTCAAGACGATCACCCAAGTCCTTTTTCGGAATGGCCCTCAGCTGCGTCGTCACATTCTTTTTTATCTTGTCAATATCAAGGATGTCATGCTGCAGTTGTGGAGGACTTGGTCCAAGCCGCATACGAAGAGCCGGGTTTTCTAAAAAGATGACATTTTTGGAGATTAGTCATGGTTCTATGGCTCTCAACCTGAAACCAAAGCCCAGTCTTCCCAGCAGTCGGTTGACGAGATAAAGGAGAATACTCCGAGGCAGCTGATGACTATTCCGAAAAAGGACTTTGCCGAGTATTTAGATAAGTCTATGAGACGCTGGAATAAGTGTGTAAGGTCCCAGGGGGAGAACTATGACCTCATTGTTCTGGGTATACTATTTTTCTAAAAATATTGCATGGATGGAAACTTTACGGAAAGACCTCGAATAGACTTTATATTTATTCTTTCCATCACTCTGCAATCTTTCCTGATTCAATTAATAACTCTCTTGATTTATTTTCGATGGTGTGCGTGGATTTTCCATTCTTTCCAACTGATAGTTCTCCTACTTTTCTGTAGAGGACACCCATTTCACTCTTCTCTTTTAAACACTTCATTTCATCGCACTGCATGCATGCTCCACCACGCTTCTTCCACCCTATCCGTTTCCTGCCTGAGTTTATTATTCAATTCTTGGTACTTACTTTTACCTTGTTCTCTCTTTACATTCATCTATTTCTTTCACTCTCATATCGTCTTAATCATTTCATCAGTTGGCATCTTTCGCCTTTTCCTATTAACTGTTCCAGTAGATTGCGGTTTAGGATATCCATTTTTTGTAGTGCTCCCACTTTTCTTCTACTATGCCCCTCTCCATGCCCTCTGTCATTGACATTTCTTCTAGCACATGGAATTTATTTGTTTTCGCTCGGTTATTATTTCTACATTCCATTGTTTCAACCGTCTCCCCAGTTTTATCCTCTTGAATCTGACGTCACACTATATTAGCAGTAAATAATGATCTGTATCCGCATCAGCACCCGGGAAACCGTGCGAATATACAGTATGTATGGCGCTATTTGTAAATCTTGGCCTCTTTAAAATATATTAACTGATTCTTATAGAGCCTGAATATCCGGATATTATTTCAGGTATACATACGTCTACTGTGGTATTTTAATCAGGTGCACGTAAAATTAAACCGTATCTCCTGCAGAACTGTAATTCTTTCTTCCCAAGCTCGTTCCTTGTTTCCTGAAAGTCATTCCTCAACCGACTGTCCCTCTATACATTCCCCTTTTATTTGTGAAGATGACCTCCGCTGTCAACGTAATAACTGTTGCCTTCCTCTTTCCACACCCAGGACTGGACCCTGCATCGTTCCTTTTCGAGAGAACGAACCTGGACACGGCCCGGAAGCTGGACAGTGGTGACGCAGAACTGGTGGACGTGATCCACACTGACGGCAGCCTGTTGTGGACGGACGGCTTCGGCTCCCTCGCACCCCTCGGCCACGTGGACTTCTTCCCCAACGGTGGCCAGAACCAGCCGGGCTGCTCCGACACTTATGTGGACGCCCTCGCCTTTCGAATCGGCAAGTACCAATCGCCCTCTCTCGCCCGGAGTGGGGGACGGACGGGCGGGACGGATGGACATTGAAGGGTCGCTGTGCAGTCAATTGAATCTGAGCCAGTGTACCCCCTTTACCCAGTCTGGAGCCGGTCTCACGCTGAATTAGGTAGACGGGATGGGGTCATTATCAGTATTGGATTCCATTGCCATGCTTCTGAGAAAGAACCATTGTCCTGACAAGAGGTAGGTATCGGTACCTATGATTATTACCGTATGTGCAGAAGTATCACAACTGCAGTTGGCGGTGATGATTGGATATGATGCGTAACCTATGTGTCAGCGCCTAGTTTTCCATTATCAATCCCTGAAACCCTTTATAATGCCATAAGAAACCAGGTAATGGTCCTGGTACGTACCTATCTTGTCCTTTTACCAATCCCAATGTATCAGCACGTAGAGTTACTGGTACCGATGTACTTGCTCGGCTAATTACTGGTACCACGCTACCAAAGCCTATGATTCGTGCTTCAGGTACTGGTGCTGGACACTGATACCTAGATCTGGTACCACGCTACCAAAACCTATGATTCGTGCTTTAGGTACTGGTGCTGGACACTGATACCAAGATCCCTTGCTGTAGGTACCAAACCATTGTCCTAAATTTAATAATCAATAAAAGCCTGTTGGCTGGTATAAAAAATGAGAAAATGTCCAGACTTTTAAACTGATTGAGACTCTCATTATTATGGTTACCCTAAGTGTCATAAAGCGTTGTGTTGTAGTTATCTGCTAATATTAATTTGTTTAATAAGTTAAGTTACACTTGATTTTATTATTTTCTTTTTTCCCATGTCAGTCGCTATCAATAGAGAGCGCTATTGCCACTTCCTTTCCTACGAAATTTCAAGAATGAAGAATGGCATAGGGCATTCATTAATATCCGCGTAGATTTGAAAGCGTGGAATTAACATACAAAAAATATTTAAAAAGTTAACACGCGTGATATTAAATAAATAATTGTATTTCATTACGGATATTATAGATATTCAAAAGAAAATTCTATTATTTATACACTGACAGCATGTGTAGATGTTCTTAATTCTTTACTTAATCTCATCGCAGGCATATTACAGGGGGGTGGCCATCATTAATCCCAAGCTCACCGTCAACCTCTTCTTGCCGTCTCAAATGTTGGAAATGACAGGGGCCAGAGAGTAATAGCAGTGCCATCGAACCCTGGGAAATTATTTTCCTCAAATTGAAATTTTATTCCCCATTAATGGCATAATTTTGTGCGTCAATATAAATTATTCTTTCAATGGCCGCAAAAGATTGGCAAACGGGAAAAATTCCACTCAGAAAGTGGACGGGAAATTCCGTACGTGAAGTAAGTTTGTAGGAAACTAAAACTGTCAATAAAACCTTTTTCTAACGAACATACTATATATATTATATGACCAAACGGCCTTGACTAAACCCTCCAGTATTTTATTTTTAGCTGTAATTCTCAGTTCAAATTCAGGGTTACCTCATATTTAAAAATTATTCAGAAGAATTCCGAAGAAAGTTTGGTTTACTACTTTTGTATATGTGTGCGGTGTGTCACTTAAATTTCCTAAAATTCTTCCCGAAGTTGTTCCCAATATTTGAAAAAAATATTAGTTGAATCATTGTCAGGGATACTTGATTTTGAAGTGCATTTGGCACATACCTGGGGTTCACATTCTTCATATTATTCCTTAAAGTGAAATACCGTATTGAACATTTTTAACTTTGCCAGTTTGATAGATTGGTTTTATATTTTCAATAGTTAATTGGTGGTGTTCTTCATTGGAGTGAGACGATGCAAAGAAAACAAAATCCTGTTTTACGAGTTTCACAGTTTCCAACGGGGAAAACGAAATGTCGTGTTGGAAGTTCATCCTAAGGTCACACTTCGGCAACAGGAAAACAAAGTTTCTCATGCAAGAATTATTTCGCTGTTGATTTTTATGTACTAATTAAAAGAATGAAGACTTGCAATTATTATAATATTTTTATCCAAAAATCGCTTCCATGTTACAAATCTTAACCGCATGCATTGACATTTTTGGAAAAAACTTCACTGGTGTTCCCTCCAGTGAAACCATTGCCAACACGTTCGAGGTAAAGACTAGAAAAATAGAGAGAAATTCCACGACAACGCATTCCAACAACGCCGGGGAAAGCCTATGCTAGAATCGCTTCCATTTCTTCATCTTACTGTCTTTTTCCTATAATTTAGGAGGGATCCTTTATATATTCAGCATTAAAATAGTCGAAATTCGAGAAGAAACTGGCGGATTCCAGGCTGGAATCTGTTGTTTCCAATTTCAATTTACTCTGTCTAAAGGCGCCATCTCTTCGTTCGCATAACGCCATGAATTTGACCGGATATTAGAGCTTCGAGGAAAGTGCTGCCACGTACGGGCAAATAAGATACTATGTGACGAGTCCTTTGGGGAAAGTGGAAAAGTGCGCGCCTGGCGCTAATCATTCAAACTTACAAGGAAGTATTCAGAATCTGGGTTTTAGGGTTCGAAGTCGGATTTCAGTGACCATCAAATTTCAACATCAGAGGATGGTTCGTATTTATTTGCTGAAATCTTTTATCAATATATTTTTGATAACGGAAAAAAACCGAAATGAAGCACGCGACGCACTTAATGTCCACAGAACATGATCACGTTGTATTATACTCTAGTAAACATGTACAATGAATTCACTATCACGGAAAGAAGAGTACGTTCGTACAGTGCAGCAGGAACTAACTTTGCGCCTGCGCGTTTGTGCGAATATGCATACATACGCACAACACCATGCACAAACGGACTCTTACGCTGATGGTGAGAAGGATTGCGGGGCACAAATAAAATGGAACACATCTGTATTAAATTTTTGTCTCTCGGGTAATTCATTTTTTAATATTACAATGTATATCAACGTAATCAAATTTGAACTTTCAAATATATGTATAGCGTATGTTTAAGTAAATTAAATGAGGAAACATTGATAATTGGTATTTCTAATAATATTCGATAATTTTTATCACTTAAATTATCCAAAGATATCAACCAGAATATTGGTTTGACAAGGTGAGGGTTAGAGTTCACCTAGTACTTGTAGAGTCCGACAAGGAGTGAACTTCATACGTCAGGGGGTCCAGTTCCTTTCCCTGTGTCGCTTATGATTTCCCTGGAAGATCTGGTACCCGAAATATCACAAAGTTTGGGTGGACCTACAGGTTCCGAGAGATGTCGAATCAGGACCATCCTTCAGGGAACTTATGGTCAGTGGTCCAACGCTCTTTCCTCTGGACTACAAAATCCCCTTACTTTTGTATCAATAATTGTTAAAAAAATTACATGCGTGGCTGTATGCTCGCACCATTTTTTGGATCAAAAGTGGAACGATGTATTTCGGTCAGGTGATGATTTCTGACAGGCATTTCCATGAATTGTTTTAATGTGGATATGAATTTATGTTTTCACTTTGTGTGGGTATAAAATCCTCAAAATAATCGTGTGAGGCACACCATCATCCAACGAAAATGCAGTTCCTCAGTTCCTTCTTCACTCCATGAAAACACGTAGGAAAGTGAAAGGACAAGGAGGTGCTTGTCCTTTCCGCTAGGATTTAATAAATCAATGTTTGTCAAATTTATTCATCATGAATAATGTTCTCAAATATTTTCCGAGCGAAGCAAAATGATATTTCAATCCTGAAAACTGATATATATTATCGCAACCTTGTGAGGTTAACTTTATCGTAATATAGCATCCATAATTGCTCATCTACTATTCTCAAGAATGTCTTCCTTTCAAATGTTGCATTTAATTATTATAAATATAATAATAAATAGAATATATTCATAAAATTATTCTCTTGACGAACCGTATAGTTTCACGGTTTAAATTAGAAGTAACTCTCCATTTTGGAGAGAACTGATAATTGAAAATGCCGATTTCCACAAAAAGTGGAAATAGTAATTTTTAATTATAATTTTCTACAATTTCTTCTAGACAGGTGAGTATGTGATTATTATTAAAGACGTTAATGCATCATCATTTTAATGTTTAGTGTGACGGCGAAATGTGCCAGGTTACAAATATCAATGAAAATACTGCTTCGGACGTTGAACTTAATAGGTGGCGACAATCTAGAAGTCTTTGTGTTCATGCTAGCCCAATGCATTTCGCTATTCTAGGAGAAGAATAAAAATGCAATCCTTCCTCTGACATGAAATTACGCAATAATATTAAACCTTGGCTGGAAGATAAGTTAATCTCAGTTGAGCTTAAGCTTTATTTATTCCAAATTTACTTAGGTATCTGCTATACGGGGTCCGTGCAATAAGTATCGTGACTGGTTCACTATAGCATCAACGGTGCGGTGGATGGGGGTCCGACCGGTCGGCTTGGTAGAGGGGTCCCCCACCACTCAGGCGCACTTAGTTCAGTCGCCTCCGGGCATGCGTTGAAACAGAAGGTGGATTTTTGTGACGTGTGATTGTTTGTGGTGTCGTCGCGCCAGCATGGAGCGCAGGCTGTGGAGTTTTGCGTTAATTTTTGGAAATCCGCGTCGGGGACCCTTGAACTCATTAAACAGGCTTATGGGGATGATGCCTTCAAACGCGCAAAAGTTTTTGAGTGGCATAAAAATGTTTACCATATTGTATACCATAGCATTGTTTACCATGCCTGTACTACCATGATTGAAACCTATGTTTGTAGCTTTATGTTTGTAGCAAACTTTCAATTCCTATATCTGAACGATGGAGCTAACAATGAGAATATTAAAAATGCATATTCTTCCTGCTAAGAAAAAAAAACAATCAGGTTTACATAAGTGTAGGAATATCATTAATGCGAAATATAAAAAGAATGTTACCGATTTGAAATATCATTCCAAAGCAAGAATTACACAAAGAAGGTTGTGCATAATTTATGGGAAGAGTAATGTATTTATTACAAAATCGAATGAAACTGAACAAAGACAATGAAGAATTGAAAGATAATTGAATAAAAAAGAAAGTTACAAAAAAAATGAAGTTTCTATAAAGATAGTGCTGCACTGATTTTCTTTAAAGACAGTACTGTTCATGTGATAATTCGAGTTTAGTAAGTAAATTATGAAGAAAACTCGGGAAAGTTACGTATAAGGAATTTTTCTCTCGACGAACGATCTCTTCTTTTTGTTTAATTTCTCGGAGTAACTTGATTTTAGTTGATAATGCGACCAGTTCAACAAGTACTTCCTGACTCAATGACTCGTATTTGTAAGGTTTCATAATTTTAAGACGAGAAAAAAACTACTTTCGCCACCTGCGACGGACATTGGTTGAATTAAAAGAGTGGGAAGACAAAAAACTTATTTAAAAACCCACCGTGCTGGCTTTGCTCACATTGAAGCGCAGAACGTGTTGGAGAGTTGCAGCTGCGGGAATGTATGATGAATTATACCTGTAAATATTGAGTCCTGCGGCATAAAGGCATTCAATTAAGTTCATTTGCAGTTTCACGTAATATCAGTAGTTATAAATGCGAGGGGACCGACCTCTAAGGTCATTGGCGCCATTATAGAGAAGTGGGGGTAATTAATAGTAAGTAGGGGCAGAATGCTCAGGGAATGGAGGGAGGGTGGAGAGAAACATCGATCGCCCTGCTCTTATCGAAAAACGCCAATGGGTCATAGGTCCCATCCGACGGACGGCGTAATCCACTCCAAGTGCTGTCCCCAAATGAAACATAAGTAGGGATCGGGATACCACTGATAACAATCCTGCCACTTCCAGAATTCGAACCCGGGCCTTCAAGGGTGAGAAGTCAGTTCATTAGCCAAAGCACCATATCAATGCTATAGTTAAGCCAGGAAGGAAACTTTCGAAGACTTTTAACAGTTGTGACAGACTATACAAAACCTACCTCAAAATCGGTGGGCTGCTAGTGATGGTGGTTATACCTTTCGGAGCTCAACTGAATGTGGTAGTCCAGTTGGTAGTGTTGGAATACTGACCGGAGGGCCCTGGTTTGAATCCCGGGCACGGCCCTCTGGGTATCCTCAGCTCCATCCAAGCTGTGTGATTTTTCGGGTACCATATCTTCCTGGGCAACCATATCCGACACAAAGAAATCGACATAAAGACACAAAACTGGTCCCACCTACGTTAACGTGTGAAATTCACACGCCGTCGGGATTAGTGCTGGGTGAACTCTACCATCTCCTACCAAACCGACCTTCAAGTTGATTACTGTGTTTATGGTTTTTAAATATAATAATATGAAAGCGATATGATGAAAGGGAAATAACTGTGTGGAAAGGAATCCAAATATCAGCATTTCATAAGAATTTCGATGAATGTCTTTTTAAAATGCATGATTGGTCGCCATACTTTGAATAATGAGGTTGTTTTTTCCATACCTTTAGTTAATTAATTAAATATCTAACCTATGCGGTAAACAAAAAAAGATGAATTGTCATAATTTATGCAGCAAGAAAATACGAAATCCGGCATCTCCAGTTGGATCTTTTGGAAATATTTGATCCATTTGACATTACTTTCCATTTTTCGCGCTTCTCTATCTCTTTTGTTTCGAGTGAAAGGATGCCCGCCGTTGTCAAATTGCTTGCCTAACGTCCGAAGAGCACATCGGTGGGTGTCCGGTTGCAAGAGATGGCAACACTGCGACGCGGCATTTCAATCCACATTCCGGACGTCGAGGATTGATTGGTCCTTCCCGATGAGGGTAATCGCTCCCCGCTCACCCTTTTTTCCCCTCCCCTTTTCGCAGATCAGCGTCCGAACACGACCCGCTCGTGCAGTCATGGCCGTTCCCTGGACATCTTCATCGAGTCCATGCTGTCGCCTGAGTGCCAGTTCGTTGGCTTCCCCTGCCCTGGCCTCAAGGACTTCCAGCGCAACTTCGTCCACGGCAACTGCTTCTCTTGCGACAGCGGGTCCTGCGCCGCCCTCGGTCGACCCCTGCCACCCCCCTCGCCCAACGGGGCGGGAGGGTGGAGCGGGGGCCCCGGGCGCGGGCCCCTCTTCCTCGTCACCCGGGAGACAAAGCCGTATTGCGGTGAGCCTCGACCTTTTATCCCGCTGTCCCCGAACGGGCCCGTTCGACCTTTTCGCCCAAGCGATCGGGATGGGGGCCCCAGGGGGCGCGCCGATGCACCCGGATGAATGGCGCCGAGGAGGTTGCGAAGTGCTCCATTTTTCTGTTGGAGTGACGGAAAGTTGGGATCCAGGACTCCAGTAGCGGGCGAATTCAGAGGGTCAATGTCTTGGTCGGGTAGTGGGAGTCCCTTTTCGGTTTTGCTAGCTTCCGCGCGCGCGTGCAATTAGAAATTCTCTGAGCTGCTGATATAGCCGGACGAGGTGCCCGACAAGGGAAACCTGATTAAGGCACGGGAGCCCAGCGAGGAAACGGATGAGACCATCAGCAACCGAAACTGGGGTCTGTCATCCTTGGCCTAATATGCTTCTCATTGAGGCCAGGGGAAAGTTTTCTAAATACTCTAGTAATCGGTGAATTTGCGCTCGTTCTGGGTCCGCTTGTGTCGATGCTAGAGGAAACCATGAGTAGTATTGGTGAGGAAGGATGGAGCGAACGATATCGGAAATGGGGGAGGAAAGGGCTCCCATTTTCGTTGGATTTCACACCATCGCCATTTGGAGACATAGAATCCATAGTATACCTGGCGTATTAGTAAACGAGACTCAGGTAATGAGTGCAGGTGAATTTGAGAGAGTACACCTAAATTCATGCGAAGTGACTGCTTGTTGGCTCCATAAATAATGAACGCTTTCGAGGTATGGAATGACGCCCTCTCCTGGAATGACTTGGTTCCGTGACTGCATCGACTGCGGTTGGAAATAAGTCACTCTTCCTTGACCAAAGGCGAATTGATCCACTGGCAGGAAGTGTAGGTACTTCATGAATGGGGTGGACAAAAGCGTCTACCCCACGAAGCCCCAGGGTTTATAATGCTTTCTCCATTAACTTTCCGAGGAGAGAGATGGTCAGGTATATAGGGAATATTTTAAACTCGCACACAGCGCCCTTTATGAGCCAAGCAAACAAACCAAGAATTGGGGTGAGTGCTGAGGACATTGCTTCAAAGAAAGTAATTTATTGCTACAAAGAAGGAATATTTTATTGCCCAAAGGGTATTGAAAGTGGAATCTCTTGGTTTTAGAAAATCACAGTAAATTTACAATACTCTTGTAGCATACCTTTGACTGACCATAACTTAGAAATCATGTTATAATCCCCAAGACGAGAATCGCTTTTACTCGACGTTCCAGAAACTAATGAATCAAACTGCCGGATATGAGGGTACTGATGCCATGGACTCGGTTTTCATGTTCAGTAGGAAGGTAAGTGAAATCGCATTTTTCCAGCGTTACGTAGCCTTCGAATTGGTTATCTTGAATTTGATGAAATGGGTACCATTTTCTGTCTTTAGCGCTGCTAAAATCGAGTATCTCACCGGCCTACGACGCTTCAAATAGCCTTAGAACTGTATTGCATATTTCGCCAGCCATCACATTGCAGTCACTCAGGATGGACATAGGTGCGGTGCAAAGATGAAGTTTAAGGAGTGATTTGAGCTGGAGCACTGCAGGGATTTTGGGGCTCAGCTGAGTTGGATTTCGGTCGTAGGAACTTGTTCAGGTTCTTTAATCTCGTTATTAGCTCTTGTTATTTCCGGGCAATTCCTTGGAACTAAAACCGCAAAGAGCAAAACCGCTGAGGGGTAATATTCATAGAGGGGTGGGCAGGGGACATTACGAAATCAGTTTGAGCCTGCCCACCTTCACATTCTCCTAATGATGCGTGTGAATTTTCCATTTTCAATGGTGTCAGAAAATTTCCTATCTTGCCGAAACTCCGGAATATCTTCATCCTTTAGTCACGTTTTATATCAGACAGAACTCCTTCATTGATCTTCTGCCAATTCCAGTCTTTCCACTCAAGTCCTCCTGTTGATGATCAAACTAGTTGGCCGAAATATCGCGTCACGAGTTGTAATATTCTTGTTGGTTTGTGGATTTCATAACTTCCTAATTACAGAATAGCCAAGAAGTTGATCGTATTGCTTTTTTGCGTCTTTTGATGGAATGCTTGAAGAACGATCTAGATGAGTGACTGGTCCCAGATACGTGCACACGTATGTCCTGATGCCGTCCTGGTTTTCTATTTCAGGGCTACTCCTTGGAACATATCGTTTGTCGTATCGGGTGAGTATGGTTACTACGGTTACACCCTCTTTTCTTCCAGATGGTACTGTCCTATCTCTGAGGCTTGTAGATAATCCGAAGCTGTCCAATTTCGGGTTTCATCCAGGTAGATCTCATTGGCTGAGGAACACCACTTTTTGTCTGCTCGGGTACGCAAAAAGTTGAACGATGATTTTGTTACCTCTATTACCGCCTCATGATATTTACAAAACGTCAAAACTACAGTGTTTTCCTTGGTTGAGCCATTAGGCTCAGCGGACACGGGTCAGGAGGGTAACCACGACACTTGCAGAAGTTTTGAGAGAAGCGTTATCTGCTGTTACAAGGGTGCTGCTGTGGTTACTGTAGCCAACAGCCCCATTTTCTGTCCTTCCCATTGGTAGGGCTCTTATTTATCTGCTTCGCCATATCGCAGAAGATATCTCGCTTGGTGATGTCGATTTTATTCCGTATGGTTATGGGCTGTAATGCTTCAATTCCTGTTAGCGCCGTCAGTGGAGAGGTGCTTACAGTTTCGGGTCTTGTTTTTTTATTATCCTGGTTTCTCCTTGGTTTTCAAATAATTTGAAAAGAGAAAATTTGCATAAGATGGTCTTAAGGTCCCCGATCTGCCGTTTCGTCAGCTGTACCCGCACCGCTTGCTCTAGTTATATGTATGTATCCTTGAAACTGTGACTCAATGATCCTTCCTGGGCGACTGCATGTTTATCTCATTTCGCCGATTCCCTTTGCCGGGGTGCATCCTCCCATGTGGGCTGCAGGGATGAAATGGTGACACTCCTTTACGGATACGATTTGGGCTTTTGACTTGAATTCATAGTGTTTTCCCGTTTCTCCGGGACGAAGGGTAGTTCCATTCCTTTGTCGGGACCGCGTAAGATGTTCATTCGGGATTCGGTTTGTTGACATTGTTTATCCGTGTAAAGATCGGTGCTTCCATATCTTTTATTAAGACGGTCACTGTCTCACAACGTTTGAACGTTCGTAAATGGTAAGTAACTTTACACTTTCTGATAGAAAGTGTTGTTCCTTTCCTCCATCTCTAATGGATTTGACGAATCCTTATTGATTCTGGATTTCATCGAGTAGGATTGACGGAAATGTTTTCTTCTTTATGTTCTGGTTCAGAGTTTCACCAAAGCTGTTTCGGCAAGTCTCGAAGGATCTAAAGCACCTGGTACCGAGTCTGGTCTGGTGGGACAGCTGGGCATACTCGTGAGGCCCTCAGGGCCTTCTCCTGGTGTCGCAGTTTACGAGTCAAAGAAGATTTTCTGAAGAATTACCTAATATATACAGGAAGAAACTTATGGTAGCCAGTTGGAATCCTGGTATTGGCGAATTTCAATCACCTATGATATTATGCGTGTACATCAGCGGGCGACTCCGCTAGATTAGCATGCGGCATTCCTCACAGTTCGTTTGAATTTTACGAAGTCAAGCAAATGTGTTCAAAGTTTGCTTTCCATCTTGTTGACCACAGTACATTTCCAACGGACGCGATTATTTTTTACCATTTTAAGTTGATTATACGGTAGATATTGTTTCATTTTAGTTCTTAGAAATCGTAACAGGAAGATAACGCCTTTATAACTTATCTGGGTAAGGCACCCAACGGATTAGCGACGGATCTGAGTTTGAATTCAGTTCTATGGCATAATAGCAAGGAATATCTGTTAATATAGTTCAAGGTATAGGTCAAGGAAGTTTTAGATTTGATTGCAGTCTCTTACATTTGCAAGTGTTGTAATTTTATATAAAACGCACTTAATTGCACGCAGTTTGAGCAGCAGTTGTTGATGCGCCATGTTGTACCCCAGCGGAATTTTTCGTTTTGCAAAAACATCAGGGTGTTCGCGTGTCATCAGCTTTCATTCATGTCGGAGAAGAGATGAAAGGGGACGACGTGGCGGTAGTTTTTTGCGTGAGTCGAGTCCCGCGAGCGCAACCTCCGCATCCGTGCCACTCTTGCGAGGCCTTCCGATTAGGGTGCACCTGCATTCTTCGCCTCTTCCTCATCCAAAGCGAAACGGGAGGGCAGTTGAACACCCCTACCCCGCTCCATTCTTTGCAGGCCAACAGGTGAGGGTCCTGGTGTCCTTGTCGCCCAGGACACTGTCCATCCGAGGTGACCTCCAGCTGCTGTTAGTCCACGGCAACGTCACCACGCCCTTCGACCTCAACACTAAGTGAGTATCAGTCGCGCTCCATTCTTCGCTCGTGTTTCAGGGTTGAGCCAAGGGTGTTAGGCATCCCATTGGGCCATTCAAACTTCTCATATGGCGATAAGTGCGATGGGGCCACTCAAACCACTCTCATTCGGCATTGTAACTTGCGTTTTCAAGTGGACGTTCTAACTTCTGAAAATAACCGACGTGCTATGCGTTAATGCTTTGCGTTCCACCAATATCTCTATTTATTAAGGATTATACCGCGTATCCTAACGCGTTGACGTAGGACAAGGATGCCTCAGCATTTCATATTCCTTCTGGTGTTAGAATTACCGAAATATTTTGCATATTTCTCTACTCATCGATGTGAAATAATATGCTTTGTGATAGAAATACATTAAATAATATTCTCTGAGTTAAGGGAAACAGGAATATTCAATGCATATAAGAACCCTTAAGGTCATAATTAGGTTTGACACCAAATGAGAAAAATTAAACTAGGGTAACATCAAAACACACGTAATGATGGAGAGGGAAATTTATAATTACGACCTGAAGATCCCACTGAAATGTCGGAAAAAATGTCGTCTACTTTGATGATCAACGCGGAAGGAATACAAAAATCATGCTCCCATTAAAATATACTTATAAATATGTAAGTTTCAACGTTGTTTCGGTTTTTGCGCCATAATTATGAGAGAAACAGAAAGTCATCCCCTTTTGGTTGATATTATTAATGCCATAGGATCCCATCAGACTTATTCAAATAGACTTTAGTCATACATTAAATGAATACTCGTAAAATAATTTGAATTTCGTTTTCCATGGATCTGAAACCCTTGTTTTCGATTCACAATGACGAGAATGAATCGGAAGGTTTAGAGGAGTGTGCATTAAGAGGGGTGAGTACTAATAATAGAAGAAGTTTTTCCCGCAAACTTTGTAAATTATAGAAATTTTTCTCAGTCATATTCAAATTATTAATGTAAAAACATCATAAAGTAGCACAAGAAGAAGCCGTGTGAATAGAATCGAATCGATTGTCCAAGCTTGTGCCCCTCCATTCGTAGTTATTATTTCCTGAGCCCGGAGATCCCTCGTCCTCAGAATGGTCGAAAAAGCAGTGGAGATGAGAGCAGATCTTCTCTCACTGGAAACGGAATCACAGTGTGGTCGAATTAGGTGTTGTGTAGGCCAGTGCAACTGACCATTGCGAGATTATTTCCACACATTGTTATTGCTGGTTATTATTATTTAAGGGGTCCAGTTCTTTTCCAATATTTCTCCTTCAAATATTTCAGTTATCAGAACATCGCACGGCTTCGATTTTCATTGAAGGTTTTTCCAAATCATTGCCTGGCCTTTTAACCTGAGGTTCGAGTTGTCTACCGACAAGGTTACCTTGCCGCAATTAAATGAAAAAACTTACATTTTTGAGTGGTCGAAATTTCTCAATTCATTGAAAATTTGCCTGCGTTCATGAGTTTATATATCAAGACCTATCTGGTCATCATAAACTTGAAATCAACAGAAGGCACTTGTTGACAGAAGGGAATATTACATTTTTGTCAGCGGGTGTGTCGAGCAAGTCAAGATTTTCAAAGAAATTATGGGAAATATTTAGAAATGTAAAGGTTTAAAAGATTGACCGTGGGCAAAATGTAGTTCCTCGACCTCTCCTTCTCCCTAACTCCCTTCCTCCTTTTTCTGCACACACCAATGCTGCCTCACTCTCACTCTTTGTCGCCCCTACCACGTCACTCCCAACAGGGTTTACCCGCTAAGCCGCACGGTGGAGACACTGCAAGGTGGCCGCAGCGCGTCGTCCGTGGTTGCCCTTAAGAGCGGCAGTCTGAGCCCTACGAAGACGCCGACCCTCAGGGCCCGCGTGCTCTTCAAGGCCTCGCCCTTCATGGACAGCCTCCGGCCTCACCGCCTCTTCATCGACAAGGTCGCTGTGACCAGTCAGGAGGGATATACGTGAGTGTTACCCGCCCAGTCGTGAGTAGTACCACGCAGGAGAGCGCCGCTAGCATTGCCAGTGACACGAGTACTAATGATCACTAAATCCGCAAAACCCATGCTCGACATGGTCTAAATTTTAAGCTGACCTTTCAAAGGAAGATATCGCTCATCGGATACATTCTTAAATCATTACGTCGTTGTGTTTATCCAAGTACGTATAAAACAAAAGAATAATATACGGCCAATTTTGTCTGTTTTGCCAAAATCGGCACTTGCATAAGGAATTAATTAAAAATTGGCAATTTCCCACAAAATAAAATTTAATGCGACCGGTTTCAATGTAACTACATCATCATCAGGTGAGGTCAGGGAGCTGATGATGATGTAGTTATATTGAAACCGGTCGCATTAAATTTTATTTTGAGGAAAATTGCTGTTTTTAATTAATAATGATATTCCACCATATCACGCCTTAAACGCCCCCCCCCTCCTTTTTAAGCATTAGGTAGTTCACTGGCTTAAGAGCCGAAACTGATAATGTTTATTCTTTCATTCAAAGGGGTATTTAAATTTATTATTTATTATTAAATTCAGTTTAGTTAAGCTCTGAGATTAGCTAGGTCATCCTGGTAATGGGCTGGACTTCAACTAACCATTTAGTCTTACCCGCATATCCTTTTCCAAATATGAAACATAGCTTCACAATGGCAACTGCCATTAGGCAACCCATATTTATGTGATGAATGCTTCACCCAATTCTTTTACGCTTACATATATTTTCACTACATTAATTGCCTATTGGTTCGCCTTGGCGTATTCACTTTTACTCTGTGATAATTTCCTACTTTTTTCTGATTTGTCCGAACGCCTGTATAGAGTTCTTTCAATCATGTTGGTATTTATTCCATTCTTCATTTAATCAAAAACATCCATCATCATCATCTTGCCTCGAGTGTCGTCGCTCGCGCAGAATGGCTAATCTCATTCCCGAAGGAAAACTATTACTGAGTTGAATTTTTTAGATTAAAATTACGTCTACATGTGGGAAACCTAAGCTCTACGGCCTCGCAGATTAGCAAAATAAAATGAAAACTCCTATAGCAGTAATAATTTGGCACCACTGGTTCCGCAATGAAAACAAAATGTTTTGTTGTGATGGTTTCTGGGAAACGAAATTCCACCACAGTGACAAACCTCAACCTCTCGACCAGAATACCTTTCTGTAGTAGTATGAGATGGGATGGGTCTCTATGACTCGGATCTTCCCTATTGCCTCTTTTAAACATGAAAGTGACATTGGCTACTTTCCGGTCTTTAGGTACTGCGCGATAATTTACGCTTAATTAAAAATTATTTCCATATTTGCTATATTTTTTCATAAGATCTGAGGATAGGCTCGGCTGTCTTGACGCTATCCTTAGCTCTTTCTTTGACTTGAATAGAATATGAATAGCGTATTTTTTAGTCTCTTGAACATTTTCCGATACAGAGCTAACGGTCCTAGCTTCTTGGCCATGTGATTGCCATCCATGAAATTTATTTTCAACTAAATCTGTGGTTTTTTCCTCTCTTGCTCTTATTCTTCCACCAATTTACATTATCCATCATTTCCTTTCATTTCTTATTCCCGAATATCACGACCATAAACACCCTAACCGCTCTCCTCACACAGACGAGTGTGTTTACTGCACGTTCACTTCCTCGCACTCTTCATCCGCAATGGCCACGCAAAATGTCTGATTTGATATCTAAAGATTGACTTTAATCGTGACTGCTGTCACCTCATCAGCAATCACTTTGGTTACTCTCTTCCCTAACTTCTTTCTAATCAGTATTCTTGCTCCTATGTTCTTGGTAGCCTATCTTATTTTGTACCCTTCTGTTATTACTTTCCCTATTTTATTCCTCTGGGATGTTACGCGTCCATAGATGGTCGTGTAGCTCTAAGTTGACCATAGATACTTAATACAGAGCTATGCCCAAAAAGGGTGCCCCATTCACATCTTGCAAAAACGGAGAATACTGATGTTCAATTGCCCTGCTCCCTCGTCAGCCATAAGCCTGTTCTGATTAAATGCCGCTTGCTCTTTGTCTTGAGGAAGCGAGGGTGAGAGTTTTCCCTACATCGATAACTGAGGCCTAATTGTCATTTATCATTCAGTGCTTTAAAGCCTACGTGTGCGGGTAAGTTGAATGAATATACTGTCTCCTTTCACACCATTTTGGCAGGTGTCAATTTAGACCATACATGAGCCGTTATAATCCCAGAATGATTAAGTACCATACATGTTCCGAGTAACTATACGATTTTGGTACCTTGTTGACTGCTTTAGATTTGCGCGGGCGCTCGTTCGTCAACAGTTCAGGGAGACACGGGGGCACTTGGTCGTGTCCCTCTCCCTATCCCATTCTCCTCTCTCTCTCTCTTCCGTTCAGTTGGTACTACTGCGGCCGTGAGGCGGTCGTGGAGGAGGAGGCTGGCGCTAGAGGCGGCGGGGGCGAGGTGGAACTGCGGCTGGACATGCTGGCCAGCTGCTGAACGCCACTTGCAGCCACTGCCCCATCCTTGTATTTGACGGAGTACCCGGGTGGCGTCCCGGGACCTTCCGTCTCTCAGCTGAGGGAGGCATGAACCACCGCGGCCTCCTCAGGACACCCACCGTTGGTGGGCAGCACGAGTTAGTTGCCCCCAGCCACCCTCCCATAGTTCCTTATTTATTTGTAGATGTGATTCACGTGAAGTATCGAGTGGTAGCGTGGACAGAAACCGCAGAGTCTCTTAGAATAAGTTATCAAGGAAGTATTAGCCACGAATGATTCCAACAACGACATCGCTAAGTCACATATTGCTGAGGCAGCCGGTGCCCTGATGCACTGGTTGGTGGTGACAATAAGCGGTGGTTCTCTGTAAGCAGGGAGCGAGGAAGGGTAACTTCGATGACGATCCAATCAGAAGCCACTGGAGGAGATTGGACGGAGTCTTCACCTCTTCTTTCAGACGCCACGGCGAAGAACTTCAACCCCTTGATTCAGCATCCCACAGAATCCTGGGCCAACTGTTATCTCGCAATCAATCGCCCAATTACAACGTCAATATCATCAGATAATAACGTGAAATTTACTTGATCAAATTTAAATCAACTGAGTAAGACGTAACGTATTGGAATTATTTAATGTCCATATTGTAGACCAGCTTGGTATCTTCTGCAACCTTTCTGTTTAATGAGTTAGTTTCGAACCATTTTGTGACTGAAAATATATTTTTTTTGGAAAAAAATGCCTTCATTTTTTTTGGAATCGTATCCCGGTGAGTACAAGTTTAATTGCATCCAGATGGAAACCACTCGTAGCCCACCAATGGACGTGGTAAGGAACTTATGGAAACAATGTGATTTACACTCTGGACTATGGAAATGTGAACACTTTGGAAAATTCTTGTCTCCATTTGAAGGAGTTCAATCTGTCTTGAGAATCAAGTCATATTACTAAAAAGGTGAATGGTTTCTTTTCATAGACGGTTATCTGTTCGAAATATTCAGGTTGAAATAAGGTTGGCTTCATAATGTAGTAAAGTGAATATAACTTGACAATAACGCGTGATTCACATGGAAATTTTTCGTTTAAAGCGGAAATAAGATGGGTCGCAGGCAGATATTCCTAAGTTCTACGTGAATATTAAGTAGATAACATTTCCAGATTGGTGTGTATTCCACCTTAGGTTTTTACCTTCATCTCCATATGAGTTTTACATGCATTTTAGCACCTTCATCGTACTGAGAATCGAGGTCTGTCCGGAAAGTATCCAGCCATGCAATATTTCGATGAAAATAACCTACCTAGAACAATAAGGCCTTCATCCCATTCGAAGTACTCCCCTTGGAACTTCACATACTTATCCCAGCTTCTCTTTCATTCTTCAAGACAAGTGCCAAAGTCCTTTTTTGGAATGGTCATCAGCTGCCTCGTCGCATTCTCCTTTATCTCGTCGACCGACTATTGGGAAGACTGGGTTTTTTTGTTTCGGGTCCATAGCTCAATCAATGACCCATGACTCAACTACAGTTATGACCCCTTTTAGAAAAACCTGGGTCATCGTTTGCGGCTTGGAGCAAGTCCCCTGCAACTGCAGCCCGAAATTCTTGACGTTGACGGCATACAAAAGAATGCGACGACGCAGCTGATGACCATTCCGAAAAAAGACTTTGCCGATTGCTTTGAAAAGTGGAAAAGACGTTTGGATAAGTGTGTGAGGTCCCAAGGGCGTATGATGAGACAAACTTAAACCTGTCATTACCCTGCTGCTTCTCCATAAGTTGCACATAACTCCAAATACAGAATAACCATTTGACGTATTTTTCACGCATCTTGCTAAATCTTCATGGTTCTTTCTGCTAATTAGTAAGAGACTCATTAATACTTTGTTCAGACATCCCTGGTGCAAGGAAGTAAAAAACTTAGTTTAAAGAAAGAGAAGAATGTTTTACTTTGAATATTTACGCAGCTTCATCATCGCGCGTGGGTGCAGGCACTGTTACTTCCCAGAGTATGTAAGCAATCAGCAGGTGGCTGTAAAATCAGGGATGGAAGAAAATTTCATGCCGTTGGCACGCAGTGCCTTATATTTACGTAGTACCTGTCACTATGGTAATATATTTGTATAGTTTCACAATGCGCGAACTAGATTGCACCCATTTCTCCGTCAATCACTATTACCATTACATCTTCCCCGACTATTATACAAATGGCGTATTCGTTTAGTAGGTAGTTTTCCACGATACCGCAGCCCTTAAAATCGTTGTCCGAAGAAAAAGGCTTTCAGGGACTCAGACTGAGGTTTGAGCATGGCCTTCCAAAAATTTCTTCCGCTGAGGGTTAAAAAAAACACTTTATTAACCAAACGGGCTTTTCTTCTTCCCCCTATTTACTGGAAAATTGGTGATTGCGAACAGAATTTTGAATGCAATATTGTGATAATGCACCGTGTAATCCTCCGCCCCTATTCTCGAGGTTGCCTCTCAGATGGAGGAAACGTCATTCATTGCAATCGTCAACGATTGCATTTAAGGCGGCCATTGACTCAATTGCCACAAGGCAAAGTTAATGGAAACTGCGAAAAATTCCCATTAAGTATACCATTCTCAATTTCAAGAGAGATTAACGTAAATATCCACGCCAAAAATAAAAAATGAATGAGCAATTCATCCCACAAGCAAAAAAGGTCTACTTACACGGTGTGTTTATAAAGTAATGCCATTAAATTTTCCGCGCCGCTCCTTATCATCGCAGTGGAATCACTGCACCGCAGTGGAATCGCGGTGAAATCGGTCTCAGTACTCTCCAAGCTGTGGAAGCGGCAGAACGTCAGTTATTTTAAACCTCTGCGCGCCGATCGTGTCACCAAAAAAATGGAATCGACGATCAGGCAACGTTACGCGATTACTAAGTTTTGTGCCCAACTGAAAAAATCTCTTGAGAAGACTAAGAAAATGATTCGTGAGGCTTACGGGGACTTTGCTCTGTCCCACTCACAAATTTTGAGGTGGTTAAAGGCCTTTAACCTGGATGAAGGCAGCCATGAAAGGAATCCATTTTTCGCCCATAGAAGAGATCCAATCAGCCGTGACGAATACCTTGCGAGAGGTCCCCGAAGACGTCTTCCAGGGCGAGTACCGGTCATGGCAGAGTCGCTGGAAATAATGTGTAGAGGCCCAAGGACAGTACTTTGAAGAATTTTAAGTGTTTGTGCATTGAATTTGCTATTGAATAAATTACTGTTGAAAAAAATAATTGCATTTCTTTCGGAACGCACCCTGTACTTCGTCTCACTTTCAATGAAAACATGCCGTGGGAAAAACTTGTCAGTATTCCGATACGCAGAGCAGAGAGTCGAAGAACAGTTGTAACACTTTTACTGAGGACAGCTTAACCTCTCTTGCTAGGGTCCGAAGCAATGCTCGTCCACTTGCCCGTGGTCATCAGGATGTCTTATTTTTCTCTCCCATTGGGCGAACTCTTGCAAATAAAACATGATGTCTATTGATGCCACGCAGTACACCTCTCTGCTCCAGGAAAATAACCTCCATTCTCTGATTTGTGGTAAACTCTGCCATCCTCCTTGACCTAAAAACCCGTAATTTTCCCGACCACATTACCAAATGAATTAAAAATTTAGAAGATAGATTACCCGCGCCAAAATGAGGTCTGCCCCTTTTGACCCTCCGCAAGCTGTAACTTTCAAACGGTCGAGATCCTCCTCCTCCTTCCCCAGCCAACCTCACCGCATTGAGTAAGCATCTTCCTCACCTCCACTCCGAATCTTAACTTATAACCCTCAGTTACGCTTTCTGCCGCTTTCAGTCTAGATCAAATTGAACCTGATTGATCATTATTAAACGTTACACTAGAGTGTATAGATATTTACTGAATAATGGCGTTTTTCATATTCCTGATAAATAATTAATTAAAACAAACAAATCTTTTGTATTCACTAATTCAAATGAAAATTTTAATGGTTTCCGAAAGAAATAAATAGTTAGTACTGATAAAAATTAATGCTATATTGTCATTATTATGTTTTTTAAAATGGTCCGAAAAAGTGTACCTTTTGGCGCATTTGATTATAAAAAAAAACAAAGATTCTTTGACAGAAAAATAATCAATAGATCTCTTAAATTTCAAACTTGGAAACGAATAAACAGTTGCCTGGCGTATTGCGTCGATGCGCCATTTCCTTCTCACGGACAGGAATTTGAAATACTAGTATTTGGTCCATTCCCGAGTTATACGTAGGTGCATCTTTCGCTGTAACGTGGCAAGGTGTATTTATTGTTTACAATAGCGAAAATTTTGCATTGATGAGTTAATTATCTGTCTTCAAAAAACATGGCATGTATCCATCATGTATTTGTTAATAATTTATTGCTGCTGAAGACAGCTGAACAGTTGTCCCAACTTACAATATACATAGCTATATTTAGTAATTATTTTACGAAATTGTCATAATATTTTGGGAATTGTTTGAATTGAGGGCCGAACCACCTTAAGCCTCTACGTCGTCTCTTGTTTTCGAGGCGAGTGGGCCCATGGCAAGCGCACCCGGTACAGTCAGTCGAACAGGTTTCACCACCCCTCGGGGGGAGAATGGGGAGGTTTGTCACATGGAAAGGGGCTTCCCACAACACACGATCCAATTTCGGTGATTTAAAATTCATGGCTACTCTTTAATGTGAAAGCGAACAACCACGATTAAAATACAGTCTGCCGCTTATATACAGGTAGAGGATATATACGTATATATACATTCAAACACGAAATCCCGCCAAACGACGAACAAATACTCATTCACATAGAAATAGAGATAAGGACGAACACAGTAGAGGTGGGGAAGGTGGAATTGGGCAAATTAAAAGTGAAAAAATATTTCCTAGACCCTATCCCTTTTCCTTATTTCTATGTGAATGAGTATATATATATATATATATATATATATATATACATATACATATATATATGTATGTATGTATATATATATACATATATATATATATATATATATATATATATATATATATAGATACATATATATATATATACATACATACACATATACACACACACCTGTACTTATTTAAGCGGAAAACTGTATTTTAATCGCGGTTCACTTTCACACACACACACGCACAAACTCAGTGGCACTATCAAACTTATAAACTTATTAGGTGGAATATTGTTACTATATCTTTTCTTTATTATGCTCGAATTCCACCAAATCACTCCAGAAACTGCTCAACGTTTCCCCGGCATTTTATCCTGCTATAATCTCTAAAGACAATAATTTTATTTGCACGCCAGCTTTAGATTGGAATCTGACGGACGGACGAAATTGACTCGTTGCCATCCTTTGAAAATAATAATTCAAGAAGAAAAGGGTCACGCCCATATATGCATTCTATGTTTTACATCGCCTTCAGGTTACCTGAAGCCTTAAGATGATGAAATGAAGATGATGTAATCCATCGAAACCCGGTCGTACTTTTAAGTATTAAACTTATTTAGTGGAACATTGTTACTATCTTTTCTTTATTTAAAATTCTGTGCAGATATTATAAACGGCGTCAGATACGGTAAGCGCGAGTGATCTTGCGGGTTACTCAGTATAAAATCTACATTTTGAACGCGAAGTGGGAAAAAATTCGACTAATATTGTTAACCACCGCTTTAACAAACTGTGGTGGTAATGTTGGCTTTGCATGACTTTATCTGTGGAAACATGCAGCTACCGTCTATTGCGTTTAAATCACTGATTGGGAGCATTCAATGGCAACTTAAGTAACGCGATGGAGTTCGTTGGGAGACGCTCTTGAGTTGATTAACGTGGCGAAGGGTTGGAGAAGGCAGAACTTGAGGAGGGCTCCCCCTTAGGATGAATGGCTCGCTTCACGGATGCTGCAATTCGATGCTGAAAGTAAGCGTTCGCCTACCTTTAAAGGCCGTTTCAAACGGCCCAAGTTTCTGGACAGTATTTAGATCGAGTAAGCATCTGAACTTATTCGCGTGCGAATCATCTCGCGACGCCCCTCGATACAACTTAGGGGAAGTCGCATACAATTTTGAAGTGACTCTTGAAGCAGCTTTAAACCTAGCTACTGCAAATGCAAGGATATCTCTCACAAGAGGAGATCGAAATAAATTCGATCGGCTTTAAACTGCGGACCCCTAGGCGCCTTTTGATTAGAGTAGGATAATGCCGACGCTGGGTTTCTCTCCACCTTTCCTCCTCCTTTCCCATCCATCACTAATGCGGCAAATGACCTCCCCTGTCGGCTTCCTCCCATAAACACTACTACTACTAGAAGGCCACGCAAAGGGATAAAAAAATAAATTGAGGTGAGAAGTTAATATGGTGAAAGAAATGTCGTGGGAATAGCTGAATGGAGAGTCAATATGGAGACATAAGATATGGAGACATTGTCTCACAGTAGAAAGTTCAAAAACTGACAGAAATTAAGAAATGAGAAAAGAGTTACACTATTAGAGCTGGAACGGAAAAAAATAATTAAAAGCAGAGAGGGCATTCGAAAATTGAAAGAATACGTCATATGTGTATGTAGACCATTTAGTTCGGACATGGTGGAAGGGAAATATAAAATCAATTTTTTTGTCAATGCATACTTGATAGCGAGCCAAACAATTCATGTAAGCTAACTAAAAAGGAGCAAGAGCACAGGGATGAACAATATATATGATAGGCAAGGGATAAAATAGGGTTGTCCATGCTTTTATAGTTATAATGTGAGAAAATGGGAATCATCGTGTTCCATTCGACGTTGTCGAAGGCCTTCTCCAAGTCCCAGAATGCCACATGTAATGGCTTATTTACGTGTCTCATTTTTCGGCCAGAACTCTCAAGCTGAGAATTGCCTCTCTTGCTCCTCGGTTTTTCCTGAATCCAAATTGGTTTTCTTAGAGGTTTTCTTCTATTTTTATCTAATTATCCGAGCAAGGATTTTTGATACTTGAGTCACCTGGCTAAATGATCTGTGTTCTTCGCATTTATCTGTTTTCGGTTTCTTCGGTGTTGCAATCATTATACTTTTCACGAAGTCTTCTGGTAACTTGCCGCTGTCGTAGCTATCTTTTGATTATTCCATAGAGGGCATCTTTCCCCAAGTGCCCTTATTATTTCTACGTTTATATAGTCAACTCTTAATGCCTTGTTGTTTCTCAGGTCTGCCACAGCTCTCTCGAATTCACTTCTTAATATCTGCGGACCCCAATCGTCTTTACCTATCATACTTTCATCTTTAATTGATCCGTCTTCTAGTGGTTTGGGCGCTTGAGAGAGTACTTCAATGTATTCCTTCCATTTATGATTATTATATTCTTCATTTATTTCCATCGACTACCAATTCTGGTATTTTCATTATTTCCTTATTCCCTTTTGATAGCCGTAGTGAACTTCTTTCATGCTCTTTTCTTCCAGTATCTTTGTGTTCCAGCTGGATTTTTTCATCTATTTCCTCATTTTTGTATCCCAGTCTGCTGTCAATGACCACCAGGTTGTGATCGCTATTTACAGGCCCTGTATATTGCCCTGTATATCTTCACCGGGGTAGAATGGTTCCAAAAAACCATTAATAATTTTTTTCTATTTTCGCTGGTCAAACCATTTAATAATGAGCGAATTCTTCCACGGCTCGGAGGTTTGGTGATAAAGGCGAGCGGATACGCGCGCCTAAGTCTAGATTGAAGACTTTTGATACTTGAGTGATAGAAGAGGGATATAAATAGTAAAATGGATGGAAAGGAAAACAAGTTCTAGGTCTAGGTCTGATTGAAGAATGATACCCTGATGATGTGGCTTCATGATGACGTCGAGGTCTTGTAAAAGAAAAATCAGTAAGTGTACCTCGCTACGTTTCCTGTCCCCATGATGGGTAACTTCCCCAACATAAAGTCTTAGGATTTTTCCTTCATGAAATGCGATTGTTTTATTTACAGGCCTAAATTTCCTATTACAATCATAGCTCGTACTATTTTAAGAATAAGGTGCCAGAGGTTTAATGCAAATACAGCTTTTTCTTCATGCACAAAGATTATGTATATTCTTACCGTAGCGTAGTAAAATTGAGTTCGTATGGATATAATACTAATTAAAGTGACGATACAGAGAACTTCATGTTTTTTCAGTCAAAAATTATGTAAAAGACTTTAGTTTTACATTTTATATATCATCAAATAAATTAACAGACAAGTAAAATTTCAAAACAAGATTTAGGACGCAAAGTAAAGTGCGTCGTATTTTCAAAAATGCTTTTTTTATTCATTTCCATCAACTTTCATTCGGCAAGTAGGGGAGAAAAGGGCCCCAATTTGAGGAAGGACTGCGTTCCCCACCTGTATATTCATCTTTATTTGGGCGTTATTATATTTATGAACAACAGTCTACTGCTCAAGATTGGTTATTGATGGAGACAGATTCACCACTGCTACCATTCAAGCCCCATTTAACTGGGCACAAAACAAGGTAACACTCTGGAATGCAATGAAACGTTATTCAACTTTGCATACTTTCGACCTTCCTCTATATCTCCCAAGGGTGGAAATACAAGAAAACGATATAATTCTGGACATGGCAGGAAAAGAAGGCAAAACAAGTGGCTGCAGGAGATACTCTTAATGTGTGAAAAAGGGATGCAGCATACGTTCATTAATAGGGGAGAGAATGCGCACAAAGCAAGGTGGAAGGTTAAAAGGAAAATAAGACGGGTAGAAAGTATGCAAAGCCAAGGAATGAGTTGTTTTAATATCTATTTGTATATATATATAGACATATATATATATATATATATATATATATATATATATATATATATATATATATATACCCAACAAGCGACCGTTAGGGTGTGTGGCGGGGGGTGAATACACACCAGTGCAATTTTACCCGAACATGACCCTACCGCGGTCGAACAATGCTACTCGTATTATGATCTCCTATCGAACGTGAAAAAAATACATCTTAAATCTATTTTTTCTACTATTAATCTATCTAATTTTGGTAGCATGATTTCTCTACCGTAGTATGATAGGGGTAATAATATATTTTCAACGTCACTGCTAAAGAGAACTCCTTCCAATACATGCAAGAGCTTCGATCTGCAATTTAACCTTCGCTCCGTGAGTGATCCCCAGCCTAGCTCCCCTAATATTTTGGATACACTACTAAGTTTATCATGACACATTTTTACAAATCTAGCTCCTCTACACTGCACGCGATCCAATTCGGCGATCAATCCAACTTCGTGAGGCTCCCATGTACTTGCAGCATATTATAAATGAGGGCAATATCAATTATAAAGGTTTAAGAATAATTTGTGTCGCTTTAGCTTGGGTTTATGAGGACAGTAGTGTACACTGCCAGGGTTTATAAAACTTACCATAAGCATGTAGAATACTGCTAATAATAAATTAATAATAATATAATTCAAGTTAACATCTTGCCTTCATTAAAGTGCATATTTTCGCAATCCGATGCTGCAACTTCAACAGTCATGTACAAAGTTCAATTATCCCCACTTCAGAGCAAGTTGCGTAGGCCCAGTCCTTGCAAATACATATGTACACTCCGATTTTCTGCTTTGTCATTAGAACATCTTCCATTACCGAAGAGACCTTCAGAATCGAATTTGGTGAAATCTACAGCGATGCCATCGACCAGAGGGTAATTCACAAGAATTCCGACGACCCTACAGGGTCTCTGTCATAATCTAACCTATCCCAGAGATACCTGCTTCCGTTTGATTACTTATTTTTGACGTCATTTTGTAATTATATTTTTGCAATCGTTGTTTCACCTTTCGTTGCGTATTCCGTGTTTCTCTTTTCAGATTATTATTTATGAATTCCAAGAAACTGCGGGAGATGCCGCGACAGTTTCTTTTAACGGAGTCATCCGCTAATATACATTTCAATGCAACAATTCCGGAGAGTAAAAATCATTCTCCTTGACAAATCTTTCTTCTCTTTGTGTGTCGCTTTCCTTAAATTTGCCGCAGGTTGTATTTTCTCAGGTGCTGTTATGGAAATTCCAGCCGATGTGCTCGGGTGGATTTCTAGGTTCTCCGTAATTGAGACCCGGAATGTTATCTAGATAATCTGAAGGCAGATCTTCCATTTCATCCATCTCCTTCGCCTCCACAGCGATGCCCTAATCTCTGAATATTCCGGGGCACAGCGGATAGACTCCGGAGGCTTGGAAACCATTCGCCACAATCTATGCTGACTGAACTTCAACATGTACCAAATAGTCCACATGCATCAAATGTTATCAATTGATGGCGGATGTGTGGATGAAATTCATTACTTTCCCCCTGTAGTATTATTTTCATCAGGCCGATGGAAAACTCATTGCATGGCTATAATTTTTGGCTCGAGTACGTGGTGAGGCAGACTATCATGACCTGGAGTCGTAGCGATAACCTGAAATAAGCACTGTGAGAATGGTGACCATCCACGCACAATTGGCATACAGAGTCTGCCACAAAAATAAGTAGAATTAATCCGGGAAAAAACTTATTACATATAGAAGTACAAATTATTAAAATTCTTCAAAATAGCACCCTTGTGCATCGGCACACCGATGATTGCACCCCTGTCAGTTGCTGTATGCTTCCTGGAAGGTGTCGACAGGAACCTCGTTCAGGCACCTCTTCACGACCTCTTCTACCTTATTATCAATTATTATTATTATTAATATTTACAAGTGCAGATAGACAAGGTCAGGTGGGACACAAGTCCCAATTAATCACAAAAGATAATAAATAAAATCAGTCAATAAAAAAAATATACTTAAAGGAAACTTCCAAACGTTTAAAACCAAAAGTACACTTAAAAGGAAAGTGACCCTATTTTTTTAGAATAGGTGGTTACTGGTGACGAGACATGGATCTTTGAATATGACCCAAGTACTACCCCTTTGAGTACCACTTTGGACCACTGGATTATATTAAAGAGGCTATGACAAAGGGGCCTGGATGAGGGTCCTGTTGACGCCTTACAGGAAGCATACCACAACTGGCGGAAGCACTGGCATTATAGGTTCGATACATAAGGGTGGTCTTATGAAGAACTCTAGCAATTTGTACTTTCAATAATTTTTCCCAAGATTTATTCACCTTTATTTTTGAGACAGACCTTTTATGTTACCAGCAATAAATATCGATATGACAGAGTTTCTTGGTCAAATATTCTTGGAAGCCATCCGAGAGCGTTCCTCAAAGAAGGACCAAAACATAGCGAAGTCACTTTATAAATATTGAAAACATTGAATTTACGAGTCGGAGCAGAGTTAAACACTGCAAAGCTGTTAGGTATACTTTCAGGTGCATGTGTATGTAAGATATAGATTGAGTTTTTGCATGTGTGTGGGGTGTAAGTGTTCATGCAAGAATGTATGCCATGTTTTTTTTGTAGATATGTGATTTTGTGGTTATTGCATGCGGTTTTTTTTCTTTTTCTTTTCTAAATTACGGGTGGTGTCCTAACACCCCCCGCCACACGCCCTTGCGGCGGCTTGCGGGGTATTAAGTAGATGTAGATGTAGAAATATCCATTTCTGGAGCAGTATAGTGTCTCTTACAATCAGTGAGTCACCATACTTGTAACTATAGAAGCAAATGCCTTCAATAACCGTATTGTATACGATGGTTTTCTGTTCTTCTTCGTCATTTCTTGGCTCATTTGCAGTAAACCAATGTTATATTGCCCGTTTACATCGGTTTATCTTTGTGATACATCTACATATACTTAACGCCCCGCAGGCCGCCGCAAGGGCGGGTGGCGGAGGGTGGTAGGGGACCACCCGTAATTAAGGAAAAAAACCGCATGCAAAAGCCACAGAGTTATTCAGTCCACAAACAAAACATGGTATGCATTCATGCAAAAAGCCCCACACTCCACACATGTACAGGGTTCGTCCGGAAAATAAGTGTACTGACACCTGGGCTGGGCGCGCCGCTCCAGGCGCGCCCAGCACCGCTCTGACGGGCTGCGATTGGAGGGGGGTATGTTGGCAAGCGACGCTGAAAAAGGCAGTCGGCTCTGAGCTGTGGTGTAGTGAGGAGCTCTGTTAACGCGAACCTCCACGCTCGACCCACGTCACGGAACGCGATGGCGAAGTTTTTGGAGCAGCGTTATTCCATCAAATTTGCGGTAAAGCTTGGGAAATCGTCTACCGAAACTGTCGGTATGATTAACCAGGCTTACGGGGAGTCAGCCATGTCCATAAACATGATCTTTCGGCGGCACAAGATGTTCATGGAGGGCAGAGAAGAGGTCGACGACGAGTCTTTGAGAGGTTCTCGATGATGCCTTCGCGGGAGCGTTCCAAGAATGGGAACGCCGCTGGAACAAGTGTATCGACTCACAAGGGTCCTATTTTGAGGAATATTAGCTTAAGATATGTAAAAGTGTAATAAATTTTTTTTCCTGAGCTCAGTACACTTATTTTCCGGACGAACCCTGTACATTATATTGTTCTCTGATGGTATTACTCCTTCGTTACTACTCTTTCCTCTTTGTAATTATTCAACTCTTTGCCTATCTAATATTACATTCCTTCCTCTTATATTTCATCTTTATTAATCTCAAAGCCTTCATTTTTCATATGGGGATCGAGATGGTGAGGTGGCTATCGTACTTGCTTCCCACACAAAGGGGCCCGGGTTCAAATCCCGGCGGTGTTGAATATTTGTCAGTGGTATCTCGATCCCTACTTGAGGTTCTTTGTGGAGGGCACTTTGAATGAGTACGCCGTCCGTCGGATGGGACGTTAAGATGCGGACCCCTTGGCGCCTTTCGCAAAGAGTGGTAGGCTAATGCCGACGCCGGATTTCTCTCCACTCTTCATCCCTTCCTGTCCATCCCCTATGGCGCAAATGACCTCAGCTGTCGGTCGCCTCCCCTAAATACTACTACTACTATTTTTCATATACATCCTTCAACTTTCTAAGGAGGAGTTGTCTTCATCTGCTGTCACGAGGACTTAATTGCCAGCAGATAACAAGACGCACAGGGGATTATTTCATTTTTTGCCGAAGTCTCTTGCGTCCCATTATGAAAATGTTTGATTTTCTTGCCTAATAAAACATCTGATTATTTTATTATAATTTGTTATTTGACAGTAGTCTCATAATTGATTTATAATACAGTTTTCGCTTATTCATCAATGTTTACCATTTACAATAGCTTTTTAGGAATATTTTTTTGATGCGATTAAGTCATAATTATTTGCCTGTTGGCAGTTTTAGTATCAGTTATGCTATGGTGTACATGTATATAGGCCTCGCAAATTATGGGGCTCATTTCGAAAATACTGACACAAGAATGGCTGTAATTATTTCCTTTAATGGTAGCATAAGTCTTTGCCCCCAAAATCACCTGTTTGTCGAAGAAAAAATAAGTGAAAAAAGGTAACTTTTTCCGGAGACTTCTAAGTCTCGGGAAATTTTACATCACTGCCTATTCTACGTCACGAGATCACCACTGTTTCAACACGGGTGATTATGCTTGATTTGATAATTCTCGCTGCTTGCTGAACGCCAGGCAGCACACGCGCCTTCCGGAATTTTCCGTTGAAGAGCGCTTTCTCGCCTAAATGTTTCGGAATCCCTTTCCGAAAGCCGACAAGCGCTCTCAGCTTTGCTTTTTTTTATTGCTACCACTTGTCGTAAATACCGCGATTAACACGTTAATGACCACCGCCGTGCGGGAGGAGAACGCTCCTATGTTTGAACGTTTTACCGACACTTCGAGTGTTAGTTGAGGAAGAGGGACAGAAGAGACGGAGGGCAGCCGTGAAGGGTGGCCGTAAAAGAGGGGGTTGTTGGGGTGGGGGGGGGCGCTATCCGGAGCAAGGCTACTATAGTTGTGCATCTGGAGATCATGATAATATGGTTTCTCCACGTTCTTTCCGGAAGGTAGCGGAAAGTCAAAAAAGTTTACTTGGATTAGAATGCAAACAAGGCGTATTCAGAAATTTTTCGATTCGATCATCAACAATCTAAAAGGGTGAAGAATGGATGAAAAGTTTTCAGAAAAAAAATGCAAACTGTTAAACAATTTTTTTACACAGAAAAATTGTTCTGTGGTAACAATATATAAATTTCATGCTAAGGTGCAATTATTTGCTAGAAGATAGGATATGTATTTGTATGCGTGTAGGATGAAAGGATTTATACATGAATGTACCCACTGTGGGTATAGTTTTGTATGTCTGTGCTGATTTAGCATGTGGTTTTGTTCCTTTTTACAGGTGGTAACCTAACACCCCCCGCCACACGCCCTTGCGGCCGTTTGCGGGGTATTACTTAGATATAGATGAATAGTATACTTTCAGTAGGAATGGCGGCTATTTTTCCCTCTGAGAGTCTAACAGTGATTATGGGAAATGATGATAAAAAGACGGTTGGTTTGAAAAATATTTATGAATCACGTACATACGGCATAAGGATGTAACTCAATTACGGGTCTGTCAAACGCAGGCCGTTTAATGAATGAGTAAATGAAGCCACTTTATGAATTGTTCTTCTCCAAATTTTTTGTTGACTAAAAAATATCGAAATCGTCGATATTTGAATAATTTATAATATGGCGAAGGGAAAATATGATAATTGAGAAAAATAAGGACTAGTAAACTATAAAAAATGAACATTATCAATAGAAAAACATGAAATCCAGCATCCTGGTTTGATTTTTTCTACTGACACTTCCCTGCTTACGTTTGTCGCCTTTTATCGCACCCTTAAACTGTTTCACACATTTTATTCTCTTCCTTAAAGTTAATAAGATATAACAATTTAACAGGGTGTAAAAATCATTCGCCTTTACTGGGATCCCGGTCAAGGCGAATGATTTTTACATTCTGAAATTGTTGCATTGAAATGCATATTGGCGGATGGCCCCATCATAAGTTACTGTTGCAGCATCTCCCGCAGTTTCTTGGAATTCATAAATAGGAATTAATATTTCTTGCTTTCAGAATCTTTTCAACCGCATTCATCCATGACGTTCTCCGTCAACCCCTCAATCTCAAATCATTAACTTTTTCCTCGTATTAGCCTCTGCTTAGTGATTCTACGTATTCTTCGCTACTTTGGCGTAGGGCAATTATTTCATGGATATCTCTTGCCGGTGATTCCAATTCATATTTTTTAATTCCCCACCCTTTTCATATCCATGTTGATGTAATCCCTTACCCTATTTCTCCTATTTTTCGCCAAATGGGCTCCTCAATTCCTTCACGCCCAACTAAATTAGTCGCCATCCATGATCACCCTGGCAAACTCAAGTTCCGCCTCCGCACACTTATCCGAGGAGGAGGCCACTTTAAACTGGCCTTAATTCTGTGGGTCAAGAATCTGGGGCTCTTAGACATTTGAGCGAGTTGGGAAATCCGCCAATCAAGGGACAGAGCAACACACTTCGTTAAATGTGAACAAGTGCGCAGGGGAGTCACGGCACTGTCGAGATTTCTCGCATGCAAAGGTCAAATGGCTTTCTTTCATTGTCGCGCAAAAGAAATATTTAGATAGTATTGCAGTTTGTGGCCACCATTGATTTAAAAAAAACATTAAACGAACGAATTAGGCTTCAAGATGCGGCCAGTCTTCAGCAGGACGTCGATGGAACATAATCGTTACATAATTCTTCACGAGGCTCTAAGGTGGTCGACTATAATAGCCCCTGGGTCATTTTGCCTACCACGCGGGATGTTTCGAGAACATTCCCGACAGCGAAATACTTGGCACTATTACCGAATTTCAATAAACTGGAGAATGAATAATCTCAATTCTTACCAATATGCTGGGTGAATTATGTGCCACCTACACATATACAATGTACATTTGGGTTTTTAAAATCAATATTTCCATTCCATCTTAAAAGTTTAGATTTTTTGACTTGGATGCTGAAAATTATTACCAATAAATATTGCTCAAATAATATGATGTTGAAGAACTATACTATTCCAATATACGAGGTCTGGCCAATGAATACGCGACCTGAAGCCATGAAAACTTTATTTTGCAAAATTTAGTCTACATCGATTTTGCCCCCTTCTTCAAAGTACACTCCATTCGTTACTATGCATTTATGTTATCTTCTCTTCCACTCCTTAAAGCACCCTTGGAAGTCCTCGGCAGTTAGGCTTTTTAGTTTTCTCGTCGTTTCTTGCTTTATTGTGTCCACATCATCTTCCCAGTGATGTCCCCTCATCACTTTTTTGCATTTTGGGAATAGAAAAAAGTCGTTGGAGGCGAGATCTGGCGAATAAGGAGGATGATCAAGGATGATGATTGAATTTTTTGCCAGAAACTGGCGGACAATCAATGCTGAATGTGCTGATTTTCCTAAATTAAGTCCATCAGCTATCATTCGGACAGTTTTTCGACGATCGGTAAGGGCAAGGGACCGCACACGATCAATGTTGTCACCAACACAGGTGGTTGTAGGTCGTCCCAGCCTTGCATCATCCGTGGCGTCTGGTCGGCCATCTTTAAAACGCTTAATCCACTTGAAAACGGATGTTTTATTCAGAGCATTATCACCGTAAACAGCTGTCAACATTTCAGTAATTTCTTGATAACATTGACCGCACTTCAGCTAAAAAACTTGATATTGATTCGTTGCTTCGCAATTTCGTCAATTTCTATTTTTGATGAACAATAAAAACAAGGACAGCAGACACTAACATAACTGGCACCATACGCACAGCTCGACGATCCGCCAAGCAGAGGCTGCTCATTGGGTCTCAGGCAACTATCGCCGCTAGTGGACGGTGGGCGGGGCCAGTCCGCGTCATGGCCGCCAGATTGCACCAGTTTGCGCATTTATTGCACATACCGCGTATTAAGACTTATACGACCACGGTTTCGATATACTCCATCTTTATCCGAGGGGAATAAGAGACAGAAGTTCCAGCTTATGCACAGTTTTCTCCAGCAAGGAGGGGTTGCTGTCATTTGGGGAGAGCAAGGGCGAAGAGATGAATGGGAAAGGAATAAATAAGGTATTTAATTTCAATTTGATTCAGCCTAATTTTTTTAATGGATATTTTAAAAAAATCACTATCGCAATGGCATTTATGGGTCCCTTAAGATCACCTAGTCCTTCTTTTTAGAAGATTATCGAGCCATTCCACTGTTTCACTTTGGTCAACAAGGTGAAAGGAGTTTCAGAGAGATACGAACGGAATGAAGGCGTTTAATGCACATTCCAGATTACCAAAATTACTCAGAGCAGAGATAAGACGCCTGCGGTTTCGACCAATTCTTATTTAATGCATAGGATTGTCGGTGAAAATTCTGCAATGGCACCCGAAGTAATGAAAGTTATCAGTTTCAGCAAAATCCGTTTTTCGAATATTTATGATCACTAAATAACTTTGTTTTTGAACCCTTTTCATAACTTTTCCCTAACTACCTACCTTAGAATAAGTGCAATGTTGTGAACGGTTTGATATGAAGGATAAGAAGCAAACTGATACGGAAATTGCTAAGAATTTCTTTGTTTTGGTTGAGAAGAAGACGTTTTGCTGTACCCCTATGTTATGATTTGTTTGGGTGGAAATCGCCTAAAAAAGATTGTATCTTCTCCGTGGAGAGTAAACCGAGTATTATCTACAATAAGTTGAAATGGTAACCCAATTGTGTCCACTTTGCTTTAGGTCAGTTTGCAAGAATTTCGCGAAAAGTTAGAGGAATTGTCCCGGCATTCATCACCGTGCTTAGCGAACGGAGGGCCTTCACACGCACGTCCTAATCGCAATAAGGGACTCATTAGTTTTTCTTGAGACATTGAGGAGATACGGCATATGTTCTCCGTGCCATCAAGACGGGAGAAACGGCGCTGAGGACACTTCTTCAACAGCTGCTGTCCTTCCGGTTGTTGCCGCGTTGCCTTGGGAGTGGAATGGAATGTTTGTGTGTCCTCGAGTCCGATCAAACGTCGACGGAATGGCATCACGACACATCCGTGTTGAAATGCATGTGTTAACTACACGCGTAAATATCTTGTGTTTTTTTAACAGATATATTTCCGAGTTTCGAATCAATAGTTGCAACTTACGGAAATGTACATATAGTTCTACAAACCTAGATCGTTTAGTTTTGCTGTTAAATATATATATTTTTTAACTTTTATTAGTTATCCCCAACGGCTAGTCACGAAGCCCTAAATGAAGAGATGATAATTGATCATAATTAGCATAGCTATAAACTAAATCGCCATATAAGTCTACTTCTTTCCACTTTAGCGACCAAAATAGCCTTAGATCATAAATAGTTTATTGGTCATTTTGAAAATACTCGTATTAACTTCCTTTTGTTCATTTATATATTTATTTAACATTGGCTGGCAGGCAATTTTCATTTTTATTCCACTGAAAGCTCCGTCGACCGTCGAAAGAGCGTTGCTAAGGTTTTCCATGGTTCAAATTTGCTTCGCCCTATTTCGGCCGTTCTTGCTTAACCCTTGGTTATGTATCCACTGCACTGCCTTGTTTTGCATTTTAGTAGTAGTAGTAGTATTTAGGGGAGGCGACCGACGGCTGAGGTCATTTGCGCCATAGGGGATGGACAGGAAAGGATGAAGGGTGGAGAGAAACCCGGCGTCGGCGTTAGCCTACTCTTAACGAAAGGCGCCAGGGGGTCAACAGCTTAACGTCCCATCCGACGGACGGCGTACTCACTCAAAGTGCCTCCACAAAGCACCTCAAGTAGGGATCGAGATACCTCTGAAAAATATTCAACATCGCCGGGATTTGAACCCGGGCCCTCTGGGTGGGAAGCCAGTACGTTAGCCACAGCACCATCTCGATCCCCCCTTTTGCATTTTTAAGAAGTGTAAATGATAATTGGAAAGCTAATATATGTTCTGGTTCTCCGAGCTGGTAAATCTTGAAGAAATGATATGGACAGTACTTTACTTCTTCATACAGTTTTATTTCTTTTTGACCCAGGATAAGAATATCAATTGACAATTGATGGTCAAATATTGCAGTACTCGGATATATTAAAAGTCTTCCCTTGGTCTTCTGCAAGGCGGAATGACCTCCTCTTTCGGCTTATTCTTAAATACGTAGGTTTTTAGAATTCTGTATTTCTTCGAAAATTGAATTGATCCGTCAATTACTAATTTAAGGAGAATGAGCTAGCAGAGGGATATCTATGGCTACTACGTTCAAAAGTACACAAAATACTACCAATCCGCATATGAACGACGTTTTATAGATCTTTCTTGCGATACACGATAAAAGGTCATAAAAAATAATAAAATTGACTCATTTGCTCGTGTGCAGGCCTGGGTCTTACGCTCATAACTTAATTCTTTCATGTTTTCACGAGAAAAGTAAAATGATAATTCTCTAAGGTTTGCATCGGTTTTCAAGATAATAGTTTCCCGATATTGTACTCGATTGAAAAAGTTTACATGGGCCACATTTTTGTCAAAAAAATTTTCACATTTCCCTCTATTTTAAAATGTTTTCGTGATGGCGCCACTGCCACATATAGAGATTGGAAACCAAAACAGTAACCTTTGCGGATAATTTTGGCCAGTCTATCCAGTTATCTAATTTTAAACGAATGAGAAGTATATACAAGGTGTGATCAAAAAAAGACAGGACTTATTTTATAACTAGTTTATTTCGACGGATGCAGCTTGATCGAACTTGTTGCCCTCAAAGTACATGCCTTGGATGACGACACACCTTTGCCAACGTTTCTTCCAGCTCTCGAACCCTGCCTGGTAAGCCGCCTTAGGGATCCTCTTCAGGTCCGCCGTACAATTAGTTTTAATGTCCGAAATAGAGTCAAATCGGCGCCCTTTCAAGGTTGATTTTAACTTTGGAAACAAAAAAAAGTCCGATGGAGCCACGTCTGGAGATTAGGGCGGCTGCGGGATCACGGAAGTTCCGGTTCTGGCGAAAAACTCTGTCACGATCAGCGCCGTGTGAGCCGGCGCGTTATCGTAGTGGAAACGCCATGCATTGTTTCTTCGCATCTCCGGCCACTTTCGGCTCACTGTGACCCTCAGCCTCTCCATAAACTTTAAGTAGATATCTTTGTTGACGGTTTGACCTTGAGGGACGTATTCGCAATGAATCAGCCCTTGGCAATCGAAGAAAAACACCAGCATGACCTTCACATGGATCGGGACATGCGAGCTTTCTTTGTTCGCGGAGGATAAGGACCTTTCCACTGAGAAGACTGGGCCTTTGTCTCAACATCATAACCGTAAACCCATTTTTCGTCTTCGGTCACGATGGTTTTAAGAAACTCTGGGTCGGCATTGGCTCGATCCAGGAGTTCCTGACAAATGTCCACACGTTTTTGTCTCTGTTCATCAGTTAGCACCCGCGGGACGAATTTTGATGCGACGCGCGTCATGCCCAAAATGCCTGTCAAAATTATCTGGCAGGGTCCAAAATTAATGTTCACATCCTCGGCTATCTCCCTAATAGTTAATCGGCGATTTTTCTGCACCAAAACGTTCACCAATACGTCATGGCTGGGGTCCGTCGAAGTGGAAGGCCGCCCCGTTTGCGAATCTTCATCTTTCGAGATTCTGCCCGATTTAAGACGACTGTATCACTCAAAACCCTGGCTTCGACTCATAGCTTCATTAGCAAAGGCTTGCTGAATCATTTCAAATGTCTCCGAAGCACTTTTGCCAAGTTTGAAACAAAATTTCACGCGCACACGCTGTTCCTCTAGCTCCTTCATTGCTGCCGTTGCACGCGGTGACGAAAAGGTGAAGACACGTATCGCTGCTGCTGCGTAACGACTCGACGTAAACAAACGCAACACCTCTCGTTTTAGTCGTCAGATGTGTCGCGAGATGGCGCACTGTGTCTAGTTTCGATCCGTTGAACAGTTTGCGCAGAATAAAATCAGTCCGGTCTTTTTTTGATCCCACCTTGAATGTTGATATTGCTCAATTGTTGAATTATCGTGCGGAAAACCCAACGTGCATACACACATGGGCGCAAGTATGGACAGAATTCGGAAAATGGTTAAAAATTGTACAAGGCATCGAAAAATGTAAAGCCGTTGGAATCCCGAGGCCGGACTTGTAAGTCATTACTTCCCTAATAAAACAGAGAATAAATAAATATGCATTGCCTTCCCACGGGACGCCGGAAGCTGGAAGGCCCTAAGGTATCCGTCACCTTGGACCGTGTCGAGGGGGGGACCTAATCCGGGGGGCGGTGCGTTTGATCGCCCTTGGTTGACCGGTGGTCGCTCGAGGATGGAGGGGGTCATCGCCACTGCGGTTCAATGCCACCGTCCCTGAGCCCACGCCCCCCACCCCAATCCCAACTCATCACCCCGCCCCCAGGCAGCTCCGCTTTCACCCACTGCCCTCTCCTCTCTCGCGTACACCTCCCCGCATTCCCATGGCTAGGACTAGTTTCGTGAAGAGGGAAAGGTGACGTCGCTCCATCGAGCTTGGGCGCTGGGATTGGAAGTCATATTTAGATTCACCGGAATATCCCGTACATTTTTACCGATTTATGTTAATTCGGGTTTATTTTTGAAGCCAATGTATTGGTATACAATGCCACAGTAATTAATCTGTAGATTGGTCAACGATATTGGTTTGACTAGCGAAGTCTGGCCCTATGGCTGTTCTGTCTGAATGTAAACCATGGTATTAATGAGTGTTTTTGGATAGGTGTTCTCAATAAGTATGCCATCGATCATTCCAATGTTTTGATCAGCATAAATTATGTCACATAGATCAATAGCTTATTGTTAAGTGCTTGAGTGGTATTTCTTATTTTTTTAGTTGGCGATAATAATTGCTTTTAAATATTACTCAGATTATTGTGGTTTTTTCCCAAAAATCCACACAGATAGTGCCATAAGGATTCATCATATGTACATTTTTCATTGCTTTCCAAATATATCACTGTAATTTACTTTACATTTCTCTTAGTTTCAAGCGATAACCATCCAGAATTTCAAGAAAATAATTTGGAGCCGATATTTTCTGTCTAAAAATTTTCAAGGAAATTTGTTAAAAATTTCAGCAAGTCTTTCTCGCATAAAATATTGAGCGTCTTAGACTTTCTCAACATTTTGTACACATTTAGTTATGGGAATATTTCCAAATTTCAGAAAATTTGGGAGAAAATATTTTGAGGATTGGTTTTTAATTGAGGGTGCTCAAAGACTTCACTTGGAATCGGGCCCGTGCCCTTCGGTCGGCAGCCCAGCGCTACATTCACTCGAATAGCGCGCTAGCTAAAAGTGCATTGGTACGAGTAATATATACTGGAAGGGAATATGTGAGTAAAACCGATTCTCTGATTGGTGATTTTAGCTAATTCCATCAGGATTGTTTCATTGACTGCCCTGGATAAATAAGTTACATCACATAATGTGATACATCAAATTTTATTTGCAAGCTGCCACTGGTTTAGAATTGCAACCATGTATATCTCACGCCTATAAATTAACATCCACATCCAACGTCAATGTGACTGCGTGTATCAATGGATATCATGGAAAATAAACTCTGTCCTCTATTATTACCGTTATTGAATTTGCCCACTCAGACCTAAAAGCACCAGAGACCCAGAGATACAAGAAAGATACCAAAAAGACCCAGAGATACAAGAAAGGCCCAGAATTTCCCTGCCCTAAATCTCCAGAAATATGCATAGGCAGCTTTCATTTTATTTAACATAGCGTCGTCTTCTTCGGTAAGTTCCACACAGTGTTTACCCTTTTAGAATAATGTTTCATCACAATGTAATTACAATATATTTTGATTATTTAGGGATATATATTACACAAGTCTTAACCGCCTGTACTCTTTTTCACTTTTATTTTATGCATCTACGAGCTAAATGACAAATACTAGATCTTATTTATTATATATATATATATATATATATATATATATATATACATATACATATATATATATATATATATATATATATATATATATATATATATATATATATATATATATATATAGAAAACATATATAGTAGAAATTTGGCAAAAAGAATTACATAAAGTCCAGAGAAAATCCGCCAGATTCGTTGAACATTGTTATAATAAGAACACGTGTGGCATAGGTCTCTTAGGGGATGTAAGCCGGGAGCCACTTGAAATACGAAGAGAACAAGCGAGACTTAGACTTTTAGAAAGGTTCAGAAAAAACGAGTTTGACGATGGAACGGAAGGAATTATAATGGCCCCACACTACTTAGGTAGATCAGGCCACAAAGATAAAATAAGGGAGATAGATTCCAGTACAGATAAATAAAAATTCTCATTCTTCTCCCGGGCAATCAGATATCATGATAGAAAGGAAAAATCACTTTAGAAATATTAAAACATTTAATTTACAAGTCGGAACAAAATTAAACATTGCAAAGGCATCAGGCATATTTGTAGGTGCATGTGTATGTTAGTTGGTAGTTTGAGTGTTTGCATGTGTGTGGGTTGTGAGGGTTTTTGCTCGAGTGTATACCATGTTTTGTTTGTGGATTGCATAATTTTGTGGCTTTTGCATGCGGTATAATTTCCTTGATTGAGGGTGGTGCCCTAGCACCCCCCGCCACACACCCTAGCGGCGGCTTGCGGGGTATTGAGTAGGTGTATATGTACATGTACTTATTAAACGTGGAAGTTGAAAGAATATGTGACAAGGCATTGGAATAAGTACACGCCAAACGTTAGGTCCAAATAATTAGCAACTGCCATAAAATTTAGGAGTGCGATGAAGACTACAATGGAAGTTTTAAAATGTACTGATTCATGTATGACTATTTGGATACCTAATATCACCAGAGATAGTAGGGCAATGAATATTTCTTTGAAAATTTAAAATTATATACCGGAGTATTTATAAATATTTAGCAAAGTCCATCAGAGATCACAGCGGAATAAAGATTCCAGATGAAATTAAATGCATACTTACAAGCGGTCAAGAGATACCAGTATGGCGACGTATTGAAAATCCCAGAAGAAATCAAAATAAATTACGGCCGTCATGAATATCTCGGTCTATTTTCAGCATATCGGTTTTTGACATACCAATATATTTTTAAAATATCAGTGTCTGATAAACCAATATATTTTTATGTAAACAGCAAACAAAAAATCATATTCTTGAAGAAGGATATGAATTTTTTCGGTGATACGAGTAATTCAGGTATTCGATTCAGGTATTTGATATTTTGCATAGTGTTTTTTTTATTGATATGAAGTGTAAAACATGTATTGACAAAGCCATGCATAATTCTATGCTTATGTTGAATGAATAAATTGAATTGAATTGAATTGAATTGAATTCACTGTGAAAGATATGCCGAGAAGTTTTCTTCTAATTAGCCAGCTGTTATTAAAAAGGAGAATGAAAGCTTCATCAAATATTTTAATATTTATTAAAACCCTAAAATTGCTGCAATTGCTAAAATTGCTGCTTCCTGCTACGTTGACAGTCAATTACTACAATGCTATTGACAGTAAAAAGCATATTTAAGGAATCAGAACTACTTTCACAATCTATCCTGGTTTCAAGAGTAACTTGTCATTTTCGCATTATTTCTTCTGATTTGCTGATTCTGTTGTTTGAAAGGATGGATTTTGGCGGAACTAAGAAATGTGTATCAAATTTATATTTCACAACATCATAGCCTAATTGCCTAATATAAATGAAATCCTAGCCTTAGCCTAGCCTTACTGACTAATGCATTTATTGAGGGAAATTTCGTAAAGTTAAATTGGCGTATCTTAGTAACCCAAGATAATGGAGGTCTAAAAGCCTCTATTATCTCCGGAAAGATGCACTATGAGGGTAGTAAATTGTCACTGAATGCAGGACAGCCCTCTAAAGTCAACTATTTTGCCACGTTCCTTTGAAATTATTATCAAGAGTCGATTCATTCCGAAATAAGATATCAGAGTATTATCTCAATAGCTTCAGCCTCAACTTTGTGGAAGTTGATTTTAATAAATGAAAAAGAAAAACTTTGTTCCAATCCACCATTCTACTTCAGGTACGACTAGTTTCGACGCTACGGCGTCATCCTGAGGTACCTGAGGATGACGACGTAGCGTCGAAACTAGTCGTACCTGAAATAAAGTGTTGGATTGGAACAAAGTTTTTCTTTTTCATTTATATCAGAGTATCTTCTAGTTATTTATTCGGCGTGTCGGTATTTTTCAAATAGGCCATACGTATTCGAATTTACATATTAAAAATATTTATAACGGCAGTCATATATTATTAATTGTGTTTTTCACATAGCAATACTTGCAATGCCTCTGCCTCTCTCTGTTCTCTTTGAGTCCTCCACAATGGTCGTGAAATATGGGAACCCATAACCGTTAAAGTAATTAAGAAAATTGAGAATGTTGAATTTGAGAATAATACTATTTTGGTAGCGACCATTTCCATAAACATGACCCTTTTCGCTGACTTAGTGACACCAATACCAGGTCATTCCTCTTTCTTCATCGGGTGTAGACGAATTATTGTCTTCTTTTGTTCATTATTAATAACAACCTGTTGTGGGCAGTGCGTCATTTTATCATGCTTGTAATTGATGTAATGTTTATTGATGCATCTCTGAAGAGAGAGAGAGAGAGAGGGAAAATAGTGCTCCCATTAAAGTTTAAACTGAATGAAATACCTTCGCCAAACCTAACGTATGAAGAATATGAAAATTATATACCTTATTCAAGCGTTATATATGTGTATCTAAAATTTTGAAAAACATTCCACAGATACTGATTTCTTAATTTTCATACTTACCTGAAAATTGTATTTGTTATTATAAAGCGATATGTTAGTTGTTTGTTTATAATGAATATAAACACGTGCGTGAAATGAAATATCCTATGTCTTTGTATTCTTGTAAAACTTCTTAATTTAAAACAAGCAGTAATTACGGGTTACCGCGATCTTCCCAAGATGACAGCTAGTCGTTAAACACTCGTCTTTGATGAATACCTAGTCGTCGATGTATTGGAATCCCTTTATTATTTCTAATATACAGCGACCTATCGCGGTAGCAATCTTTTTTCAATAATCTAATGTCTATGTACTCGTGTACTAATTTAACGATAGCGATATTTTTTCAGTATCGACTATCCCTATCCACGTTCCATTTTAGAATGGTTTCTCTGGAAACGGGGTTGAGCGGTGAATTGTTATCGTTATTGGACTCTTTCCCACCCCGAGGGCCCGAGTTCGAATATCTGCAGTGATGGTTATTTTTCAGTATTATACTGTCTACTTGGTTGTTTCAGGGGGGGGGCAACTATGAAGCAGTACTCCATAGGTCTTTAGGGTATTACAATTTGTGGATACCTTTGGCACCTTTCGTCCAAGTGTAAACTTTTGCCCACTCCGGGTTTCACTCTTCTACCATTCTTTCCCAGTTCCCTGACAGTATTCCTCCTTGAAAAATACTCATTGGTCTAACGAATGCTATTTCTTTCCCTTCCTTTCCATCATATAAACATATATTTCATATATATCTATGTACAGGTATGTCTCCCATGGACTACGACCTTGAACTGGTGGAGGGGCTTGTACGTTCCGATGATTTCTAAGAGCTGTGCTGTCGGGAACAATGATAATTGCTCCTGTTAGGGTCACCCATGCCAGATAGGTCGGAGGTTAGGAGCCAGACGATAGGTAGTCCTCGCGGCGTTTGTTAATCTGTGAAGCGGCTGCAAAGGTATATGACCCCAAAGGGGCGCCCATTGAATGATGGTGTCACGTTAAAAACACTATTCAGGAAGACAATGGGAAGCCGCCTCTATTATTATTCCCAAAACCTTTATAATCGACAGTATAGAAAATATGAGTCCTGGTACCTAAGGTACTCAGCCCAATCGGCCGTGTGTCGTGCCCGGCAGCGGGAAAGGCAAGACATCCATTGCTAGCATTGAAATTGCAAGCATTACTGAGTGAATTAGAAATTCAATGCGAGGCATACGGGATGAGAATCAATATAAATAAAACAAAGGTTTTGCGATTTCCCAGAAAGAAAAAGGCGGTGTGAAAGAGAAGTGTGGATTTTTTGTCTATTAATGATACCTGTACATATAGGAAGGTGATTTGGGAGGACGAAACGGTAGAGTTGAAGGAGACAGAGGACGAGGCATTGAGGCCGGAAAGGAACGTTTTCAGGGAATCAGTGCCATATGGCCAGAGAAGGAAAATATCAGCGGTATACATGAGCCACAATAGAAGGTTTCAGGGGTTGTTTTATCAGGATTTTTTTCTCTGCGGGACTAAGAAAGAGGTTTGCATAGGAAGGGCTGAACCTGCTGCCGAAGGCATAAGCCTTGATCTGTAAGTAGAATTTATTGCTAAAGGAGAAGAAATTATGGGTAAGGATGAAGTCGGAAAGGCTAAGGAGAAATTCAGTGCTGGGTATATGTGACTTAGGGCGTAGGGAGAGGTAGTATTGGAGAGCGGTGTGACCTTCTGAGTGGGTAATGGAGGTATAAAGGGATGTGGCATCAATGGTGGCCATGGTAATCTCGGTATCTGGAGGGAGGGAGGTTGATTTTAGCCTTTCCAGGAAATGATGTGAATCTTTAATGAATGACGGTAAGGCGTGGACTATTGGCTGCAGTTAGTGGTCTACAAATGCAGAGATTCTTTCCGTTGGGAAGTTACGGGAGGATAAAGTCGGACGACCGGGATTGCCAGGTTTGTGGATCTTCAGAAGGATATATGTAGAAATGAGGGGTGCGTGGGTGGGCAGGGGAGAGAAGGGCCAAGTCTGACGGAGATAGACCTTCATCGGGCCCGTTGGAAGTGAGAAATTCATTGATTTCCTCCTGAAGTGCGGGATTTGGGTCTTTGGGCATTTGCCGGTCGGAAGAGGTATCAGAGAGTTGTGTGTTAACCTCCCTTATATGCATAATCTGTTCTATTTAAAACTACAACCATTGAATCTTTGTTCCCGGAAGTAATGATGATGTTTGGATTATTGATTAATCTTCTTAATTCTGAGGATTCGGTGGGAGAAAGGTTGGGTTGAGGATTTATGGACTTGAGGAAAGACGGGTTGGAAATTCTGGATAGGAGAAGGTTTATAAAAATTTCTACTAGATGATTTAAGGGGAGAGGATTGGATTATTGGGCAGAAACAGGCTTGAATTTACGGAGGGCGTTGGGAATGGGTCTGGATATTTGCCGGGGTAGCGGTTGCGAATTCTAAAATTCTTCCACGCGAGATTCCGGCAAAAATGCAATACGTCCGCAGGGATTGACACGTGTTTACTCTGGGGGTGAATGAGAGGCCCTTGTCCAATAGAGAAGTTAGTTTTGGGCTAAGGGATTTGGACGAAGGGTTGACCACGTCGTCTGCGGAGTCCGTCTCCTCGTCTGGCGGGATGGAGGTGGGTATAGAGGCGTTGGCATGGGGGTGGCGCTTGGGGAAAACCCAGCGAGAGGTTGGCGGAGGAAGGTAATAGAGGATGATGTCCTGTAGATGTAGTCCTGTAGATGGACGGATTGTCTGGTTTGTAGAGGTGTAGGGCGGGGGGAGGAGGGGGAGGGGTAGCCAGGTGAAGCGATAAACGGAGACCTTTTCGGAAGTGAGACATAGACAGGGAGGATAACTTTGTAAGTAATTTTGACGCCGGTGTTGTAGCGAACACCTTATCGATACTCAATTTGGTAACATAAAAACGTTGCACCACAAAGTTCGAATAACTAAATTTGTAATATTTTTAAGATTAAATAATTGGGTTAACATGACGATCATTCACTAAATCATTCAATCAATCAATAACCTAGTAAGTGGTCATTGACAACCCGTAAATTACTAATTTTGTTCCAAATTTGCTAAACTTCGATCTTCAATTAAAAATATGTAGTTTAAAAACAAAATAAAATGCATTGAGTAAATATTTTCATATTTTTCCAAGTACATATGTACGCGTTATCGCATAAACCATAAAACATTTTTTTATGATCGGAAATTGTTTTCAATATGCACCAGAGTTCACGCCAATCAACCACTTGAAGTATTGCTGCTTATTGTTTCATTTTCTTTTGCGCAAATATTTTCTCAGAGCAATTGTTACAGTCGTTTATCAGACATCACGTTTGACGAGACAAATTATTATAATTTATTCAACGCTGTGGGTTACCTCTTTTTACATGTTCAGCTTTGTGGGTCAATTTGTGATCCCCTTTTTCCAAATTCGTTCGTCCTCTCGTGGCAACCCGCAAGTGCTTTTGAGTGAAATTTGAAATTTCCAGCCACTAAGGCTGAGGAATAATTCCTTACTCTTTCCTTTGATTAAAAAATAATCGTCCCGTTGCCGCCGCATGTTGGTCAGGCTCCGTTAAAGCCTTGGTTCAAGTAATAATGAAAATTCCAACACGGACAGGACGGCACCAAGAAAATGTTTCCGCGCCCAATGGACAAGTTTTCACCGCTCATACCCGTACGTACATGCTCCGTTATGGACAGTTTTCGCTTAAATCCACCGGAGTGATTTCTTCTATAGAGGGTTGGGAGGGAGGGAGGGAGTGGGGAGTACTTAACGGCTGGGATCGGACTGATCGTGGCGGGGGAGGGGGTTGTAGTAGTAGTCGGGGAGGGTGGACGGGGGCGGGGGAGCCGACACTTCCCCTCTGCCGCCGCGTTTGTAGGTTATGGGCGGGAGAGGGGAGCAAGAGAATGTACGGGTGGTTGGGGGAGAGATAGAGGGAGGAGGGGGGGGGCGGCGGGCATCAGCAGCTCCCAAGTCTCGTGAGCAGTCAGTAGGTCTCCCGCTTGCAGGTGAGCGGGACGTGTGAGCTTGTAAAGCGTACAGCGAAGCATTCTGGGAAAAGGTAGGGCAATCCGGAGGGCGGTCGCGAGTTCCCCGCCGAGAGTGGTGTTCTGTGTTGTCGTGCTTGTCAGTGTTTTAGTTTTGTGTGGTGACCTTTGTCCGGATTAGCCCAGAGGCGTGTTAAGAGAGTTCGCCACCACCACTTGTTCACCTCACCCCATCCCCCACGAAGGGTCCTCAACAACAACAGCGTCACGCGAAGGGTCCCCGTCTCCGTTGCCGCGTACCCAGCGGCGATCGCCCCTTCGGCCGGGCGGAAGAGGGCCTTTCATCTCCAAGTGGACAGGTGAGGCAAGGTGAGCCGGCACCGCCTTTATTTATTTACGTACGCCTAGAGAGAGAGGCCGTAACCCCGGCAACGAAGTGAAGAGAGCTATTAGAGCACTATTATGTAGGGCGATTGGAAAATAATGTTGCCTTCGCCAGAGATCTATTAAATAATTGTAGGAAAAATTTAATGTTCGTTGCCTAAAGGCATTTGTGCGAAGAGTTTTATGCGTGTAGCAGTTTAATGTTGAAGTCCAAAATCGTGTCACATTTTGTCAGAACTTTGCTGGCTAATTCACGATAGGAGTGCTTGAAAATTTTTGAGGCGCAGAGGTGGGAGATGGTCCAAAAAAAGGTCTCTTTTTTTCTTCCCCGTATCATTTAAGCCCTCTTTAATAAGGGATCGGGGCAAGGAGTATTATCCACCGTCAAAAATTTGGTTAATCGGTGAAAACTTGGAGGGAGCTCGATTTTTCGTGGATGGTGTTTCATTCTATTTTGGTTGCGAATCGTGGCATCTTAGAAGCATTCATCTTGAATTGTTTTGTTCGTCGGTCGATAATCCTCTTCAAATCCTCGTTTTTGTCTCGTCCATCAATCTATTGAGAGCCTTATAATAATAATTCCTTCTCAAGCGTCAGCGTTACACTCGATTTCCTTGTACTTATTTAATAGTTTTATCTAGTATTCTTGCTTCCAGTGACTCCCGACCTTATATATTCAAAAGTAATGCGATGATTACCGTTCGCTCAATCTGATTTTTCACAAAACGGGATTATAATCTCCGCATTCTCTTTGAATTCCGAAATTAGGTCCTCCTGCGCAACGCTCTCAGTGTATTCAAGGTGAGATCTGACCGACGCAAAAAAGCAGCTCTCCTTAACTTTTTCATTAGGAGATTTCCCCTTTATTCCGTTGATAAAGCCAGTTTTTTTAATGCTGCTCCTCAGATGTTTCCTGCGTGCTTTCTCCATTTAAGGTCCGATGTTAGTGTTACTCGGCCCGTTATTCTTGGGACTTAACCACAGAATTTATAGGTGCAAGGGTGTATACATTTATTTTTATAAATATATTTAAGGTTGTATAAATTAATTTCATAATTTAATATTGGAGATTTTTTTCGAATTAAATTGGAGATCCCCATCACTGAAGATCAGCAGCGGTAATATTGAGATTGCTAGAGGATTTGTATATTTTGTCTCGGTATCTCACCTTAGTGATTATAACTTCTTCAATTAGGATTAATTAGAAGACCGATAAAATCGGATATGACTAGCATCTATTAGAAATTTTTAAAATATGATTAATTGGAGAAATATAACGAGAATGTTAAATAGCATTATTATCTTTACTTAGGGTTTATTTAGAATATTCTGCCAACTTATGGAATCCTCATGAAGCTGGATTGATTGCCGAATTGGATCGCGTGCAGAGTAGATGAGCTAGATTTGTGAAACGTTGTTATGATAAACTGAGTAGCTTATCAAGATTATGAGAGGAGCTAGTTTGGGAATCACTCACAGAGCGATGGTTAACTTACAGATTAAATATTTTGCATTAATTCAAGGAATATCTATTCAGCGATGATGTTGAAATTGTATCATTAGCCCCATCGTACTATTAAAGGAGATATCATGCAAATAAAATTAAAGAGATTAAGTGTTGGACAAATAGATTTGGGATACCATTTTTCCCTTGAACGATGCGGGATCAGAATAACGTTGTCTGAAAGGCTAGAAGGGAAAAGTGTATTGTGTGGATAGTACCTGGTGTGTAATCACTTCCTGCCACACACTTTAGCATTTCCTTGCAGGGTATCATGTATAGTGTAAATTCGGTGATAATAATCTGACAATGATCGTTATTTATTAATTAATGTAAATAATGTAAACCAGAAAAAAGAGGGGACCAGTCACGCTTCCCTGTGGGACACCACAAGTACATACTTCCCCAAAATCTCGCACGATATTGTCATAATATATGGAGCCCAAGCATCCACATGTTTTAATTTAAAAAGCAATATTTAATGATTTGATCAAACGCACCAACTATTACACGTTCTATGTAGTCGTTCCTATGTACTCGAGGTCGTGTAAACAGGCCAATTCATATTAAAAAGCATATTTGAACTCGTATTTGAACCTGAATGGCCTAACACCACCCGCCACACACCTTTACGGCGGCTTGCGATGCATTGCGTATACGTAGATGAACATCGCAAGTAATTCACTGTTCACTCACAGTAATAAAATCCCAGGCAATGTGCACCACTGCTCTTTTATGAAGTCCACAGAATCGCAGTTTGTATAATAGTTTATTTTTGTGGTAGGTGGTCAAAAACGCTCTCTCAGAGTCTCGGAATATCATGTCCTCCGGCTTGATGCGCTGGGTCTACCTGTTTTTTCCAATTTTAGGATGTCGTGCCACGAAAAGTCCCAAAGTTGTGTTTCACAAGATATCTTCCCTTTCGGAACCCGTGTTTGGGTGTTTGTGAAAATACTGTAATTATCCGTCCTCCCGCGGCTCTCGGCGAGGGCTTCCCTCTCCCGACCTCCCTGTTCAAACCCTCTGAGCGATGAAGGAGGGCGCGGGCGAAAGGGATCTCTTGGACGACGTTGGAAGGCTTTGAGTTTGTGGGCCACCGCGGCTAACTGGGTCTCGAAGATGGCGCCGGCAACACGAGAGGGAAAACGAGCGGCGGAAAGCGCATGAGGTCTCCCGTGAGTTATTAATTAGTGCGAGCAGTTCCTTCCTTCGCTTCTCCTCGTCCTCCCAAAGAGTGTCCACCACTAAGTTTAAGACGAGAGAGTGACAGATCAGTCCGATTCGCTAAGGAATTCGATTCGGGTCCCCTTCCCTTTGCAAAAGGGGGTGTTTCCCCTCCCCCCGCTCCATTTCTCCCCCCTCCCCGCATTCAATTTTGGGTCTCGTTTCTCATCAAGGAATGGAAGGAAGTTTTGGGAGACTGCCGCCGTTGCGTCAACAAAATCCCGCGACGAACTAAATGATGTAAATCGATTCTCATCTTTAAAAGCCCACTCCGCTCTACTTAACCAGTCTCGAAGTAGTCGCCAGATGCTATTCAATTATCGATAATTTGAGCACCGTCTTCGTTGGTGACGATAAACTGAGTTGCAAAACGTAAAAAAACCAGTTGTAGTGGGTCGTCATTGGAATGTGGGCGTTAACGTGAAGTCAAAGCTAAGGTTTTAACAAAAACAAGAAGAGGAAACACATGCCTGATTGGGTTCGTTGATGCTGTTGTACTATGAAGAGTGAGTCGACAGATTTTAATAAGATTTTGCCGTCGAAAGTATTCCAATGGATCGATGTGATATTTAATATGTGCGGAGCTACAGTGTCCTTCAAATAAAAGTCGAATTTTCGGAGCCTACCCATGCTCATTTACTTGAATTCAAGTTAAGTTTTCTGGTAGTTTCGCTGAGAGAGATTGAATCAAACGAAGAGGTCACTAAGCTGGGCATTCTGGTTGTTGAAATTGGCACACACATTAAGTGATAACTCTTGTCAAAATAAGGGTCATCAATTGATGGAATTTCATCATTAAAGAGGTTGAATAAAACAGGAATTCTAAATAAATACCATTGAAAATATATATTCCATAAACAGTAACAAAAATATCGATTTTGTAGGTGATGGTAGAGTACAACCAGTACTAAGCCCAACGGCGTGTGAAATTAACACTTCACAGGTTAGGGGGGGATTTCCTTTCCCTGTGACGGTTATGGTTTCTCAGGAAGATCTGGTACCCGAAAAATCACACAGCTTGTGAGAGTGCTCAGAGAGGCCCGGGAATCGAACCCGCGCCCTCCGGTCAGTAGTCCAAAGCTCTAACCCTGGGCTACCCTACAAATACCCACAAATATACACACACACACACACACACACATATATATATATATATATATATATATATATATATATATATATATGTATGTATATATATAGTATACTTATATAGTGGACACAGACAAAAACACAGAAACACACAAAAAAGAGACTCACTAACTTTCGAATTTTCGGTGGTCGCAGCCACCTTCATCAAGGAAGAGAGGGATAGAACAGCTCTATCAGCTCTATCACCACCGAAAATTCGAAAAATAGTGAATCTCTTTTTTGTGTGTTTCTGTGTTTTTGTCTTTCCACTAGTTGCTAAATATTATCCATTATTATTCACGTCCGAGAGACTTTCTAAAAGTGTTATATACTTATATATATATATATATAAAATATGTATATTATATATATGTATATATGTTATATATAAGTAAATATGTTATATATAAGTATATAACACTTTTAGAAAGTCTCACGGACGTGAATAATAATGTATAACACTTAGCCCTGTATATATATATATATATATATATATATATATATATATATATATATATATATATATATATATATATATATATATATATATATATATATATATACATAAGTGAACCCTACCACCACTTATCAAACTTTTTGGTTGATTATTATGGTAATGGTTTATTGAAATAGACGGAATGAGCTATAGCTGGTAGAACACTTCCTTGTCAGTTGGGAAGTGTTTAAGATGAAAACAGGCGATGTAGCAAGTACAAGCAGAGCAAAATGGCTTAAGGTGAGGATGCTTTTAAAAATGCTAGCAAGTTGGTAACGGAAAACTCTGTAAAAGGTGCCCAAAAAAGTGTAATGTGAATACTTAAGTATGGAGCGTAGTTTTGTACTTCTCGGAAACTCGGCCGTCGAAAGATGAGTGTAAGCGCAGATTTGAAGTTTTTGAGATGAGGATGTTGGGAAGGATGAAAAAAATGAATGGAAAGGGAAACAAATGAAGAAGTTTGTGGGTAGGAAGGGGGGAGTGAAGGTTTTGGGGAGAAAATGGAAGAAAGCAGACAAAGTGGATGCAGGGCATATTAAGTGATTTAAGGATTCCAATAAACTGCGGGAGATGCCGCAACAGTAACTTTTAACGGGATCACCCGCTAATATGCATTTCAATATAACAATTTCAGAGTGCAAAATTCATTCGCCTTGACCGGGATTCGAACCCGGATCCCTCGATCCGGGTTCGAATCTCGGTCAAGGCGAAGGATTTTTACACTCTGAAATTGTTGCATTGATTGAAGGATGAAGTGGAAATTTATGGAAGGGCAAATGCTGGGTTAGTGGAACAGAATAGTTGGCAATAATAATAAAAAAATGGTTTTGAGGAGATAAATCTATAATTTGGTCTGATTGGAGGGAGATAGGAAAAATTTGCTGACGGTTAATGTTAAGTTGTTTATTGTTATGCATGGTGTATACATCGCCTGTTGGCATGTTGGGATTCGTCGTTGTGATCCCTGGGAACAGCTTTCAAAAGCTTCTGGAGATAACATTTCGAATGGGGTGTAGCTTGATTTGTTCCGAGATATTTCCAACCACTGATCAACGTGTAATGCAAATGTGTAATATTATAATGTGAAACGCGTATGTCAACGTTGCAGCGAACAGGTGAGCGGTGCCGTAGGGTCATAGTCCGATCGAAAATTTCGAGAATCGGCGTTATTTTGAAATTTCACGGGCGTTAGTACGAGGCCGAAGGCCTTGGCCGCAGTAGAGTCAAATTTCACTCGTGCTTTCTTATTGAAACATATGAATTCGCAGTTGCGCCAGTAATTTCTTCTTTTCTAACGCTATTCGGTGTTATTTAAAATACCCTCTGGTTTGGTCCATTCTTGTGGAATAAAATGATCATGTTCATTCACCAAGGTAACATAGATTCTTGCTAAATAAAGTTGATTAGGAAGGCTCACTCAAATTTGAAAATTGGAGGGCGTGGATCAGCCCAGAGAGTACTCGCTTATTCAGGAAGCCTTTTGCATAGGTGGAAGTGGGGAAAGTGGTGAGGACATTTATTGAAGAGTTACTTACGTTGAAGAACCTTTTACAAATGGGATAGTGTGTGATGATGGAGACGTAAAGTGAAGATATACACTGAACATTTGTGGGAAAATGTTAATATTTTGGAATTAAAAGGGAATAGAGTATTGAACGAACTAGACGCTTAGCGGCGGCAAGGCAAGAGTATTTGCGTAGATTGGACGCCTTTGAGATTTGGGTGTGGCGGGGAATGGAAACAGTAAAGCTGACGGAAAGAAAAACGAACAAAGAAGCGAGAGGTATGGTAGAGGGCAAGAATTCGTTGCATAAATTTCAAGATTTATAAATAATCGATGCAGATAATATCTAATGCCGCGCTGAAGACTATGATAGAGGGTAAAAAGTCGATGGGTTAGCTGAACGCAGCAAAAAATAATAGGTACGAGGTCGTATTCGCTGAAGGTATGAAAGGTGATAGCAAGTACATGAGGTTAAAAAAATGGGAGAATATTGTAAGGTTTATCTCCCCATGGACTGGACTTGTTTTTGAAAGGTCTTGGTTTATCTACGACCTTTAGAACTGTTCCAGTGGGTGCAAAGATAATTGCTCCTAGCTCAAAGCTCTAAGAGTAAGGGTGAGACGAAAGGTATCGTCCGCTAAGCCCTGGCTCCTCTGTCTCAGGCGGGTGTAGAGGCGCCTGATCTCATTGAAGTGGTGGTGTCACGTTAAAAACATTATTGAGGAGGGAAAAGGGAAACCACCTCAATTATCAATCCCGAAATTTTATGACGGAAAGAAATTTTAATATTTTGGCTAGTTAGTGTCGCGTTAGATGTGGCTTAAAAATATAATAGTTCTTGGATTCATCAGAAGACTACCGCGACCGTTATAATGCTAATAATAATGATAGTTATTGTGGCCAGAATTTAGCGTAGTATCTTGCCTTGTTTATTTGGGTAATATAATTTTCATTGAAATCTGTAGACTTCTCTTATTCTCTGAGATAGTAGAACACATGTGTCATTATAAACATGCAGCTCAGTGGCTTTGTCAGTGGTGTTTCTAGGTTTAAATCCGATTGTTTCGGTATGATTTTCTGAGCGCCAGAAAACTTAGTGGAAAGAAGAAGTTGGCACAGTAAATCTGCATATTACCCTCAAACCTCCCGTAGAGCGTGGCGAGAAGGGATTGCACGCCTTGGAGGCCGTGTCTATTCCATCCAAATTATATGCTCCTTAAATAGAAGTGATAAATGGAGAATTTGCATGAGTCAAGCAATTTAAATAATTATTTAAAATAGATGTGCAAAACCTCACTGTAGAATACTACTTTAACCATGCGAGGCGGTTTGATATTATGGGTTGCAGTTAAAAGAAAGCCGTGATGCAAGTCGCAGTGGCGGTCGATGGGTCTTTGACTGAAGTGACCACTAAAGAGTTGGAAATGTCCACCATTAGCGCAAGTGGTCCATGAAGGAAATAAAGGGTCAGTCGCGGGTTGACTCGGGGACCACCGTTCAGATATAATTGCCCCCCCACCCCCTCTATTAAACATTTGAGTCACACCTAAGAAACAAATAAGGATAGAAATTTTAAAATCTGTCTATCTAATGCCGGAATCAGAATGATAGAACCGTGTACTCGAAATGTGTGCTACTGTGGTCACTTTTGTTACTGCGACTGGTTGGAGCGTTGATTCATGACCACAGACTTCGCCCTTCGCGTCAGTCGGAGTCATGTGCTTCAATTCCCCTTACGTCTCCTCGCTGGAAGGGTACCGGATGTGGCGTGTGATGACGAGGAAGGTCCAAACCAATTCCGAAGCAATTAAAACACTTTCTTGTATTGTCTGCTCCCGTAATTATACAAATAAAAACAGATTTAGCATACGCATCGAGTTTATGAGAGTCAATATTTATTCAAAATTTAATCGAAATCCAAGGAATGGCGATGTTTTTATAGCATAGCGCCACTGCCACACACACCTTTGGACAACCTCAGCATCACCCGAATTGTGGGATCTTTCTGGGAAATCATAGCCGATATAGGGAAAGGAACTGGCTCCCCCTACCCTGATGTGTGAATTTCAAATACCGTATAGGGATTAGTACTGGGTGAACTCTATCATCACCAAACCAATCCTACCTTAGGGCTGATTGCTTCGTTTTTGTTTTTTTTTCAACTTATGTTTACAAAAATATGGATTTTGCCCAGCCTGAGGACCCTCCGCAAATGCAGGGCCTTGCGTCCACTAATGATTAGGTCTGTCTGGATTCAACGAGGACACCCACTGCCACACGCACCCGATCGGTGGCTTGCAGGATAAAAAATATCTAAAAATGACACTTAAGTGTCAAATTTGTTGGTGCGGGGCATTCCAGACGCTGAGATCGCTGGACGCAGCGATGCGAGAGATCTACCTCGAAGACGTCTCGAACGGCGAGCTGGGAATCTGCATCTACATAATACTCCGCAAGCTACCGCAAGGGCGTATGGCCAGGGGTGTAAGGTCACCCCCCGTAAAAGAGAACAACCACATGCAAGGAATAATCATGCATCGTACTCCTCCATGTAATTATATGGTTCATCCATCGTTGTAGTCGCCACTAATGATGGATCACTCATGAATGATCGAATCACACGTCCTTACCCTTACGAAAGATGAATCGATCAACTGTGTCATTTAGGTGACCGAACATGTCATGTCGGCCCTTCACGAACTATATCGAACCCCGATTTATTCGCAGGCCTCTTAACGTGGTCATTATGGACACTGATCGCAGATATTGCTGGCTGGACATGAGTTAGATTAATTCAGCACTTCCATTAGTCGGTCAAGATTGATGCAATCATTATTAACTTCTCAATTGATGTAATTGGCATCTGAATCGCGATAGATGCCAATCACGATATTGAATTGGCACAAAAATAATGAGCTGCTGTTCTCATTGAAGGACTCATCGATAACGGATTAAATGCGTATTTTCTCTTTGTAAGCCTCCACCATTGTCAATAGCTGCACGCGTTGAGGTATCTAAATACTCTTATACCCATTCAAAACTAGCTGATAGTAATAAGAACAATAAAATAAGCGTTTGATAAAACAATGATAGCATTTAAGACTACTTTTAATTTAATATATGAAATTTCCCCCCCTAGCGCGCTCGTTTGCAGTCATTTTGTTCCTCTATCGTTCGTGGGAAAAATGACATCTTAAATCTTTCGGTTTTACAATTGATCTCACTAATCTTATTTTCATGGTATCTCCTTCAATGGGGCTAATAATATATTTGCAGCATCACACTGACGAGACCCGTTTCCAATTTATGCAAGAGATTTAATCTTTAATTTTCACCTTTGGCCCACTGAGTGATTTCCAACCTAATTCCTCTAATAATCTAGATGCGCAACGATACAATGTTTTGCAAATCTAGCTCCTCTTCGCTGCGCACGGTCTGATTCGGCAACCACGGAGGACTTCGAGAGAATCCCATATGCTGGGTGCGGCGTTTAAATCCGGACAAGCACGCGTTTCCTCGAATGAGATTTCCTCGCCGGGTTCGCGAGACCTTCCCCAGACTTCTCCGAAGCATTATACTTAGCTACAATATCGTAAACTATTGATCTGGAGTACTCGAAGAATCGAACTATTTCGAAATATAACGCCCAGCACAAACGCCATCGATAATATTGGCTCTTCGATTGTACTCTGCACTTTCATGTAACATCTCGGCTATTTTGAGGTTATGACTGCTTACTAGATGCCTATAGCTTTCAAGACGACCAATCGCGACCTCCAGTGGAACTACGATATGGCGGGAAATTCAAATTGAAATTTGTCCGGTTTTAAACGCCGAACCCTGTACTAGCAACGCATTCTAAATGGGGACTAACTAGTGCAAGATAGCATTTAGAATTTAACTCTCTCGCTACACATCTCCAATTCTCTCGTAATACATTGTAATGTTTTGCTTGCTTGTCTTCACATTCCGTCTACGATATATGTTTCCCTCTAAAGAGGTATTGGTTTAGGATACCGCCTAAGTATTTAGATACAAGAACCGCGATTGACCCGGCGGGTCGCACAGGAACCGACAGTAAATTTAATCACGAGCCGTAACGTCCACGTTTTCTTGTGACGTAGGTAGTAACGCAGGGCGCAGCCTCGCCTTCCTTGCGTCACGCGCCTAAGACGAGGTGGTGTCCCCTTAAGAAAGGATTGGCGCAGTTTCATGCCCGCCCCCCTCCCCTTTGCAGATGTGTGTGACGTCAAACGGAGTGACCTTCCCTCAGTCGTCCAATTTCGCGAATCTTACCCTTCGTTTTCTCACAAAACACGACCCCCAGATCGCAGAAAATTAGGATTAGTTAAAAGCGTACTGGGCAGCCTTCAATTAGCTGTTATTCAAGGTCTTGGCTTGCTGAGAACTTGTGCTTACCAAGGACGTGTGTCGATCCATTTTTCTTTTTTCTTTAAATTAGCAAAATTGTTTATTGGTAAACTTTGCTTTTTTATCGTGTCGTTTACGGAGATGTGCGAGGACCCGGGGATTCGCGTATGTAATAAGCGTTGGAAAGAATGACCTAATTGCATTAAATGCCTGATGATGTGACACATGGCAATTGGAATGAAGCATGAAAAAGTTAGAAATGATGAATTTTCGGGGAAAGAGAGGTTCTTCTCTAATAAAAGAGACAGAAATCGCGTGTGTACAATGTATTAAGTACTTGTGATGTGATTGTTATCCACGTCGTCCCTTGGGGAAATCACGCACACAGGAAATATTTGGACAAGCCAAGCATTAAAGTAGGATTTTTTAAAAGAGTTCTGAGGAAATATGTCGTGAATTCAAATGAACGAAGCTACCTTTTCATCAGTAGACCTCATTTGAGAAATACTTCTAGTGTATGGCATCCTTTTCAATTTGATTTGAATCTCGAATTAGATCGTGTGCAGCGAAGAATAGCAAGGTTGTCAAAACGATTTTATGGTATAACTTTTTAGAGTGATTACATTGTTATAAGAACTAGGTTAGGTATAATTTGCTGGCAGAAGGTTGAATTGCCGATTATATCTGTTGCATTATGCCTTGCGATGCTATTAAAAACGGTATCGGAAATACTATTAAACCTTCCTTCGAAGCAATAGGTTTATTATGCCATTTTTTCCCACGATCGATATGGGGTAATAATAATTGTTAACGCTGGATCTTAGGAATCACTGTGTTAACTTAATGGCGTCCGACGTTATTTGCTGAGATTTCTCCATGAGGGAGCCATGGGAAGGGACTATTCATTTCAAAAAAGGTTTGTAATATCCTCGACGCGGATTCGACGAGTGGATTATGGGTATTTCTATTCGTGTTTGTGTCGGCTTATAATTTCAGAATTGTTTTACCCCATGGTTTTCCAAAAACTTACCTTTGCCGGTAGACGAGTGACAGTAATCTTCCCCGAGAATGACCCCCATGAAAAACGACCCCCAAAACCACTTAAATTCTCCTTCCCCTTCCTGTAATCGCCCCTCTCCCTCCCGTAGGGTGGATACCTCTTCTCAATAGCAGTAGGTATTCATTTTTCCTCCCACGTTCTCACTAGACGCGGTGTCACTCCACTTTTTTGAGACGTGCCCTTTGAACCGAAACTTCCCGATTCCACGCGGCCGCAAACGCGGGAGTCAGGAAGCCACAAATTACAGTTATACGAATCTTCTTCGAAAATTGATAATATAATATGCGAAAGTATTTTTACTTTGAAAGGGTTGTCCCGCTCTTCAGCGAGCTGCCCTGCTCATACGCCTTCCCGTTCTCTTCAATCCTCAAGATTTACGCTCTTCCTCCTTCAGACCAAAATCCTTCATCGTTTGACGCGGATATTCCAGCACTCCGTGTTTGCCCTTGGTCGGCCGAACTTCCTCCTTCCTGGCGGTGACCTGGCCAAAGGTCGTTTGGCGCCTGGCATATAATTGCACATTTGGACAACTTGACACGACTCGTCTGGAAGTATGATTTTTCGCGCAATTCCTCCGAGAATGTAAGGTGTAGTCAACGTTTTCGGTTTTGACGGGGAAATGGTATCAAGCGAAACATTGCCTACATCCTACCACATATTCAATGCTCATAATTTGTCGCTCAATCCTAAAATTTGTTGACTGAAGCCCTCCATCCTACCCTATGTGATGCTAGTTGGTTCACTTCCTGGTCTTTCTTGCAACGCACTTTCTTCTTTATTTGTCCCATCCCTTGGCCTTACTCTTGGGACTTTCCCCCTATTTTTCCATCTATTATATTCTTCACGAATCCATTGTGGCTCAGGATATGGCCAATCCATGTGCTTCTTCCTTTCTCTATGGTGTGCCATAAGGTACGTTCTTTGTCTAGTCTTCTGCATACGTCTTAATTTCTTATTTTATTTAATTCGTTCATTTCATCTTAAGCATCTTCCTCCAGCACCAGGTTTTGAAGGCTTCTAGTCTTTTCTGGTCTACTTTTCCGATGGTCCATGTTTCTGATCCATAGAGTGCCGCGCTCCACACGAATGTTTTAACATATTGTTTCCTCGTCTGTAGTTCTATCTTCTTCGAACACGGCAGTTGTCTTTTCATTGTGAATGCTCTCTTAGCTTGAGATATTCTTTGCTTGATGTCTGTAGTACTTCTTCCGCCCCATGTGATGGCACTTCCGAGATAGGTGAAGGAATCCACTTGCTCTAATTTTTGTCCTTTCAGTGTGACTACCGAATTCTGCTTCTCTCTCCCACTTACTAGGATTTTAGTCTTCGTCTTGTTTACGTTTATGTTGTATCTTTGTAGAACTTGATCCAATACATTTAGTGGCCTTTGAAGATCCTCCTGGTTTCCTGCTATCATTGCAATATCGTCGGCGAAGTAGCATGTTTATCTCTTCTTCATAGATCCTAATTCCAATTTGCACTTTTCCACAGTTTAAAGTTAAACTGTGGAAAAGTGCAAATTGTCCTTATTTCATTATGATGAACTTCCACGACCTCAAGCCTGAATCTGTTGAACTGATCCTAATTCCGTTTAATCCGATGCCTTAAGTTTGTCTTATTGTCTCCTCCAGGTACATGTTGAACAATGCAGGTTAGAGGTTGCTTCCTTGTCTAACTTTTTTGCTAATTTTAGCCTCTATATGGCTTCCATCTCTCATTCACGTTGTGGCTACTTGTTTCTTATACAGCTGATAGATTATTCTTCTGTCGTTGTAATCTATTCCGAGTTTTTCCAGCAGTTCAAACATCTTTTTCCATTCCACAGTGTCAAACGCTCTCTTCAAGTCCACGAATGCCACGTACAGTTGCTTGTTCACATGATATTCAATGCTAACTTATAAATTATGCCTGCAAATCGTCACGGATAAGAAATGGGTAACGGCCGTAAACACTGCTGTAGCAGTGATTTCTATGACGCGGGATCGAATTCTGGATTCCAGATTTTTTCGGAGGTCTTCCGATCCCCACTCGTGAGCCTCTTTGGAGAGCACTTTAAGTGAGTAAGCCTTAATCTACAAAAGACCCCGCAAGAGCGTGTGGCGGGGGGTGTTAGGTTACCAACCATGCATGCACATTTCCAATCATGTTACCTCTTCACGAATATTAGTTTGATCATGCACTCGAAAAATATTAATCACCCGAAAGAAAATACTCACATGCAACAATATTCAATAACAGGATGAATATGAATGCATTAAAATCATGCCGTAGAACTGTTTAAAAGATGGGTCTATTAAATAAAAAAATAACTTGCAGGATATGAACAAAATTAATGAACTGCCAATACTAATTATCTCCCACGCAAATGCTGTCATGTCTATTTTTGTCTCTAATGGTACGAGGAAAAAACGACTTTTTGAATCAATTCGTTCAACTAAATTCCTGATTTAACGTATGTAAGTGACCTGATCTACCATAGTAAGATAGATCGTCCAGGTACACTTCTACCTTCGTCTACTTCGTAGATATACCATCGGAGCCTACAATTAGTCTTTAACATCTGCAGATAATTGACCTGCCTTAAATGTACGCTGTAAATGTAACCTGTATTGCAGCCTAAGGACAACTAATGGCTCCTATCCTAATTCTTCCAATAGTGCCGTGACACCATTACCTTGTTCATAATAACTTTTCACAAAAGTAGCTGCTCTACGTTATGAGACGCTAAACAGTGAATCGCTTGATGCCTTTCGTCAACTGTACTTTATTTCGACGCTGGATTTTTTTCATTCACTGGGGGCAAAGTGGAAATCATGAAAATTACGCAAATGAGGCAGGACGGGATTAATTTCCACGAAATCGTCCGTGCATTTTCCTAATTGTCCATTCGCTACTCGCGACTTTAAGTGACGCAATTAAGAATGTGCGTAATTTCCACGAATCTAAATAATACATGATCAAATACACCGTGTAAGTACGGCCTTGAGTAGAAGATGCTGCGAGGCCATCTTTCTCCACCCTTTCTCTTGACCGTCCCACTGGGTAGCCTTCTTCTGAATCCTTCCCGTCATTTGTTTCCTATTTGTCAATTTCGTTTCACTTCTTCAATTCTCCTTCTCAGCAATCTACATACGAGGACTGCCCACTAAATACGCGAACTGAGACCATAAAGACTTTATTTTGCAAAATTTAGTCTACATCGATTTTGTCCCCTTCAAAGAACGCTCCATTCGTTGCTATGCACGTATGCCATCTTATTTTCCACTGTTTATAGCGCCCTTGGAAGTCCTCATCAGTTAGGCTTCTTAGTTTTCTCGTCATTTTTGCGTTTAACAGTAAAAAGATGGACAACAGAAACTAACATAACTGAAACCATACGCACAGCTCGACGATCCGCCAAGCATAGACGGCTCATTGGGTCTAAAGTAAGTAGCTCCGCTAGTGGCCGGGGCTATAGTCCGCGTCATGGCCGCCAGATTGCACCAGTTCCCGTGTATATTGTACAGAATACGTAGCTATCCCACTGGTGGCACTGTGATAGAGGGGAGAATTGCAACGCTAGGCGAATTAGGGGAAGAAAACAGAATGGGCATGCTCCATGGAATAAAGGGAGGATGAAATTGTGCGGAATCAAAGAAGGATTTATTGTAGTGAGCGTTTTCAAGATGTATAATACTAGGCGGGACTTTGAAATTTTGCCCCTGGTGGTTCGTTAGTTACGGTTTCTCTCCAAACCTTGTCCTTAAATCGCAGGTCAACATAATAATCACAGCCGTTCGTCTTATCGGAGCCATTAACAGCATCGGTAATGCTTTCCACTATTATTTGCAGAAACTTCTTCTTTTACCTATTTAGATATGACCTTACTCCACAGGATTGACTCGACTCCTATTTGTCAAATCGATTGCCTGTAGAAACCTATAATGCTAATCCCCACAAATTTACCAGAATCATGGTGAACTTAACCCGAAATACTGGAACTCTTTCCGTGATTTTATGTTGCAATGTGGAAGAATGTTATCTCATCCGCCACCTGCTCCAACCAAATAACCAGTTTTATTCATGTTTTACTCTTTTAAGTTCGCCGTCCTCAAATGAATCCGCCAGACTCCTCATCAAGTCATCAACCTCGCGAATTAGCGCAGTAGGAATCTGGTCATCCGCAGATGGCGGAGATTACATGTTGCTCCATGCTCAGAGGGGGACTCCCATACCAGCATAGGAGTGTTTCAATCATTTCAATACGTCCTAGAAATACTTTAAATAATATTTGGTTACTATTTTTCTTAATTATATTTGGAAAACGATTGGAAACGATGAATGCTTTGTCCACAATTGTTCTAAAGTGAGCAAATATTCCTTCCCTATCTTCTGTTTGAGCTTGACTCTGTACCCACGCTAGCCTATTAAGAAATATTATGAATACAGGGAGAAAAATGAAATAAAATGTTATTATTTCAATAAAATTATTATTTTCCTTTTTATTTAAATTATTTTTTCATGTAAATATTTTAAACTTCTCCAACTTTCCTTCGTTGTACCCAGAAAGAGTAGAGCCGATCATCTTTCATTGCTTTGGCGCGATATTACGTATAGGCTATCCAACACCAACACGGAAATTGAAAAATACTTTCGTGAAATGTTTTCGCATTCTGTTGTTAATCTTTTTTAATTTTTCCGCGTAAGATGGCACCTCTTTCTTCGTTGCTTCCTCTCCGATCCGCGATCTGGTCGTGCCATTCATCTCGCCCGTTCTCCCTCCACCTGCCCATCCCACCCCCCTCTTCCCCTCCTCCTTCCCCGGCCTCCCTTCCCCTTGGCCTTGACCGATTGCGGCGTGAACAATATCCCGCCGTCGGTCATCCGGAGGAACCTTGCGTCTCACCGCGCTCTAGCGTTCCGTTTCCCTTGGCGCCGGCCACGTCGGAGGAGATACCTTTCTAAATCGAAATGGTACCTTGCAAACCACAGCCAGGTTGTGAGATAGATGATAATTTCACACTAGGGATATACAACATCAAAAATTACATAGTTATAGATCGTATATTTTAGAAGTTAAATATTAATAAATTATTTATGCCAAGACTAACGGAAAAATCATATAAAATGGAATATAAAGTTCAAACGATCGAAATTATTTTTAGAAACAGCTTTACACGCATTGAAGTCTCTCAAGTTATGTTATCTGCCACGACTATCCCTGCGAAGGGAGAGCCACCATTATGGTTGAAAATTAAATTATAGAAGAACGACAGGCCACAAACTAAACCTCTTTAACGCAACACACACGTATTTTTTCCTATGTGCCGTCGCTGGCTGGCATTCTGATTGGTTATGGTGACATTTTCAACATACGAGGCTCGTATAGGCTTCACAGTCATCTCCATCAAATCTTCCTTTCATGATCTCTCCACACGCAGTACGACGTGTGGTATTAAATGCATTTTTAATATCGTCACAAGTGAGACCTGATTCCAAGTCTCGTAAGAGAATTAATCCATTAATTAGTCCTCCTTCCACGAATGATCCCCCACCTCTAAAATCCCCTCGTCTAATTCAATAGTTACGTGGATAAGTTTATCATAACATCGTTTTACAACTCTAGCTTTTCTTCGCTGCACACGATTTGATTCGGCGCTCTAACTGACTTCTCCAGGATACCATACACTGGAAGTGAGGCCCAACTTGCGAAAGGTAACATCGTTCTTTTAACTTCTTGTCACAATTCCCAACTACTCTCTTCTATTTTTTTACTGCTAGTTTGCTTGCATATTCCTCGTGAATGGAGGATTGAGTTTGTCCAGTGGCAAGTGCACTGGATTCCCACCCAAGGGACCCGAGTTCATATCATGGAGGTGGCAGGATTTTTTCAGTGATACCCCGATCCCTACTTGGTGGGCTATGTAGAGAGCAATTCAATTGGAGTATATGCCGTCCGTCGGAAGGGCCGTTAAACTGTGTGACCCCGTGGTGACTTTCGTATAAAGCAGAGCTAATGCCGACGCCGGGTTTCTCTCCACCCTCCCTCATGCCCCGAATATCCTAGCCCTAACAAATTACCATCAATTAATCCTAAAGGTGCAAATAACCTCAGCTGTCGGTCGCCTCTCCTCATAAGCATAGACACTAACTTATACTCTTCGTGTATGTTTTACGCCATGTTTAGATGGGGTGGGTGATTGAATACCGAAGTATTTAAAATATAATTCACTCCTTTTTCGGTTTCTGCAATGCATTCGGTTTAAAGGGGGAGGGAAGCTCTTTTTCCGAAAATTCATTACCGCAAAATTTTTAAGTTCAATCCAATATTCAAGTGTCGCACCTGTTTTGCATTGAAATGAGGTCATATGCCAATGCTTCTCTTTCCTCGGGAATGCGAACATCTCTGTGAACTACTGCGGTGTCAGAAAATAAACATAATTCACTCCGAGTCTCCCACTCAGGGAGACGCTCTCTCACCTAAGATTAAATTTTTATACCTCGTACGGAGCAACTGCGTGCAAATACGGATGCTACGTCGAGATCTAAGTCCATAAGGAAGTCGACGTAGCCTGGATGATTTTCCGGCTTCAAAGAAAGCATGAATGACGGGTTCGTAGAATACCATATTTTTTAAACGCTGCCTTTTTTTACCTTTCTCTGGCGTGGCATGTATTGGTAGCATAAACGAAGTTTTATCATACATCGCTCTCAACTTTTCAAATTTTAATTCGCGCTAAATCGCATAAAATAATGGTTGGACAACATAATGACCGCACACAGGCTCCTTAGCATTAAAAACAATTGTTTCCATAGCGCTGTCTTTGGCCGCTAAGATGATCCCTTGTCGTCCGTGGCAAAAATGCTATGTTAAACATTACGGTGCTACACTTTATCTCTGTACTCTTATTTTATTCCGTAGGGTATTATGAAGGGAAAATATAAATTTACCATTATTACTTTTAAGTAATCTACCGATTAAGGTAGGCTTTGGATGGACACAACTATGAAATAAATATTTTGTGACTCCTAACAAAACACAAAATCCAGCAACCTAGTCTACATCAGGTCCCTCTTCATCTCTGAGTACTTCCTTCCTCCCTGCATCCCATCCAACATCCCTATCCTCTTCCAGCCCTTTCCTCGTTTGACTAACAATCTCCCCTTCCTTCCTTCAACCATTTTTCCTGTCTCCATAGGATTTCTCCCAACAGACCCCTCTCTTCGCCCACCATACCAGGTACTCCCTCATTCGTTTTCCTTTCGGTCCATTTCGCCTTCTCCATTCTTCTTCACACCCACATTTCAAAAGCCTTCAATCTACGTCTATCCTCCTGCTTAAGTGACCACGTTTCCGCGCCGCACATAGCTACGCTCCATATCAAAGTTTTACTAGTCTTTTCTTAGCATCCTTACTCAACGTCCCTATCATCAATTCCCTCCTCCTTGTGAAAGCCTCTTTGCCTAGCGCAATTCTTCTCCTTACGTCCCTACTACTTCGACCGTTATAAATTTACAATATCGACCAAAAAATAGGGCTGCTTCAAATTCATGTAGGAAATTTGATCTCTAATATAACCTTCGGTCCATGAGTGATTCCCAACCTATTTCCTCCAATAATCTAGATACGCTTTCAGGTTTATGATAACAAAGTTTTAATGGGGAAGAATCGCCTCGACCTCCGCCGACCGGTCAACCACCTCGCACGGAACTGCAATGCGAAATATCCCCTGCCTCTTCTCCCGCTAAACTCGAGGGTTCCCACCCATTCCCTCATTCATGCCTCGGCGTTCCACACATTTCAGTTCATTCCTGCCCGCCCCCGCCTTGGGAAAATGCGAGAGGTGTTCATGGGGAACGCGGGCACATCCCGACTGACCCCACGCTAATTGTACAGTATATTGTACCTGTATATTGCCAAATGCCGTTATGAAATAATATTATCTTACATCGGTTGTTCAGCTCTATATTATTGCTGCTACACCTAACATAAATTTGGCATTGAATAAATGAAAAACTCCAATAGCCGTAAACAGTTTACCTTTCAAAACAAAGTACAAAAAGTACAAACAAAGTACAAGTGAGATTAGTTTGCTAACGCCACAAGTCAAAGGATGGGGTAATTTGTATATAAGGAAAGGGATAAGAAAGGTGAACGCGAATAGGCGTATTTCGGCCACAAAGTAGCTCTCTTCAGCGTACTGAAGGTGAATCATCACGACACAACAAGTTGAAGTGATGCACTTCAACTTGTGTTGTTGTTTTATCTTCATTATTTGAGAATAATTACGAAGAGATAACTAAATGCAATATTAATTGGTCCTATTAATGAGCACTGCTTTCAACGAATACACCTCTTCCCCTTTCGCATCTGATGTGGAATTGCACCGCCAATGGTGTTTGATTTTAATGTCCGGGCAAAAGGATATAATGAAGGTCTGGGAGCTACAAGTAGATGCAAGAGAAACGTCGGGATCCGAGGTTGATGGGAGTATTTTCCTCAGCCCGATCCTGACTTAGCGACGCATACGCACGATAACGTAGAAAATTCCCGAGATATTGCACTGGCCTAGCCGTTACTCGGTGTAATCTTTCCATGGAAAATAACAGAAACACAGTAGTTCCTCATTTAATATTTATTTACGACCATCGTTTCAGGAATGTGTAGCATCATCATCCTCCTGATGACGACGGCACACATTGAAACACAACAGTGAAACCAAGGTCGTAAACAAATATTAATTAGGGAATTGCTGTGCTTTTGTTATAAATCCATGAGACGTAGAAATGGGAGTAAGCTGAAGAAGTTCGTGATCTCCTTATGTCAGGAGTGTGGAAACTGACAAAGATTAATACAAAGACGAAGGTGACTTTACGAAGACCCTTATAAGCTTTTTAATCAGTTTCTGCTACACTCAAAGATTTTATTTTAATATTTAAAGTGATGCAACGAGCCTAATCGTTGTAGGATGTGTTGTACTCTTTATGAATACTCCCGACGTTTGAAGGGATTCAAGGGACGTGGCAGTCGCAGAGTGGGTAAGAGAGCTAGGCCACCTATTGGAGGGTTCGGCTTTGAATCCGGATGTTTAGGGGGCACTTAAAGGACAAACTCAGCATGAACCGAGAGATTTTTCGGGTCATCAAGGTTTGACACAGTGAAATTCCTTTTTTTAATTTACCGTTCGATGGATGCCTACGCATTCTGGTGAACAATCGGACAATACATATCGGATTCTTTATTTTTACACAATGGCGGTTCCACCAAGTCACGGCGAACACGGTCGAATTAAAGTCGAGAGGCGTTGCTGCTTCCGTTGCTTTCGGCGAAACGAAGGGGGGGCGGGGCGGAGGGAGGGTGAGGAAGTGGTCGGGCCCTCATTTCACACGCATGCAGTCAGTCATAACGGGCGTGTGTTATACCGTTGGACCGCCGTCCCTGGGGACACTCCCCTCAACGCGCATGCGCCACACTTCCTCCCCCCCCCCACTTCAACCCCGAGGCGACACCCTGGCTGGGAAGGGAGTTTTCTCTACTCTGTGCCAAGAGAGCGATCTTTTGCCTTGTTTCCATTGTTAACATCTTACGTGTGTGTGGTGGCGGGAGGACTCGCCCTCTTGACCTACCTGCATCTAAAAGCCCCGCCGTGGCCCCAGCTCATTTGTTATGTGAGGACTAGCAGTTTACCGGCACTCCATGGACGAGTTCTCTTTTTTATTCATTATCGAACAGTCGAGTAACGATATTTATTGGCGTGATTCATTATTTTTCCTGCTCGCGTAAATATTCGGAGATTGTTATCATGTTCGGGTTTACTTATTCGTTAAAATTTATGTGAGGATATAATTGCATGTTTTTTGAGTAAGAGCTCTGGTACACACATTTTGTAGCGTGAATGTCTAGTTTCCTGGAACATTTTTAATCCTCATAAGAAATAATTTACTTCGTGTTCATTAATTACTTTGGGGAGAGTTCACACTTAGGAGAGGCCGACATTTTGGGCTGGAATACAGGCAGCTGGGGAATTAATTGGCGATAGTTCTGGAACACGGGTTCACTGCAGATTTTGGTCTGCTAGCCCACGGAAAATTAAAGTGTTTGGTAAATGGCGTATGTAAGTTAAGCCGACCTTCTTCTGTATGGAAAAGGATACTCATTGGTGTAAGTTAAATCATCATTGTTTGAGAACTCTTCAAAAGCAAACTGCTGTCGCTATAACAACCAAAAATAAAGAAGACGCTAAATGGTTGGTTTTGTTCGGTACCCAACCCGAGCAGTGGGTGCCAGGCGGGATGGAACGCCCGTTTAAATTCTCTGCGAGTGAATTCCATTCGCTGAGTGAATAAAGAAATGAGACGGAATCTTGCTTTGTATGGAGAGGAACGAATCTTTTTTCACGGAAAGGAGATGGTAGGGGGATCTGTGGCGAATGCACTGGCTTTCCACCCATGGGGCCTGGGTTCGTATCCTCGAAGTTCCAGATTTTCCTCGGTGGTATCCTGATCACAAGTTGAGGTGTTTTGTAGAGAGTACTTCAAGGGGAGGACGCCATCCGTCGGATGGGACGTTAAACTGTGTGACCTCTTGGTGCCTTTCTTTGAGAGTATGCCGGCTAATGCCGGCCCCGTTTGCGGCGGGGTAACTTTTACACCCGCCAATGCAGAGGTCGCGGTTTCGAGTCCCACCTAGGGCATGGATGTTTGTGATTGTCCATATTGTCATGTACAAAGGTTAAGTGGAAGAAGGGACTATGGAGTCTCAATCTCGCGCCAATGAAGGCGTATAACAAATGATAAATGCCGACGCCGGGTTTCCCCATCCATCACTAATGGCGTAAATTACCTCAGCAGTCGGTCGCCTCCCATAATAAATAATGGGAGATGCGAGAATTTCACTTTATTCTTAATGGGATCGAAACTACTGCATCTGGCATTTAAAAACGTTTAATCGAATTAATGATAATAATTGCGTTAAAGGTTAACTTTTCGAGGAATTAGGAAATTTCCATGGAGCGAGGTAAGGAACATAATCATTACTGTGCGATTAATTTGTTGCATTCGAAGTACAGATAGTCAAAGGTAGCGTTCTTCCAACATCGCCATTAGCAATTTGAATAAGATAGAGTTGTAACCATATGGTAATGTATCATATTTTTTATAGTAAAAACTTTAATGCTTTTTCCAACAGTAATTCCGTGCTTAAACAAATGTATCCAACAAACAATGCGTCCCCAATTATGTTGGAATATAAATAGAAGATAAAATTTATGAAATTGGTGCATATCGGAATGTTCTTATTTATTTTGAAATAGTACGAAGCATGAATGAAGAAAGGTGAAACGTAAGCGGAGGTGAAAAATAAAGTACTGATTTTTGAGATGTATCAGCGCCCATTGGGTCCATCCAAAACATACATTGGCCGTTAGAGTCGTGTAAAATAATGTCTTTTCTACGTTTTTGTTTCATTCATCGATTTTAAACTCCAATTCGCTTTCTGAGCCACCGGAGGCGAATGGGTCAGTTAGTGGTCCCGTCCGAACTGTGGGGGCCTGTAAAAGTCCCCTCCGTCATAACTTCCCACACGGTTATTCTGGAGACTCCTCAGGAATTCTGATTTGGGAAATCACAAGTGAAGACCCCTTAGGGGTTCCCAGAGCTGGCAGGGGGCTCTTACTGCAGGGTCTAAAATTTAGCCTCTGGGGCTGACGTGCATTTCTCAGGGGACCATCTTGGGGACAACCCCCCAGATGCGATTCCGAGATACGAAAACTGTTCCACGTGCTCTAGTTTCTGCCATACTATTTTAATGTTAACCTTGACTCTACTCTTTCTGGGTAACCGCATAACCTTTGCTTCATTTATATTTACTCTCATTCCATATCTGTCGCACTGAGTTTCCAATTCACTGAGCAATGCTTATAACCCCTTGGCTGACAAACAAATTAGAGCTTAGTGATCAGGAAATCCAACTGATTTTACGAATTCTCCGCCGACTTTCATTCCTACCTCCAGTTCTTCCCATGCCTCTTTATTCATTTTCTCCACATATACGTTGAACAAAAACGGTGGTAATGGGCAACCCTGCCTTATGCCTCTTCGTAACACTGCCCATCCGGACTCTACGTTCCCCACCCGCACCTGAGCGGTCTGAGGCATGTACAGGTTGCGGATTAGCCTCCTGTTCCTCCAATCTATTCCTATTTACTGCAATATACTCATTAGTTTGTCCCAATTCACTCTATCAAAAACCTTTTCTAAATCTATGAAACAGGCAAATACGTCCTGGTTGTGTTCTATATTCCTCTCGATTATTTACCTCATTGCGTAATGGCATCGCGCGTACCTCTCCCCTTCATAAAACCAAACTGATCATCCCCTAAGTAATCATTTTCTCCACTCTATATCCTTTTGTTGATGATCCTGAGAGTAGGTTTAGCTGCGTTGGAGATAAAACTTATTGTTCTGTAGTCCTCACATGATGTAGCCTTTACCTTTTTCGGAATAGGAACTAACACTGATCTCACAAAGTCTTCCGGCCAGATTCCTTCCTCATAAATACTACGAATCAGTCCACATAGACTATTCCTCCAACATTGTTCTAAACGTTTTAATAATTCCGCAGGAATGTTGTCTACCCTCACGGCCTTATTTTGTATCATCTCCCTTAATGCCGTTTCTATCTGATCGTCGAGTATGCCTGGACCTAAGCTATCTTCCTCTACGTCATATTCTCTATCTATGTCTAACCTTGCTGGCATAAATTCTTCACCGTACAGTTCTTAATCTACTACAATCAATACCATAGTTATATCATGGATAGATGTCATAGTTATATAGTTAGATGTCATAGTGATATAGTTAGATAGATGACATAGTTACGTCATAGATGCATGTGCAATCATTTCCAAAAGTCTGCAGGCTGTGATCTTGTCTCCAATAATTGAACCGGCTCCATAGTGGACATTAGCCCCTCACCCCTTCTCTTATTACAGCGATGTTTTATATTACAACTTCAAGGGGACGGTACCGGTACTAGTATCCAGTACCCAGGGGCATTCCGAGGAACACCTTTTCTGTGGTACCGGTATAAGTTACCGGTACCAATGATTTGTACCCTAGGTCCTGCTACCGAAGTACCGGTAGTACCTAGTTTTATTGATCATTGTTTCTATAGTTAGGATTCATTCCTTAGGTGTCGATGTTTATTTCCATTTGACATATGTACCTACCCCTGATCTCGTATAAATGTATTTTAATTATTTAACAGCGTAGATACTTTATTATTATTACAGGTCTCCGCAAATACCAGGGCATGGTTATTATTGTTCATGCCACAATTTAGTTTCTTCCAATAACACTTTTTAATATCAATTAGCAAACTAATTGATTTAAATCACGATGCACGACATAGCTCACCCAACAAAGGACATAAAATGTCAAAAAATCGAATTGAATGACAAGGTGAAACATGTCATAATCTCCTTAAAATCGACGTAACATGCCTTCTGGAAGATTTCCTACCAACTGTCCATAATTTCGCCGCGCCCCGTGAACCACAGTAGCGAGTGCTCGCACGCTTCGCAGATCCTCAATGGAAGAAAACCGATGACAAAGCAAATGGAATGCAATGTACCATGAACTAACTGCCTCACATGAATGTCTTTTAATCGTCCTCCCGTGAAGATGACAAATTATTTGTATGCACTGGTAGTGCAGAACGACGTAAATTGAACATTGTCCCTAAAATAAGCAAATGCAAGTGCATCCGAATCTGGGTTCAATTCGGTTGCGGGATCAAGAGTAGATTGTATCATTCGACGAGACGCACACACTTCCTTCCCAGCGCCTCTCATTGAATCGACTGGTAACGCTGAGATGCCATGCGCTCTCACCCACAGAGGTAACCGACGAAATAATTCCATTTCCCCGTCTCGAGGAAGCCCGAATCCGTTTTCATGTCGGTCCAGAGGCATCGGCGGGTGGAGGGGGGGGGAGAGGAGGTCCTCTTTCGAAAGGAGAAACAGCACGAGGCCATCGACTCTCGGATTCGATTCACCCCGGAGTGAAATGATGAAACGCGGAAGGGCCCAAGGATCGGATCCGCATCTCACAAATTGATTCCAGCGCTCTCCGTAGAGGAAATTAGGAAAAGGCCTGCCTTCGGATTTGGTCCCCTCCCCCCCATTCCCTCTCCGGTGTCGGGACAATCTCGGCATCCTGACCTCCACCCTGTCGAAATCCCAGGGGAAAGAATGCCCTTTTTAAGTTTTTTAGACGGGAGAATACGTTGAAGATGAGGAGGAGGGTGTGCTTACCTCAGTATTCAGCGGTGGCGGCGGGGGGAGAAACCCCTTTGCGCCGTTAGCCGAGGATTTCTGTCGAATTCGGCGAATTACTAGGGCATGAAGATGGAGTCGATTGATTGCGAGGCGAACGCTATTCAATTCCTCTTGCAAGGCGTGCTCTCTTTTATTCTGAAAGGAAACCGCCGTCGCTTTTTTTCCCCCGGGAAAGAGGAAATCTCATTCTTGTATGCGCACGCTCCAAGCCATTAGGAGAGTTGAATCGAGCGGACGTAATAGACTTCCACAAAATGAGTAACGGCCATGTTTCCGATGTTAACGGACTGTGGGTTCCGTAAATGTTTCAGAGTCGATCCCAGCGATCTCTTCACTACTTCACTGTTACGTTTGAAAGCACTTTATCAAGTTCACTGCTAAGGACATGCTTGATCCCATGCCTTTAATGTCCCATTTGTGCATTGATTAAATGCATCACGACAAACGAGCTTCTGATTAAGGAGGAAGTAGTTATACGATGAAATATGAGTGTATATTGGGACACAGGTGGAGTTCACTCATTTGGGCAGTATTGTGCAGGAAAATGGGAGACGTTTAAAGGATATTTTAAGGAAGTGTTGGCCAGAGAAGAATATGCAAGAAGATGGAAATTACTTTATTTTCCCATCGATAACGCGCGCGTTATCTATACAAAAATATTCAGATGATTCAATAAATGACGATGCGCGTTATGTCATGAAAATTGAAAAATCCAAACATGGACGTATTTTTACACACACTCATCCGATATAGACGAATTTTTTCACACACTATATATAATGTTTACGCGCACATATAAATAAATAAATAAATAAATATATATATATATATATATATATATTTCGGGCGCGAGGTCTTCCTGGGAAACCATAACCGGCACAGGAGAAGGAACTGGTCCCCCTTCCCTGATGTGTGAATATTCACACGCCGTATAGGGCTTAGTACTGGCTGAACTCTACCATCACCTACCAAACGGACCTTCGGGTTGATTACTGTGTTTATGGTTTATATATATATATATATATATATATATATATATATATATTGTGTATATATATAAATATATATATATGTATATATATGTGTGTATATATAAATATATATATATGTGTGTATATATAAATATATATATATGTATATATATATATATGTATATATATATATACATATATATATATATATGTATATACAGATGCGCGGCATCTATACACGTTCAAGATAACTATGAAGCCCTGGGCACACGTTATCTATACAAATTCATGATAACTACATAGTTCTGGGTGCGCGTCATACATAAGGTGTGCGTTGTCGATGGGAAAATGCGGTAATTACTTGTGCACTGAGTGAAGGCGTATGAAGAATCGGTTTGTAAAAACTTAAATACGTCTCCGGTCCTAGTCTGCGCGGAAAAGGGATGAGCGTGGCTTATTTGGTCAGAGAGGAGGACTCTAGACAAGTAAGTTTTAACGTAGTGAGAGCATGGGAAGTCGCTAGAGCTAATGCGACGAAAGCAGAAGCATTTTGCGGATAAAATTTTAAGAGATACTTGGTGGTTGAGGTCGCGATAGAAGGAAGAATGTTAGGTTAGCGAGGTGGAGGGAGGAAGAGGATTTTAGATAGAATGTGTTGAAAGCACGTAGAACTGAAGATTAAATAAAAGTGAATCAAACATGAGGACGTCCGCCCTATCCATTCTGCATAACGGTTGTATAGGACAGTCCAAAACCTACCTTTAATGGGTAGATAATCTTTGATGTTGACTTAGATCGACATCAATTGATGAATCCTAAGTATTTGTTCAGACCAATGTTGTCTAGAGTTCGATCTTGAAGTAGAAATCTAGTTTCGTGTTCTACAGGCAAGGCTCTCTCGGATATGTAAGTCGAGTGAGGCGAGTTTCCTATGGGTGGTCTCATTTCGAAATGACCTTACTCCGTCTGCAGAGTCATATCCTATAGGAAAGAGCAAATGCCCAAGCCCCGAGTGAGGTCGCCAAATAACGTCGAATGCTCGCTCGAATACGTGCGCCTGCAAGTAATACAACCTTCGTCCATGCGGATGCAAATTACTGGAAGCGGATTTATTTTTTTACTTACTGCCGAAGCCCTTGGTTACATGCTGCATAACAAACTTATAATTTGATTACGCACTAATAAATTATAAGAGGTAGCTGAAGCAGTTTTTTTTTCAATTACAGTTGAATACAAACTGTTTGTTGTACAATCTTCGAAATGAAGTCGTAATCGAGGAAATATGTACAATTGAGATTTCAGGAGGAGGAAATGCAGAGGTGAACATGCTTGATGCACAAAATAATTCTGTTGTGACACGAATTTGAAGGGCATCATCATATAAAATTAATAAAAATTAATCTGAGCGCGTCAGTAAATGTCGAGTTTCATGGTTAGGTTGAATCGGCAAATTTTATACGGTTTTGTAAGATCGTTTGTTGTATTGTTGACACGGATACACGATGTCAATTTATTTTGAACGAATATGACTGCGTGAATATCCGCTTCTTTTAAGGTGGTAAAAACAAGAAAAATCTTCTAAAATCCCTGGACATTCATATTTTCGAAAATTTATAATTTGAGATTCCCACAATATTTCACACACCACCCTGTTGCTACCCTCCTCTAATGATTATTGTCTCTTCCATTTCACCCTCCTCCACAAATGCCTTTCAAAACTTTCAGTCGGATTACTCCAGTCCACACGACCCCAAACGGCCCTCTCCCCGGTCTAATATACCTGTATGTACAAACTCGCATCCCTCTGCTATCCCTTCCAGAATTCTCAGTTGCATCTCAGATCCCTTCCTAAAATCGAATTTCTCTTCTACCATACGTATTCTTCTCTATAATCTCTTTAGCAATATCACTGGTGAAACCATAGTGACGTGACGCATGCACCTAATTAGGGGATGAAATAGAAATTGGGCGGGGAGGGCTAAGGGGATTGACCCCTAAAATTCACCCATTAAGGGATAGACCCAATACTCTTAATATAATATGAAAATATCAGGCGCTTATTTAAACTCTTTTTTGAAGTAATTAGTTGTGGCTACATAAACATCACTCTTGTGGGAGTGTTGAATTTGAAATTGGTAGTTGAGTTCAGATTTTTTCGTGGAAAATTTCGTTTAAGACAAAAAATTCCTGCAGGGGTTGAAAAAGTTCCCTAGGTTTTGCTCCATGGATTTTCGTTTTTTTTGGGTGTTGAACTTCGCTGGTATTGGAACCAAACTGGTCGTGGAGGAGAGTTCCGTCAATTTAGTGGATAAAATGTGTAGCAAATCATATACGAGGTCTGTCAATACGCGAACTGAGGCCATTAAAAACTTTATTTTGCAAAATTTAGTCTACATAGATTTGGTCACCTTCAAAGTTCTCTCCATTCGTTACTATGCACTTATTCCATCTTCTTTTCCACTGTTTAAAGCACCCTTGGGAGTCCTCGGAAGTTAGGCTTTTTAGTTTTCTCGTCGTTTCTTGCTTTATTGTGTATCTTCCCAGTGATGTCCCCTCATCATATTTTTGCATTTTGGGAATAGGAAAAGTCGCAGGAGGTATCTGGCGAATAAGGAGGATGATCAAGTATCAAGGTGATTTAATATTTTGTCAGAAACTGGCGAACAATCAATGCTGAATGTGCAGGTGCATTGTCATGGCGAAGAATCCATCCATAATGTTCGGTTAAAATAGTATGCACTGTTAAATTTCCTAAATTAAGTTCATCAGATATCTTTCGGACAGTTTTTAGACGATCGGTAAGGACAAGGGACCGCACACGATCAATGTTGTCCCCAACCCAGGTGGTTGAAGGTCATCCCGGCCTTGCATCATCCGTGGCGTCTTGTCGGTCATCTTTAAACCCTTAATCCACTTAAAAACGGATGTTTTATTCAGAGAATTATCACCGTAAAAAGCTGTCAACATTTCAGTAATTTCTTGATAACTTTTACCGCACTTCAGCAAAAAACTTGATATTGATTCGTTGCTTCGTAATATCGTCAATTTCCATTTTTGATGAACAATAAAAACAAGGACAGCAGACACTAACATAACTGGCACCACACGCACAGCTCGACGATCCGCCAAGCACAGGCGGCTCATTGGGTCCCAGGCAACTAGCGCCGCTGGCGGGTGGGCGTAATGGCCGCACTTATAGCACAGACGGTGATGCTCATTTCTCCACAAATTTGACGTACATAAATTTTTCAATGCCTACGTACGTTTTTATATAACTTCAAGTCTTTCATGTGACCCTACGTGATCGCAACTCTTCGCATAGCACCCCCTGCCGCACTCCACAAAATGCCGGTTACTTGCGCAGTGTCGTTTTTATTCAGAGGTATTCATCATCTACATTAAATGAATAACAAAATGTCTTTCTCCACTGTTCTCTCTCAGTTTACTCAGTAAGAACGGTGGAAAAGTACATCGTATTCTTTATTTAATGAACATGAACTTCCAAATAGTTGAGCCAGAAACAACTGAATATATTCATTTTCTAATTCGACTCATATGAAACTTGATGAAGTCATCTTGAATAATGGGCAATGTCATGAAGACGGTCTTTAATTTTGATTTGGCGCCAAGATTAAGATTGATGACCTGTGTTAATCGGACTGAATGATTTGGAGGATTAGCGTATGAAGAAGCAAGATTTGCAACGACAGGCAGGGTTGTCCGTAATCGTCACTCCTCATTGCGTCACAAGTCGAGGAACTAGACAGGGGACGAGTTGGGGTGAAGGATTGAAGGAAGGCGGGAGATGATGAAGTCAGAATGGCGACGGGGTGGGTAAACCTTCAATTCATCAGTGGCCAAAGAGATGGAAGTCGTTGATTAGCGCATTAATGAATCAAATTTGGGGCGAGGTGCAACCCTGGGAATACTGCACAGGCAAAGCTAAATGTCAAAATAGGAAGTTAGAAGTCGGAGTTATGGAATGAGTTCACTCATTTTGATATTCTTGTCGAATTAATGATAGATAATAGAAAGGAAACCGCAGTTGCGTAAAAATAATGTGCTGACAGATAGGAAGGAATCGATTCTGGGTGCGGGTAGGGATGTTTGGGGCGATATTAAAAATTTATCGGCATCATTGTTACATTGTACGTTTAAAATAATATTTGGAGAAAAATACGAGTATTCTGTCGGATCGGCAAATGGATTAATTTGCAAGAAGGCACGTATGTGAAGCATAAATGGTGTGGGGTGTAGTGGGAAGACCAACCATTCCGCGAAATATGAGCAGCCAGGATCGTGGTCGCTATTCGCGCGATGGATGGCGGACATTCCTTCCATGTTCTTCAAATTTCGCGATACGGAACCGAGGATAACGGGTTCCGTACCGCTGTTACGGATCATTGGAGCGGCGTCGCAAAGATCCGCGATCGCGATAACTGTGTGCATTGAGGTAAAATCGTGTGCGGTGTGCGCACTCAAGAAAATCCAAGATTGCCCCCGCCCCCTCGCCCCCCTCGCCCCAATCGGTCTTCTACGTGAAAGCTCCAGATCAGAGTGTGCGGTCAATTTTGCACGAGAGTCATAGCTAGGCCGCGGGACGCCATAATCGATCCAACGGTTTTAGTTGTTATATCATACTATTTATTGGACAAGGGGAATCATTCCTGGGTAGAGGCATAACTTGGGATGGAATAAGTTAGGCCGACATCAAGTGAAGAATAACTCAAGCTAAGAAGATGTTCATGAAGAGGAGGCGATTGCTGTGTACAAAAGACCTGAGGTTGCAATTAACGAAGCAGTTCTTCAAAACGTTCGTGTGAAGCATGTCACTCTACTGATCTGAGACATGGGACATGACAGAAGTGGACAAGCGAAGGGTAGTAGTCTTCGTAATATGGCACTGGAGGAGAAATCTGAACACGAAATGGACAGACGGGGGTGTGAGGAACGAGAAAGTACATAAAATAGCAGAAGAGGAAAGGACCATACGGCGAACTCCACTGCAAAGAAGAACTTGACGGATTGGACACATCTCCATCTACAATGGATAAGTTAGAAACGTAGGAAGAGGGACATTTGATGGAAAGATCCCGCGAGGAAGACCAAGGGACAAGTCCATTGGACAAATCAAGAGGGACGTAAAATAGATGAGCTTTCATGGGATGAGGGAGTCAACACTGAATAGGGGAGGAAAGGAGAGCTGCAGTAAACTAATTTTATGACTAAAATATTTACGATAATAATATTATTTAATCAGTGAACTTGTTAAACCTGGCAGATGATGAAGTAATCTATGACAAGACAAATCTATGATAGATCTGATAACTCCAGGAAGGAGCGAGGTACCCCGCCAGCAAAAGCAGCGAATCCTTAGTCCCACTATTGGGTTGTGCAATAAGTTGATCCGTAGTTGATTGAGCCATGATCATTTTTGGCGGTAAAGGATTCGCGTAATTGGAGGAGTCTTTTAGTATGTGGCTTCTTCGAGGTACTAGACATCGTGAGGGAGTGACGATGAGGACGTTGTCTGAAACTCGAAGAAGTCTGGAGAGAGGAGGAACGGATAAAGGGTTTCGTGGGACACCGGAGGTTTTTACCCGGCGAAGAGGGGAATATACCACAAAATATATGTTTTGGTCTAGAACCTACACGCTCATAAAATCCATATATCCCAAACGGGTTTTTATGTTGTATATTTGATGTTTCTCAATTATCCATTGATTTGAGAGAACATTTTGACACATAAATGGCACAGTTTTAACTCAATTCTTTTGGATTTAATTTCCGGGACGGGGAGGTTTGGAGGGGGTGGAAAGGGGAGAGCAGGAAGGAGAGGGGGGAGGCGCTTGGATGAAATAACTGTTAGGAAGGAGATGATACAAATACATGGAGCGCGACGTGGGCGGATTCTGCGAGTCATTAAACGGTCTCCATTGCTACCACACGCTCGGTGGCCATGTTTCCGTGCAGCTGCAGTATGAGGCAATGGATATCTCGCCGGTGTGGAGTGGTATTAGAAATGACAGTGAATGAAACGGGAAGTTGTACGAGAGAGAGAGAGAGAGAATGGAAGACTTACATTTATCCCTCCCTCAGTGTAGCGTTTGACTAACCAATCAGAAGAGAGCATACGGCGTGGAGGAGCGATTGTTGATAACAAAAGAATGCGAAATGGTAGCGTGGGCACAACACCACACCATTGTACACATGAACTGAATATTAGTGACGGCGATAAAATCTATATTTCTTGGCGGAGGTGAAAGGGTGTGCTCATCCAGCTGGAGCTAACGATGTAGGGTGAAGGAAGACCACTCGCTGTCTCGCAAAAACTGTGGTAATGTATTTCAGAGAATTTTCAGACAGGAAGCACTGGGAAATCTTGTTTTGTTTAAAGGTAAAAATCGTTTCAAAAAAGATTTTTGAGAATTTTGCAAAATTACTTTTTGGACCTATGAAGAGAGTGTACGTATGCTATTGCTTGCATTATATGTCGAAAGAAGCTGACGATCAAAGAGACGGAATTAGAAAGTTAAAATCTGATCGGTTCACCCCAACTGTCTACTGAGTGATGCTCTGAATCTCCCGTATTTAAAGTGATTTATTAATGTTGAGTTGTCAGTTTTCCCCACTCCTTTTTGCTTCCTTGTTTTCTTTCGCGTTTAAAAGTAAAAAAAAAGGTCGCAAAAATTGGTGGAATTCGGGAGTAAAATTCAACTGTGGGTCATTTACCTGCGTCGAAATTCATTTTTTAAATTTGAAATACTAGCGGTCTACTTGACTGGAGACTGGGAACAATAACTTTTAAGGTAGATCACGTGATGATTATTAAGACTCATCTACATCCACTTACACTTGGTTTTTTCCAGTTCTTGTGGTACTGTATACTTCCTTCCGTGTTCAACTTAGCGCCATTATACATTTATGCATTAGGGGTGGCACGAGGTGGAAGGGCCCACTCCGAGTCAATCCTCCCTCCCAAGTTATGTGCCTACGTATTACAATGCGAGCCCATGGCACGACTGTGGGCAGCAAGAGTTCATCAAGTGGAAGCTAGGAGACAGTTTCGCTCAAACACGAGCTGGAATATAAGAAGTGACGGAAATTTTATTTCGCAAATACCCGAGAGAACTGTTAGATGAACGATAGGCCAGTTCCAGGCCTTACGTCATTTTCTCCGAGCTGCATCGTGAGAGAGAACTCCGACGAGTCCCGAATACAATAAGTCGGCTCCTTGGTTCTTCTTCTCCATTGACGAAATTTTGTTGCGATGGGATTCTTGGCACCACCATACGTAGCTGCCGACTGCGCGATTAGTGTGCGCATCACGCTGCAACAGACTGGATGGTAATTTTAAAGAGCCGTGCGAGGCCTAAAATTGAACTCCCTTTGTTTGATGAGGGTAGAAAAAGAAACTTTGCACTTCCACATAAAGATTTAATACTTCAGACGACCATGGTTGCGATGATAATCCCATTGCAACAAAATTTCGTCAATCGAGATGAAGATCCAAGAAGCCGACTTATTGTATTCGAGACTCGTTGGAGTTCTTTCTCGCGATCACCTGATGAGATGTGATGATTTATGTGGAAGTGCAAAATTTCTATTTCTACCCTCATCATGAAGGAATCCCACAAAGTTAAACCTGAAAGTGTTATGTTTTCCCTTTTTTTTATTTTTTGAGAAATACGAAGCAATAAAAGCCACTAATAAATGAGCAGGAAAAATATGCTCTGCGGGGAGAATGTTTCCGAAGCAACGGCGTCTCTTTTCGGAACACGGTAGCTATTTTTTCTATAAATTTGACCATTTTACGGAGCCGGCGGACGATTAATATTTTCTCTCTTGTGGGGATTGGTTTATTTCGTGCCAAGAATAAGGCGCGCAATTTTACTCCAAAGTTTTCCCAGTTTCATTATACGTGATTTCTTTCTGCGGCTAATATTTAGAGAGCTTGATGGAGGGTGGATGTAACTATTGCCCCGTTCGCAAGTTTCCACATAGGGTCGAATACGTGTGCCATGATGGAGCCCTTTGGCATCAAGTCCTTTCGAGAAGAATCCTAAGCGATGTCAGACCACTGTCGGGTTTGCACTAACTGGTTGTCCTGAAGGTAACTCATTGGCGAGGAAACTGCACACGAATACGTGAACCTTTCCTCAGTGGATTCTGGTGTGATTGATGTGAAAGTCGGGATTGTTTGACATCTACATCTAATCCAGCAAACTACCATGAGGTTTTTTGTCGTGGGGGGGGGGGGGTTGTAAGGCACCGGTCATTAATCGGAGTAGTTAATTGGTGAATTTTGGAATTCCGTACAATTTTATTTTCGGAGAGTTCGACTTGTAGTACATGATATTTCCTGTTGTTGTGATCACGAATTTTGCGAGAGAAATTCTCGACTCCGATGCCTTTGGCAGTCAATTTCCCTCGACTTCTTGCTGTGCTCTCTCACCTGCTTATCTCTACATATGTATATTCAAATCGAGTGATTTGTGTGATTATTATTCAATTCGTGCATGCGCATTCGCGTTTCGAATCGCTCCGAATCCACGCTGTCCAATCATAAATAGACGCTTTCTGTTCCTTAAGGTTTCTCAGCCAGAAAATGTGAAATTTTCTCCCTGTCTCCAGTTTATTTCCGAAATTAAGTCATCATGTTAACTCCCTAACGCGACTGGAAGAGAATGAATACAAACAAAAAGTATAGAGATGTACAGTATGTATGTGTCATTTTGATGATATATCCTCTATTTGTAGTCCGAAGTTCACTTTTTTCAACTGACGAAGCAGGATATTATCATGTTAGTTTTTTTATAGAAATTGACTCCTAAAATCCAATATTTTATGCGTGGTCTTATCGCAGAATATTGGAGACTATTGGTAGAAAAATTGTGGCTCAATTGTATAGAAATACATGTCCTTCTCACAAAAAACTGATGTAATGTGTGCAATTGTATACGAGTTTTCTAATAGTGTAAACATAATAGCACCTCTTCTCATCTCTGCTTGAATAACATGTATTAATTTTGGAGAAAACAATAATAAATAAAAGATATTAACAATCTTCCACTAGATAAGTTAAATAGTGCGACCAGGTTTCGATATATTACATAACTTCACTATATCTTCTTCATTACACGTACAAATGTTCGAAAGCCACCACATCACGCCTGAAACTACTCAATTCGTTGGGAAAACAAGTTGAAATCTCACAGTTCCCCCCTGATCTATTCCAATGAGTTACAAGGAAACCAAAAATTAGTAAGAGTACTAAAACTGTATATTCACATTATATCTATTTACAAATACGCATGTGTGGGTTTTACATTATTTCTCTCCGCTAGTCATTAATAGATGACCTACAAGAACAACTTGTAAGGTGGCACCTAGACTCGTGAATCCACGATTTAACCTCCTTCATTAGGATTTCCGAGGCTGGGCAATTTCGTAAATGACGTCCTGGAGAATGGATCGCATCCACTAACTTCAAATGCAATTGGATACGCTGGATAACTTTTAATGTGCATCACAGAAACCGAAACTATGGCATTGGAGTGGCTTCTGTGATGCCAGTGAAACCGGAAGCGATGAGGGAAGATCAGCAGAAAAAATACCAAATCAATTTCCAAATACTGGAAAAAAATCGGGAAGAAGAACCACGTAATCTTCTAGAAAATTGGGCGAAAGTCGCGAATGGGAAGTTGTTAAGTGAGTGGCCACGCTGCGAATTAAACAAAAGAAGACAATTCTGATTAAATTTCATAACATACTAGTTCGCGGTTTAAACTTGCGAATGTTCAATCAGAAACACTCGTGGAATATATGATTCTCGACCACAGGGCATTATAATAATGGAAAAGGTGACTTAGAAAATGGCCTTGACAACGACAATAAGACGTCCCAACGTCTGGAAACACTTGGAACGAATTTTAACGACATGAAGATTATCTACCAACTTCTTAAAGATCGAAGTCCCCACCAATGAAAGACGGCGGAGAAATGGAAGTGAAAAATATCTTAAATGTGAAATTAATTTGTTTCGAATGTTCGCTATAAAACTGAGTCAAGGGAAACTTCATTCCCTCTAGGTAATGAAGATATTATTCTCCTCAGTTTTACGGTTGAACCGTTGATATTGAATGGAAGTCAACGGGAACGCTGGCAAACGCGTATTTGACGCGTTTCCCAGGGTTTTATGAAAAGATTTAGTTGATACTTAGTTTTTTATGGCTCCTTAACTTATTTGTTTTGGTAAGAGGATGAACGAACATCGAAAGCTTTTGAGAAGTGAACGGGTAAATGAATATAATAAAAGTCAATAAGGAAAACCAAAGAAGGAGAAGAGTCCGGGAAAGTCACAACCACAACGCATGACAAGTTATCCAATCACGAGCGATCGTAGGCAAAACCGCTTTCGTCGAGAAAGTTTCGTGAAAACGTTGCCTACTAGAAATTGAACATGGCGCTCGTGTTTGTCGGCCTAGCAACGGTATAGCCATAGCTACACGGTAAGCGGTATAATTAGGTGCATTGTGTTACCAGGAGAGAAAAATGGCTCCTTGGACCGAGATCGGTTCTACTCCTGGGTTTCATAGTGATCTGTCGGTGATTGGCTTTGATTTCGTTATCCTTCAGTTTGTTTGTTCTTGAAAAAATGTTTCCATGAGAAGCTTTTGTGGACATCACCACCTCTGACCAATAGACTACTTGTTCAAAAAATAATAAATATAATTATGCATGCAACCAGATTGATCAATCCGAAGAAGTGTTAGATAGAAGAGTGTGAAGGGTTTAAGTATGGGGTCCATTTCCTTTCCTCTCAGCGAGTCCCGAGGTCTGGTGCCCGAAAAATCACAAGGTTTGGGTGATGCTGAGAGTGCCCAGAGGCGGTCATCCGGAATCGCCAGTGGTCGACGGATATCACCCGAGTACGCTAGAGAACAGGGACGCAATTGAGCATTCCTTTGGGCTTTAAAAAATAGGTCTCTCCATTACCTTGTTGTGTGTGGCGAATGCCATTGTGAATTTTTGCGAAATTTCGGGGTATGCCTAGTTGGTAAGTTAGGTTCTCATCGCTTATCGCCTGCCGTCCGAGTGGGAACTCCTTTTAAATGTTGACTCGCGTGGATAGGAAACTCGCTGTGCAAGCTTTTCACTTTTCACGCACTGTGTTGCGACCGTCTAGTAGTAGAGATGTGAAATGTGGGGATTCGAAGTGAAACTCCGCCGTGTCATGGAGAGAGGAAGGAGGGGGGGGGGGCGTTGGTCTGTCACACGGGGCGCATTGCCATCCTCGCCCGCGCCCCTTCCCCCTTTGGTGCGTTGCCCCCTCTCGCCACCCCCGCCGGTGGCCCCTCGGTGCAGGAAAGCGGAACGCGAACCAACAGAGATTTCTCCGCGGTGTACTTTCCCTCTGCTGCCGGCGGCGAGGAATCCACCTCCGTCGTATTGGCGGCCCACCTGCTCGCCCGCAGGCATGCTCGCGGGCCGCACGTTTACGACAACCGCGCCTCAGTGGATGGAGATTTCGATTCTCAATCACTTGATCAACAAATACACGTGTAACCTTTCGTTAATTAATTATTACTAGCAGTTAGTCGTAATGACCACCAATATTCATAGAATGTTGGCTTGATGGATACGCATTTTTATTTTCATTTTATTTCATGATAATTCATCCTTCCAGACTTCCGTCATCCTTTTATGCTATTTTCTGTTCAAGCCTTAAGGAATTAAACTGGTAAATATTTCGTTATCTTGTAGTGTTTTCGTGGTTTTGATGGGCCAGGAGTTTCCACTTATCGGCGTTTATTCTACTTGGCTCCTTATTTGAGGCAAAATTTGGGCTTGCTTCTCTGAGCACAGTGCACTTGATCGGAGGTCGGATCTAAGATGGGCACCGACCTCCTTACTTACTCACAAGCACTCCTCCCCGCAGAGCGCCCTTTCAATGGGTTCCCTGCCGACGACGGAGTCCCAATGCACGCGAGGGTCGCGCGTGAAGAAATTCGGCCGCTTGCTTGCCCTCGGATTCAAAATGACGGATAGCACTGTGGACTTAGAAAGTGTGTTACGCCAACACCCTCTTGAGTGCTTTTTAAATCCCTTTGACACGATATGATGAAACTTTGACATTAAAAAATTTTAAAAAGACGCCTCGATTGAAACTTAGGCCCCAAGCGATCAAATTGAAAACAAATTTTGACGAGGTTTTCCTCAAGGCAAAAGAATCTTTGATGAGAATAGTTAAACATATACCCCCATATAACACCATATAACTCTATGGTGTTTGAAAATTTCTTGTTAATACTCGAATGAAGACAGTTAAATTTCAAATTTATCATAAAATAGCTGCAGGGTTCGTCCGGAAAATAAGTGTACTGACTCCTGGGCTGGGCGCGCCTGGAGCGGCGCGCCCAGCACCGCTCTGACGGGCTGCGATTGGAGGGGGGTATTTTGGCAAGCGACGCTGAAAAAGGCAGTCGGCTCTGAGCTGTGGTGTAGTGAGGAGCTCTGTTAACGCGAACCTCCACGCTCGACCCACGTCACGGAACGCGATGCCGAAGTTTTTGGAGCAGCGTTATTCCATCAAATTTGCGGTAAAGTTTGGGAAATCGTCTACCGAAACTGTCGGTATGATTAACTAGGCTTACGGGGAGTCAGCCATGTCCAGAAACATGATCTTTCGGTGGCACAAGATGTTCGTGGAGGGCAGAGAAGAGGTCGACGACGAGTCTTCGAGAGGTTCCCGATGATGCCTTCGCGGGAGCGTTCCAGGAATGGGAACGCCGCTGGAACAAGTGTATCGACTCACAAGGGTCCTATTTTGAGGAATATTAGCTTAAGATATGTAAAAGTGTAATACATTTTTTTTCCTGAGCTCAGTACACTTATTTTCCGGACGAACCCTGTATATTATATGCCGGGGACAAAAATAGATAGCCGTTTGGAGTTGGAGTTGTCTCGACGTAAAGATTTAAAAATAACCATCAGGGGGGGACGATTGGGACCCCTCGTCGGAGTGGGAGGAGCAAGTTGGCGGGCAAAAGGAGGGCGTGCACACTTGAGCAGGGGCGGTAGAGTCCAGTTCACGTGGCGGGAGCATTTCCCTGCTATCCTGCACGCAAAAAAATAAGATTGGTGGCACTATGTGAGCAAAACGCTATGTTTAAATTCCGATTATGTTCTCCTCAACATGACACATTACTAGAGTATTGACACAAAAGGCAATATCAAATGCCTTGGGGGGGGGGGATGATTCTGCTCGGGAAATTGTTAAATTAAGTCGGTGAATATGAAAAATGGCGAAATAAGTTCAAAAGGTTCAAAAAATATTCTAAAAGAGCAACCTTAAGTTATAAAATACGTCGATTCAAAGGCAGTGAGGCACTTCATAACGAAACAACAAAAAACGGACAAAGTTTATGACTCTCCGCAGAATTGTGATCGTTGATAAAAAACTGAAAGAAAAAAGAAAATAAATAAATGGCAAGAGATTGACTGCAGCAAATTTTGTGAGATCAAAGAAGGCGACCATAATATTGAAATAACGGACTCTTGTAGTGGTGAGTCTTTATACTAATGACATCGTAGTTAAATGCAAGGAACTTATAGATAATAATCAATTTAAAAAAGTTTCCCACTTATTTATCCATTTCAATTCACATGGCCCAGGTGTTTGTAACTTTCCAAACGCCATCAAGTGTTTCCCAGTGCCAACATTTAAAGAAACACTGATAAGTAAACAAAATTTTTGTTGCTTCCATTGACTTTGAAAATGTCTAATAGCTATCCGCTTTCTCCTACTTGCAAAAGAGTCTTGTTACTTATTATTTTTTTATTTCTTTAAATGCTTCTTTTGTCACAATGTCCTTATTGATAATCAATCACCAAATCGACAACAGATAATGCACGCACATTATTTCTTCATGCATTGATTTGATAAAGGAATAATACTCTCGATGCTTTGAAAAAATTCGCTTTATTATTTATCAAGTCGACCTACTCTTTCAATGGGGATCGAGATGGCGCGGTGTCTATCGTACTGGCTTCCCACCCAGTAGGCCTGGATTCAAATCCCGGCGACGACCTATATTTTTCAGAGGTATCTCGATCCCTACTTGAGGTGCTTTGTGGAGCGCACTTTGAGTGAGTACGCCGTCCGTCGGATGGGACGTTAAGCTGCGGACCCCTTGGCGCCTTTCGTTAAGAGTAGGCTAATGCCGACGCCGGGTTTCTCTCCACCCTCCACCCTTTCCTGTCCATCCCTAGTGGCGCAAATGACCTCAGCTGTCGGTTGCCTCCCCTTAAATATTACTACTACCAACTCTTTCGAGTCACTTGCTCAGAGAAAGCCTCACAGTGTTTTAAAAACTAGTTTCCTATATCTAAATCATAGTCTGAATTTATCTAGTCTTCATAAAAGAATTTCGGTTTCATTTAATCCAATCAAAAATGGATGTTTTCTTCAGAGCATTATATCACCTTACACAGTTGTCAACATTTCTGTAATTTCTTGATAACTTCTATTGCACTTCACCAAAAACTTGACATTGATTCGTTGCTCCTTGATTTCGTCAAATTCCATTTTCGACAAACAGTAAAAACAAGGATAAAACAAAACTAACATAACTGGCGCAATACGCACAGCTCGACGATCCGCCAAGCAGAGATGGCTCATTGAGTCTCAGGGAACAAGCGCCGCTAGTGGGCGGGGCTATAGTCCGCGCCATGGCCGCCAGATCGCACCAGTTGGCGTATTTATTGGATATGCCACGTATAGCGATTACTTCAAGGTAAACCGATCAGTTCGTTATATCTGCATCGATAACCTTACGTCAAGGATTCTGGCACGAAAAATGTGCACATTTTTGAAAAAATATTTTCAGAAAATTATGAGATAAAGAAATTGCACAAAGCTATTTTAATTCTTTTAATTTAAAATTTTATTTGTGAACTTTTCCAAACACGTTGAATGAAACCTCCGAGTGAGGAGGACAGGGAGGCATTCGGCTGATGATGACGGTGTAAAGCTCTTAGTATTCCGTCACTAATCCAGGGTGCGAGAAGAACACATTTTCCAATGTGCACCGTTCTATCATTTCGAATCAAAGAAGTCAACAAGTGCTGTTTTCGGGCGTTCTGAGGTCCCGGCAGTGGGTACAGGCAGCTCGTTTGGCATTGCACTCCCACTGCAGCTTGCAAGACACCCATTCGCGGACGGCGGCGCGGAGCGGGAGATTGGAATGTGGGGCGGTGACGGGACCTTCACGGCGAGGGCTCCGCTATTTATCGCCGTTCCCGGGCGGGATCAATCATTATCTGTTCCTCATCGAGTTTCGCCACCCCGTTGACTCCGTCGTGGCGTGTTAGCGATATGGCAATGGCTGCTGATTTGATTTTAACTAAAATTTTTGTCCATGGAGAAACGCAAAATTGTTTTAAAAAAAGACGAGATTTGAGATTAACGGACGGTTTCCCGTATCCAGTTTCCCGTTTGCCCATTTTCCCGAATTGATATTTTCTCAAAATTTCATTTTCCCTAACAACCGTTTCCCCGAGTAGCTGTTTTCCAGGATGTTCGCTTTACGGAATTTCCTATTGTTCCGAATTTTCATTTTCCCAAATTAACGCATTTTCGAACGACCGTATACCCTAATGCCCATTTACATGAATTAGATTGTGTTTTCCCGAGGCAATTCTTTTTCCTGTTTCCTACATATCGGGTGACCGTTTCTCTCGAATATCCTAATTCACGAGCGATTTTTTCCCAGTTAAAAAAACATCAGTTAAAATTAATAACATTTCCTTCATAATTATTTCATTTATTTTGGATTGGTTTTCTGGAGCCGTCTATTCTTCTCTGTTCAGTGTACGTATATTCTGAATGCAAGGTGCATCAACCAGGGAGGTGACGTATAATATAATGGTTTCCCGTTGGCTTTCACAATTAATAGCAAAGCAACGTATAAATGAACAAATATAATTCTGGTTGACTATCCTCACTGGCGAAATTTCGAAATGGACTGGCGGATAGGGATACTTTTATTTGCAGAAATGATCCTAGGAAAAAAAGTGAAAGCATCATAGTGAAGGAATGGAGAACGATTGCACTAGTGTTCCACTATTCGGGAAAGAGGCCTTCGCGAAATTTGATTCAGATTATTGATTTTCGGGAAAAATGACCCTTCCAGAAGACTGCCATTCTTGAAATTAGACTTTACAATATGTGTGGAAAGAGAATGGATATCTGCGGGAACGAGATAATGAAAGCAACTCTGTAATACGGAAAATTACAATCCAATTACGATATTGCAAGTAATAAAATTAAATACAATATTATATTACACCGTTCAAGAGTGAGAAAAGGCATGGCACCTTCGAGAAACATACGGAGATCATATTTTACAAGTCCAAAGAAAAAAAAGGCATTGAGTTTTGAGTGAAGATTTCGACGTAACGAAGCTTTCAACTCAATTGAGCAGAATCAAAAAATAAATAAAGGTGGATAAAGAAAATGAAATTCCAAAATGACCCGCTTCAATACAAGATGCCAGAATTCAAAATCATAACATGACTGTATGCATTATTGAACGGGTGCGAAGGGTAAATTTACACCTCGATGATTCCAATAATATATCCAGATAAAAATGGCGATTGTGTTAACGATTGTCAAGTGCGGCTCTGTTTTGGAAACTGGAATCTTAAGAATTAACAGCAGCGATTCGTTGTGGGGCGTCGTCGCGTGAAAAGTTGTGCTTGAGATACCGCGAGACTCGTAGAAGAAGGGCGATCGATCGATTCATGATCCATTCTCTGAATTGCGATCCCCCCCCTCCCGAAGATCGGTCGATTCCACCTTCGCTTCCCTCTCCCGAGTGGGTGCGCCTGAGGGTGGGGGCGGTGGCCGCGCTCGACCGGGCGTGACCTGTTCTTCCTCATTGCTCAAGACGCGAGTCGAACGCCCCGCGCGGGTCTACCGTTGCCTCTCCTCCTTTTGACAGGGCAACCTGGGAAAATCGACGAAAGCATTGAACCAGAACAAGAGCTGAGGCAGGATTTTTTTGCGAGGGGGAGAAGGTGACCCTGGGGGAAGGGGGGGGGGAGAGTTTAAGCACTCAATATATGACTTCTGTACTCAATTATTTCCGTACAGAAGAAACCACTTACTAGCGGAAACGGATAACACGAAATACTGACATGAAATTCAGGGACCTGTCCATTCTGGCTCAACATTTTTTCAAAGTATTTTTCACTTTTTACCCGACATGTTTAACGCTAAAAAATTTGTCTCAAATCAGAAAAATAAATCCTTGCAGTGTTTTTTTCAAATACCAGAGAACGGCAGTTATGTGGATGGAATCATCAAATTCCTAATTGGAATTTTTTCTCAAATAACTATCCCACTACCTTAATTGAGATTTTTAATTAACAAAACAGGGAAGAAGAACATTAATTTGACGTTTTTGTGCCATTTTCAACAGTTGAAATTACTTGGATGAATATATCAGGTGAGTTTACAGCTTCAGTATATTACTTTTATATGCTACAAATACGAGTACACACGTACATACTAGGATGTCAAGGATCTTGGAAACGGTTCCCGGCGAATGAGGTGATATAAACCGCTCGCTCTTAAAACAACTCAAGGGGTCAGAAAAATGTCAGTATGGAATTCGTTTAAAAGGAAATTCGGTTATCACGTTATAGCATGTGGTAGTTAGTCCTCCTTCATTTCTTATTGTGTGTAGTGTGTTTTAGAAAAATGATTTCTGTCGATTCCCTTAGATGGTGACCCTTGTAAAATATGTAATTCGAAGGGAATAAAAATGTTAAATACTGGTTTAAGAAGTAAATCGAGAGAATGGTCAAGGCATTAATGTGGGCGAGGTAGTCCAGGGGGGAGGAAAATGAATTACTAACCGGATGACCCGAGTGTGATGACGGATGCTGCTTTTGAGTATCCACCATATTCAACCATGACGCGCGATTTTTCGGTTCTCTGATTTTTCTATGGGAACCTCGGTTGGTAAATTTGATAAGAACTATTCTGGTGTTCTCTCGTTCAGGCCTTGGTTTGATGTGAACTCTACCCTCACCCTGCAAATCAATCATAGGGGTGATTACTGGGGCTATATTGTAGCAGAGTGGTTTAAAAAAAATCTTTTATGTCCATCGATTACGTCTTTGTCTATTGACATTTCGAAGGAATTGTTTTTTCTTCAGTTTTTATGTCAAATGGTTTCGCCGTCCCTTCTTCTAGGGGGGGGGGCGATGGTGGAGAATAGGGAATGGGGGTTTCGCGGCCCCGTTGTATCCGCCCCTGAACCAGAATGTCAGTTGGCTTGATTTGCACCCGAGGACTACGAGGCCTCAAGACCCGTGGCCCGTTTGCCACGAGGGTTGCCAACCGCGTGACTTGGTGCTCTCGCGTGGAAAACTATCGTTGACGAACTCTGGATCTCCATCGCCTACTGCATTTCAATTATTCTTCCTGCCTGTCCGTGTTATCTTCTCGGTTGGATAGGGGAACAGAATTTTCTACCAGGCTGCGTGGACGTCAGTGATCGCAGTATCTAATTCCAAGACATAAGTTGTGGTACTTTTTGTGGGAGGTGACCGACAGCTAAGGTCATTTGCTCCGTTAGGAATGGGATGGAAAAGGACGAAGGGTGGAGAGAAACCCGGATTCGGTATTAGTCTGCTCTTATCGAAAGGCGCCAAGGGGTCCGCAGCTTAACGTTCCATCCGACGGACGTCGTACTCACTCAAAGTGCCCTCCACAAAGCTCCTCAAGTAGGGATAGGGATACCACTGAAAAATATGTTTTCTCCAGGACTTGAACCCGGGCCCTCTCAGTGGGATGCGTGTGCGGTTAGCCATCGCATCATCCCTATCTCCTCCAATATATTAATTGAGAGAGGAGATTAATTCATGTAATATAATTGCAGCTAAAATTGTTACTGATGGATAAACGAGGATATTTTCGTGTTAAGATTTCAACGACGAACGAATTTAGGGGAGAAATCGTCATGGGATTTTCCATAGTTTTAGAACGAGGCCGAAGTGTGGCATGCCGTTCCAAATGGACGAACCATCTTCCCTTATCAGTGCTGGTCAATTTTTGGAATAACTGTGTTGGAGTTTGCTAATGTTGTCGTGTATATTTTTTTGTGCGGAAAGGGAAACTTAAAGAGTTTTGGTATTTTTTATTATGTATACTTTTTGTTTCTTTTTCATCTATTTAGATTAATAATTGTAATAGGGTTTTAGATTAATTTATACTTCTAGTTTTTTAATAAACGAGATAAATTAATAATTATGTTTATTTCATTTTCCATAAGCAAGCTCTTCCTGTGAAAAATTACTGTTTTCCAAAATTACGTTTTTTAGAGAATAAGATTGTCCAGGAATTGCACCAGAATTATTTTGTTTTCACATCCACCGACAGTGTGGAAATTCAAGTGTTGACATTTACTCGTTAAATATTGCGTGTTGGTATACAGGCAAAACATACTTTCGAAACCGTATGAAAAATGAGAAGAGATATCCCAGCAATGACATTAGGCTGTTACCAACGCTGAGACCAGGTGGTGGTGTGAAAAAGGAAGATTGGAGGTAAAAAAAAGAGCACTCCATTACTTGGGTCGTTTGGGTTCGTTGGCGCAATTTTTCTGGTTGGATTGTCAGAAAAACACAAATGTAGAGGTGCTCTTCGATGTTTTCCAACAGCGCTATTCCATTGTTTGTTTTTGGTGTTGCAATTTCCCGATTCTATTTTTCTAATGGTGGAATCGAATTTGTGGTCAAAAAAAGATTTTCACATTTAGGATTCATGGTGCTTGATTAATGTATTCTTCAGTCTATTTTAATTTGGAACGTTGTCCAGACTCCTTCCAGTTTCCGGTTGGTTGCATAATTGGATTGTGACATAAGCCATAACGGATGTGTATTGCAGTTAATTCAGGCCCTCCACTTCCATTTCATATGTCACGTAGAGCGTGGAAACAAGGGACTGGTTTCCCGCCGCAAATGAGCTTCCGACCATTGCGTAAATATTGACATGCTCCTTTGTTTGAAGACACGAGAGCAGTCCTGGCTCCTTTTCCCGTGGACTGCAACCGGCATTCCATGTGCCCGTAACGTGCTGTCGTAAGCATTACCTTCCCACAATCACGTCGTGGTTTAATGATGGCGACTGTTAATTGCCGGAACAATGTTGCTATGACCTTTATTTGTCCCAGCGTTGTTGCAAAGCGCTTGCCGTTGGTAAATCTCCATTTTTCGATTGTGATATGTTTCTGTAGCTAGCGAGGGGGTCCAACGTTTTCCTATAATTTGACTGCAGGCGTCAGTTTTCATTACCGAGTTTGATTTTGCTTACACGCAGGTTCTTTTTTATTCTTTCTTTAGTTTGCTACTTCTGAAGTGATCACACCCTTTAAGAAAGGCGACGTGTCCCTTATTAGACGCCTGAAATTGAGGTATTAACGAAATATTAAGGTGGGACTAGTTCCTTTTCCTGTTCCCCATTTCGCTTCCCAACAAATTCTAGTATCGGCTTTGGGAACGTATGGTAAGTAATTTGCTCACATCTGAAAATTACTATTTCAATTGTCATTTATCAGTTAATTGCAGATTCGTTCACTCTATCGTGCTTTAATACGAATCGGATTTCTTTTTGAAAATTTAAAATGAAAATGTTGTGATATTTTTCTCATTATACACGATACGGAAAGATAATACTACACCGAAGTGAAACTTTTTCGCTAACAAAAAGAAGCAATGGATAAGTATCAAGTTCATTTTCGTAATGGATTCGGATATACATTGCGCATTGAACTAGTGATTTTTTCGAGTATAACGGCGATACCACGAAATAAAAGACGTGATTCGAGGTCTCTCCGGAAAGTTCGCGAAATTTTTCAAGAGAAATTTTCTCATTCGCCCAGAAAAAAAAATTCTGTCGCCTCCGAAGTAGGCAGCTCTTTCGAGAGTCCTCGCAACGAATCCAGCTCCTCGGCCACTGCAAAAAAACATCCCTGGAACGGTTCCCTCATGATACTGCGTAGCTCCGCCAGCGAATTTTCTTCAACGGTTTGGATGAAGTTTAAACGACGGCCTCTAAGAGCGGATTTCAATTTCGGGAAGCGTCTGCTGGACCTTAGTGAGGCGAATGTGGAGGCATGGGTCGTCATACGTATAGTTGGGTGGTCACCATCGGGGCCCCATGGCGGTGCAGTGGTGTGGCGACCACCACCAGGATCCAACCGACCGGGCGGGCGTGCTGTCGCCTCCGCCACTTTCACGCGCTCGGAATTTCCTTTGGCGATCTCTCGAACTCGGTTTGCCATCGGGAAGGAAGTCACGGCCTTGATTCCGTTGGTAATTGGTCGCGTCCGAAGCTCGCGTGTCCATTTAATTTGCGTGGATGGGTCCGAATCTGTAAGCCAACGTGCGCGTGCGTGCGTGCGTATATGCAGACGGAGTGCCCAATCGCTTTTCCTCCCCACCCCATGAACCTCTCGAAACCCCGGGGGGGGCTGTCACGTGACATATTCCATCGGGACCCATTGTTCGCTAATTGGCTTGGCGCGCGTGGGACCAGGACAACCTCACGCATCGTGACACCGCCTCCGCTTTGAGCGCGAAACTAATTTCACCATATTCATTATATTTTTTCATTGTTATATTATTATAATTGTTGTCCCTGAAGCAGCTCCGCTTCAAAATGCAAATGTGGTGTACAATTGTGAGTTAACTGGCGAGCTCGAACGTACTTAATTTGCTTAATGCCAAAATACGCACTACAAAAAGCATTTAGTTGCTCAAGATAAGTATAATCTGTCCAATTAATGCCGGTCGATTTGAATCAGGCTTATTTCATAATGGTTCCTTCCTTAGTTTTCGCTATTCTTAATGAAGCGATGACTTTCGATGGCACCAGAGAACGATGCTGAGGCATTATGATGGCCCTAGGCCACCTCTCCTCCTCCTTCGAGGCGCATGGCGGATGCCTCTCCAAGGATGGCCGAGATTCATGTTTAAGTCAGAAGGAAAACCCTGTGACCAATGCAACCAGGGCATTTGACTTCATCTCAGCAGCGTTTTACTCAGGATAAGGATTTATTGGCTGTTTGTTTTGATGCAGAGTACCTCAATTAATTTTTTTTACGATAGACAGTGAAAATCCAGCTACAGCAGGTCACTGATAAGTATCTTTAAAAGAAATATTGACGACGTTCCGAACCGTTTGCAAGACACTATCTTAAAATGTATGTACTACATGTTTACTCCAACATATTTGGCCGAAAAAAACATGCTAATTGGCGATGTATTTAGTCGGGCTTATTTAAAATGTGTTCCAGTGATAACCCAGAGCTCCATTATGCAGTGTATTCTTTGGTGACTCGACTTATGTCAGTCGATAAGAAAAGCCAACTTCAAAATAAACATCCGATAACATATCGTTGAGAGTTGTCTGAAAATCCACGGGAACTGGAAGAAGTCGACTTGTATGCTTAATTAGTTAGAACATTGGTTATCAATGGGCGAAAGGTATCCTAATGTTTAGAGATACAGAGACTATCCAAATCCATATGCGAAAGCAAATCAATAAGCCTCTGCCAGTGAGGCATGTGGGAATATCCAAAACTGAGCAGAAAGCTCGAATAAACCTAAATAGGTCTCGTACAGTATTACTGGATAAGATGAAGCAAACTCAAGCAATCAACGATGTCTGGTGTTAGACAGCTGTTAATCATCGAAGCAGAGCATAAACACTCATAAACACAGGAATCAACAATCGAAGGTCGATTTGGTGGGTGATGATGCCAGAGTTCACCCAGTACTAAGCCCCACGGCGTGTGAAATTCAAATATCAGGGTAGGGGGGCCAGTTCCTTTCCCTGTGCCGGTTATGGTTTCCCAGGAAGACGTGGTACCCGAAAAACCACTTTAGCTTGGGTGGAGCTGCAGGTGCCCAGAGAGGCTTGCCCGGGAATCGAACCCGGGCCCTCCGGTCAGTAGTCCAACGCTCTACCCACTGGACTACCGCGACCCACATAAACACTCATATGCTACGGCTCAGCTATCATTTGATAGTTGAGTCCTAAATCATCTAATTGTTAATTTTGGAATGGAGCCACCTTCCCTAGTTTCGAGAAAAAGGAAATGAGATAGATAGATAAGAGAGAGGGTCGACCGAGGGTCGGTTGGGTCTCCTCTCTCTTAATCTAACCCCACTATGGGATTTTATTCCCTACCCTTACTTCAGACGAATTACTCTTTCCCTTTTTCCAAACCGATGGTGTCATGGGAAGGTAAGACTACGCTAGTGTAATGGAATCAAGGTTTCGGCAAATCCCCTCTCTCTCGGAACCTCCAGGGGAACTGTGCACGCATTCCATCAACTATAGCGGCAAACTACGCAAGTGGGTCGTGTAGGTCGTCACTGAAAGTTCGATTCATGTTGGATGATCTTGATTCTCGATGATGACAGTGAGTTTATTCAGATTCACTTCCCTCAGTTATTCTAAGTGAATGTCTATGGTCGAATTGCAGCATATTGCTCTCATTATCCCAGTCGCGTTAGAGAGTATATAGTATGCCGAAGCGGACGATCAGGGGAAGGTAAGAGAAACGCGGCATGTGACGTCTGTAACTCTGTCGGGAAGCTTACTGTACATTTCAGCGGCTAGCCTGAGCAATAGTTTCAGAAGGAGATATTTTTCAAAGTAATTCCATTACCTATGGGAAAATTGAATTCAACTCAGTGCCTGCAATGAGGATTACAGCGATTAACTCCTTGGTGTGTTCAAGTGAACGACTGGATTAATTGCACTTTTACATATTGGTGTTGCAAGATTAAAGTTGATGTATAGAGGTGTATTTTTTCTGCACGACATAATTAATAGCCGGCGTGTTTTGTCGTTTCGTATCCAATATAATATTTGTAATAAGGTATTATTATTTTAGAGCCTCGTATATGTTTGCATAACCATTGGGTCTGCGTTTGAAATTTTGAAATCTTATTTCACGCTTATTTCATATTTTCTGGCAAACTTTCGTCACTTGAAATACTTGTTAGAAAAAAGTGAAACCGTGAGGACAAACAAAATAAACTTCAATACATTTGTGAGCAGTTTTTCATTCCCTCTAATTAATTTCAATTCATCTATGTGCTCACCTTCGCAACTGACTAATGACTCTCTTAAATCTGTTCTTCACGATCGATCAGTGTTTTCACATAACTGTGGTTTTTGCTCGGGCGTAACTCATATGGTATGTCAGAGGCGTGTGGTAGGTAGTCATCGTGTGTCTTACCTTTCCATTCCTCTTATCATCTTAGCCCTCATATGTTTTCTATCGGCAATTTTGTGGTGACACCAATGGCCCTGGAAACCATGGTGGCGATGGAGAAAATCGTGATATGATCGAAGAGAGAAGTATGAATATTCATTTAAAAATAAACTAGCGTGTTCACCTTGGGTGCCACAAGTTTATTTTTCTATTCTTGTCGTATTGTAATGCTGCATTTTAGCCCAAGGATTCAAAGAAAATATACGTGCAAATACCCTCCCGTTGATTTACCTCTCTGCTTAAGTTACTGAACAATTAATGTTTGCTAAAAATGTATTGACAACGTTTCGTTGAGTTTTAAAAAACCTGTCCGTTCGACGAGATAGTTCCTGCTGATTTAATTGAGATTTTCTAGGAAGAGTCTTAACGATTCGAGTGTGGCTCACACGTGTCCATGTTCAGTCATCCAGAAAACCACCAGAAACAGACGGGTAACTGTATCGGCCTCCCCCGTCCTGTTTAAATTTCTGGTTTCACCACTGGGATGATGATTGTTTGAAATGACCGTGACGTTTCTTTTTTATGTGTGCATCAATTTAGGCGTCACGCTCGTGCAGCTCTGCAGAGAATGTGGAAGAAAATGCCTTCAAAACAATCCTTAAAGGATATCCCGTCATCTCTCTCTGGGTTTTAAAGAGATTCAAAATGATTTGTCGGTAGAGCTGGAAAACTCTGAAGACTCATTCATCCGCGCTCGCAACCAAAAGTTTCCTCACTTTGTCTGAAAGACTTTCGCGAGTGCGTGGGATTGTATTAAACGAGTATTTTGAACGGGAGAAACTTGGGTCTCCTTCTCTCGACTTGCAAATATTTTCACTATTCTTATGAAAACTTTTTATGAAATATTTCTCCAATTCAACGGAGGCCTCATCTGAGTCAAATATTCGTCAATAACACAGAGTCACACTGCGGACTCTTTATGCATTGCTTCAAAATCAAAAACTTGTTATTCCAGACCATAGAAACGTGTAATTGAGTATATAAATAATTCTTATTCATAAGATTATAATTAAAAGTGGTGCGTAATGTGAGATGTCGTGATTCAGTTCTTTTTGTATGTGTGTTAAACTTAAGTGAAAGGAGTTGAGGTCCGGAGCCAGGACCTTATTAATCTTTCACATTTATTTTTTTAATTAAATGCCTTGAAGAGACAGAATTTCAAATAACTATTACTACTTTTAAAACTCTTACGCTTCTCCGTTTATTTAAAATTTAACGAAAATGTGAATGGTTGAGCTCCCACCATAATATTCCTTGTATTTAATTTAAATGACTAAATTATCATATCATGCATCAACAGGAGAGGACCTGCGACAATGTTTGCAGTGTCCTCTTCAAATGCGCACCGCTTTTAACCTCAGTGTCGCCGACCAAAACTTCATTATTGTGAAATACGGGTGATGCAAGTGTCATAGGCTGGCATTCTTCTCCTCCAAGCAGACTCTCCTGGCACGAGTGACCGCGTATGAGGCGCTTTCTCTAGACTGTTTGCTTCGTCTCCCACTCAGGACTCGCACAAGGTCCCTTGCGAAGTCCAGGGCGAGGGAAACCAACCTTATATTTGAACTTATTGTTAATTCTCTCCCGGGAAAAATTGTTTGTGCTTAGCCATGTCAATATCGATTTTTTCCATCAATATCATTTCCAACAGCCTGCAGGCAATACTCGTGGATCCTATAATTGAGTTACGGTGAAAATCGTTCCTTATGTTGGCATTCAGTGCTTGGGCTATGATAGTTTGACTTCGCTCTGTGAGAGGCCTCTTGATCTACTGCCAGCCATTGAATGCCAGCACGAGCGAACGGCTTTCATCCCTTCCCAGTAACTCAGCTTGCTCGGCTGCTTACATATTTTTGGATGTGATGGTGCATAGTTCCTGTGTTAAAAATCATTCCAGTTTTATAAATTCCTTGTTACTATCGTCATCTAATTCGCTCCATTGAGATCTGGTTTGTGGTTAGTCCCACATAATTCTTGCACGCCACTTGTATTCACACTAGCTAATCCTCTTGCTTGACCTGCATTACTTTATCCTTCAGTTCTTCATGTCTTCCACCAACCTTCATTTCTCCCGAGCAATCCATTCTCTTCGCTCCTCTTCCCGTATCCTTCCTCCAGACTAATTACGGCCTTCTTACATGGCCTCGTATAAGTATCTAACTCCCTCTAGGTACCTTTGTTCTACATTTCGTCCACTCTTTCCACCTTTGGACGTGAGGTAGCAACTTTCTATCTTCTTCTAACCAGAATTAAACCATCTTCCATAGTACTCCTCTCAATTCGAACTATCTCATCGATTCTTCTCCATATCCGCACCTCGAAAATCTACCTACCACAAAAAACGAGGAAAGTATTCATTCAACGATTTGATCCGCATGAAAGTTTTTTAATGATCTTTTGATTCTTTTCGTTGCAGTCATGTCCTCTTTGGAAATCCTTCTTTCGTCAGAGAAATTGCTTTCCAAATTTTTGCTATTTTCAATTCCAAAATTTCTGAGTTATCCCATATATTTCGTAGGATTTTCCTTCCTAATTTGATGATTAACGTAACCTTACTACTTATCGAGAGTCTAACCACTCTCGCTTTCTTGTGATTAATGTCCTTTTAGTTAATGAGGTTTATTTTAATTTACGATTTTGAATGTGTTTGTTGCTCTGGTACATATTCAAATATACCCTCTGTTTAAAACGGAGGGTATACGGAATCGTTTTTTATGCTCAAATTCGAGCACATTGACTGTTAATGCCACTTGCTGGCGAATTTTAGTCTTCTATTTTGTCAAGAATAGGTTCAGATCTAGTGTAAAGTGCACATCAATGAAAATATTGCCATTTGCAATTTTGATGTAAATTGACGAAAAATTGATCCATCTTTCCGATCGATCTCGTCACATTTTGACACATCAAGAGCAATTTCTTGCGGGGTTCTCATGTCTTGAGGCTTATATTTAACGTAAGGAATATAAAATTGCCTTTTATAATGTGATAATCGCGCTAGAATTTTCATATCTGAAGGAAAAATGACTCTTTGCGGAATAATGCATTCGATATTCCAAATGATCTTCGACCCTCTTGTTTCCTTTCTTCTCTCTGTGCGTGGGGAAATATGATATCTTAATTGGCGCCCTCAATGAGTTTGATATCGACGTCAACCTTCGTTTCAAGGAAGTACTGTAAGTGTATTATTAAACCCACATATTCAATGGCATATGAGGCTGGAATCCCGCAATTTTCAACTGCGAGTCGCGTTTTGAAATGAGGCGCCCACCGCACACTTGAGGAGATTACCTCACTCGGAGAAATACAAGGGTAGGATGAAAAATAATGCACACATGCTGGTAGACTACAAAAAAATGAATTTCAGAAGCACTCCTGGTGGCATGTGGAAGTTACGATCCCCCTCAACACGTTTGAGGTTGTTACATTCATCCAGTGTATCTCGAGAAGCGGAAGTATGGAGACGTGTTCTAGTGTTCTGTTAACGAGAGTTAAACAGCGTGCTGTCATCGAATGTTTGCCTTCACCTCATCATCCGAGGTGTAATGATTACCCTTGAGGTGTCTTTTGAGTGAGGGATAAAAATCGCAAGGCGCAAGATCGGGGAAATAAGGAGGGTTTTGTTTGTTCTCGTCTGTGAGACGGCGTGGTACCCATCGTGCACAGATTTGACGGTATCCCAATTGTTCAATAATGAAGCCGACACGCTCCTTGGATTTTCCAATATGGTTTGCGATACGCTTTTGAGTGATTCACCGGTCATTTTGAGTCAAATCTTCGACGAGTTTGCGATGTTTATCGTGTGTGGCAGTTTCTGGACGTCCCCTGCGTGTTTCATTAATATTTATGGCTTTTCCAGGCTCGCACCAAGAAATTTTACTACCCATCGATTTACAGTAGACCTATCAACGGCATAAAAACGATTAACAGCCTTTAAACGACGATGAATCTCAGTAGGAGTCACTTTTTCAGCAGTTAAATATTCGATAACAGCACGCTGTTTAACTCGCGTTGACATAGCACTAGAACACGTCTCTATACTTCCGCTTCTCGAAATACACTAGTTGAATATAACGACCTCAAACCTGCGCATGCTTGTTGAGGGGGACTGTTACTTCCACATGCCACAAGGAGTGCTTCTGAAGATCATTTTGTTTGTGACCTACAAGGATGTGTGCATTAGTTTTCAACCTACCCTCGTGTATTGCTGCAGTGGCTTTTTCCGTGAATATTACTCGAAGCACCGGATTATTGTTATTCTGTCATTGCTCTTGCCGCCAGCACCTCTCTTGGACTCAGTGCAGAAGACCATTCATCTGTCCACAAATTGAGCATATCCCCTCAGTGAATTTGCGTCTTGGGGTTGACCATCGGCACCATTGCAATTGCGTCGTCATGCTGTTATTGTGCTCCGTCTTAACCCAGGGCAGAGAAAGGCTTCGGAGGTTTTCCGAAACATTTCTTTTCGAATTTCAAGGAAAAATCAATGCTTATTGAGTTACTTCATAAGAGTGGGCATTTAATTCATTACGCTACATACAATTATCGAGAAAACGTTAATTTGAATCCAACGAATGCTTTAAGTGAATGCAAATGAAAATGGCGAAATTCCGATGACTGAAAACACATACTACAATGCGCAATTCGTTTCATGCCTCGTGGAATTCGACGTGATCATCCTTTTTCAAAATCATAGCATGGTTTAGCGACCGAATCTCAAGATTAAATACTATTAACCATCATTTGAACGATGGCCATTCGTCTCCGTCCATCCAAGTTTAGGCATCCGTTATGTTGACGGATTTCCTAATTTTCGGTTCCAAGCAAGCGTAGGGCACGATGGCAGTCACTTGACATTTGGCTTTGGAGCATTTACTATCTATTACTATTTCCTTCATTAAGAAAAATAATATTTTAGTTTGAAGGGATAATCAATTGTAATTGGTATGGATTGTTCGTAAATTCCCTTAATCATTTCGAAATGTTTTTATGGATAAAGTTCACTGAGGAGTCCGTGACTTGGTGAAATTCCACAGTTATAACGACACACTTTTACTCCAAATATGGTAATGAAATTGAATGTCTTTACACTATTCGGAATTCTCCAGTGTAATATTAACCCTGACCACGACCTGTTTCTGCATAATCGCTCCCCGTTCCTCCGAACCATACTACATACCCGCAAATCACCCACCCCAATCGATAACGTACCACTGCCCTTTCCTCCATTAAGCCAGACACCCTTCAACCTTCACCCATATTTTGGCCCTGAAGCAACTATTGACGCGGTCCAACAAATACAGTATTCAGCTCGAGGGTTGGTTGGTAGGCAAGGGTAGAGCTCGCCAAATACTAAGCCTTATGCGGCGCGTGAAATTGACACGTCCAGAGGGTTGGAGGTTGGGGGGGGGGGAAGGCGGAGGTTACTTCCCCTGGGCCGTCTGTGGTTTCCCAGGAAGAACTGGCACTCGAAACGTCACAACCCTGCGTTTAGCTGAGGGTGCCCAGAGGCATCACCTGGAATCGAAACTTTCTGTGAGTAACCCAGCGCTCTACCCACTGGTCTGCCACGCCTCCATTGACACGATATGATGACGATATTCGTTGAAACCGAGCGTTTTCCTTTTTTAAAGTGTATATGCTTTTATTAACAAAATACAACATTTTAAAAATATCACTGTTCATCAGGGTAGTATGGCCATGATTTATTAAGGAAAAATTCGTTTACATCGCATTTTATATTGCCTCATGGAAAATATAGCCCTGTGCCCGATTCAAATAGCGCGTATTATCATTTGATGATAATTACTAATTGCAGACGAAAGTAATGGTTTTTGACACCACTATTATCATTAGATATGACATAATGGCATACTTACTCCCAAATAAGACACCCTTAAGATTTTACTCCGTCGATTCGTGACATTATGCGCAGGATCATCGCTTTTTTCCGTGAATTACCAAATTACTTCCATTGACATCTTTCGCTGCAAGCTGCCACGATGGCGTTTGTCAAAGAGGTTTTATTTCATTATCAGTTAGGTTGATTATTGATAATTTGACGTTCGGGCAACCGCCAATTTCTGAAGTAATGTCTAATGTTGAGATCTACGAACATCTAATTGTGTGAGAGAAAAAGGATTTACAACCAGTGTTTTTGATAAGTAATATTTCTTCAACTTCTATCATTTGTATGCCAATGTAATTTGGAGCTAAAATTAATCCCCGTGGCATTGATAAACTTGTATTATTTAAACTTATATAGTAGTTTAAAGTTGTGCACATAATCTTCTTCCTGCCAGTGGATCGGATTAATAGTGTAACACTTTCCGTTCTGATGATGATTTTTTCCGAAAGGAGCAGTTATTCTCCGTATAATTTTCATTCCGAAATACTACTGCGCTGTTTCCAAAATTCTCGACTAGTATTCGAGGTGAAATAGCACCATATCTTTTTCATTTGAATATTTCCACACTTTTCGAGGCTTAGGAAAAAGAGGCGACCAATCACGCTTCCTTGTGGAACTCCTGAAGTTGTATTCACAAAATCGGGCATAATTCTTTCAATTATTGATTTTTTTCTCATTCAAAGAGGAAATGGCGTATTATTTACTGCTTTGGTATAAATTTCACGTAATCACTCTGATACATATCAGCTTTCTGTGTTGAATTTTATTCATGATTTTTTAAATCTAAGAAGTATACCTCTTTGTGTTTGTTTTCTGAAATCCCGAAGTTCAGTATGAATCCGGGGACTGAATAATCCAACTTAGGCTTCCCGAAATCCAATCTCCTGGAACTAGTGTTGGAGTGCTTGTGCAAGAAAACTACTTACCTAGGAAGTGCATGTCGTTTCTTAGAATTGTATACTCAAGAATGCTGCATGATATCGGCCGGTGATTTCCGGGATCTTGTTTCATTTCCGCTTTTACAAATGGAAGTGAAGTAGGATGTTTTTCTGTCTTGCGGATTTTACCATCCGATAAGGGAAATGAGTCAATGGATTGCTTTAATGATCAAATGGCAATTGCCATTCACTCATGCGCACCCGTTTTGGGCATGTTAACGCAGCAAGGAGAGATAAGTCGTATGCTTCGTTTATGTCTTTCTCCTCCTCAGCAATTGGACGCTCTTCGCCTGGGAAGTATCACTCAGCACAAGCTTTCCGTCCTCCGCTGCGCGCCTCAAAAGCGGAGTCAATTCTTCGAATTTGGGCGCCATTTCATCCGCCCTCCGATAAATACATAACTTTATTAATGTCTGCATTTTTAGCTGCGTAGGATACGTTGATATTAAGATATGTTCGGTAATAGACTCATTGCTGTAATTGGGGGATAACTTCATTTAAAGTTCACCAGATTACAAAGCAAGATGAACTTCATATTCGGCCGTTATATTCGTTGGACGTTGTATTCGCTCAGATAGTAAATTGCTTTTAGCGGCGGTATCCCTCGTTTCGCTCGGAAATAGTTAGTCTTCCACATTATCAAGTGATTAAGATCAATTTATCTGCTTACGGATTCATTAACTTTACCGCCATAATAATATTAATAATAATAACCTTTAGGTCAAATATGGCGTTGTGCATAATTTTCAAATTTGTAATTCCACGCCGCGCGCCATCCTTTCTGAAAGCTCATGGTAAAAGTAATACTATTATAACTAATAATATGAACGTCCTTTGTACTCGCTTCAAATGTTTTTTTTCTTTCTAAATTCTAAACCAAGTCTTACCTCCTCTTCTATCAATACGCTAAGATAGCAAACTCTAACAAATTTAAATAATGTAATAAATAAATAACTCCCAAAAAAGTTCCTAATCTCTCCTTTAACCTCATGATAATTTGTGTATAACTAATGCATCCCTTATGTAAATTGAAGAAACAATATTGTAAAACTGCAAGGAGAATTAACAGGTAAAATTCAGCTGCATGAATGTGCAAAGTAAATGTGGTAAAATGGAAATATTGGATGGAGCCAATACATTACTTTCTCAACATCGTTTTCCCCTTCATTACAATAGCTAATGACAAATTAAATTATAGATTGTAAGTTATTACATAAACCAAGATCTATTGAAAGTTTGTCTTCGTGTCTCTGCATTACGAAATGAAGGAAGAATCCCGCAATAATTTCCATTTATAATTAATTCTTAAATGCGTAGTTTTTTTAAGAAATCTCTTTTGTTCTTCTTCTGGGTGGAATGGGTTCGGCTGTTGCCCTATCAAAGGAGAATAAGCTGCCAGCAAAAACTATTAATGGAAAATAGAATAAAATTAATTTCTTTATTCGCATAATGGTTCAAGTCTCAAGCTATTAACTTAAATCTTTTATATTTTAATTTAAAAAATAAAACGATTCTTCCCCGGAATTCGTACAGTTATAATAAAAACAGTTCTCAGGTGTTCCGTTCCTTCTAATTTTTTATGTCTGTCGCGCACAAAAAAGGTTGAAACGGTAGTTTCCGTCCGGTCGATTTTTGTTGAAATATAGTCCGTTCATCTTCTCCTAAGAAAAATGTTGCTCTGGTTAATAATTTGTGGTTTCTCATGCACACAAAAGAACTATCACACACATACGTGGACACAAAAACAGACAAAATTTAGTAAATGGTCAAAACGAGTTCATTTGATCTCAAAGTGTGTATGTTCTGTAACTTAAGGACTTTACTTAAGGACATCAAAAATTGCCAGTATCTCATTTTATTGAAAAACAGTTTCACCAAAATGATTCTACGTGACATAAAACACTTCTCTCTAAATCTACTCCCATGCAGGCATAGACCATCTCAATCCTTCTTTATATACACAATTTCTAAATATCGACTTCACCCTGCTGATATCTTATTTTAATTGACTGTGTGTATGCATATAGTATACACATGCATTTAATGTTCTGTACTCCATTGTATTTTATATTGCATATGTATTACCATATTGTATTGTACTCTACAGCACACGGTTATATATGTATTTATTGTACTTTATTTATTTGTGACTATTTTGTAGGATTTTTTTTAGGTTTTATACGTGCACCCCCCTTCTTCGTGGGTGTTTTCCTATGTGGTTTTTTTAATAGGGTCTTCTTCATTTCTAAACTACCAAGAAAGGTTTTTCCCACAAAATTACATCTTGAGCTTATTTCTCTTATTATATGTACGCACATTACCATTCTTTTCTTTTTCCCTTATATCGCTGTTTATTTACTTTTATTATTATAATTATATTTGTTACCTACATGACGAAGGGTTAAATGGAAGAAGGGACCTTATGAGCTCGATTTCGCTCTAATTAAGACGTTTATCTATCTATCTGGCCACCTCACCATCTCGATCCCCCGAAACCCCTCTGCCAAATTTAAAAGGTTACTGATAGCATACGTTGTGCCTCTGCCTTGAGGAGTCAGTGAGTCAGGCTTTTTACATTTTATGTTTTAGATGATCGGGTGTTTTAAAATCTAGAATCCTATCCCCTGATTTCTATAATTAGTCTCAGTAGTTTGATAATATCTTCTGGTTCGGTTTATACCGCTTTTCGCATCTTTAATGTGATACACTGACTTTCCTATCATCACAGATTTTTCCACTTGACTCTATCAAACGCCTTTTTGGAATCCACTAAGTAAACAAATGCATTCTGGTTGGGTTCAGTATTTTATCAGTACCCATTTATGATTGATGCTATGACATCACTCGGTTGTCTTTGAGTGACGACACTTTCGCTGGCAATCCTGCCTGCGTCTTCAGGTCGACGGTCGAACCCTCGATCTTCGACCTCAAGAGGCAGGTAGGATGGCCAGCGAAATTGTCCACACCCGACCATCGCGGATGGAGAACCCGGAAATGCAGGGACAAGCAGTTCAACTCCGTGGAAACCTTCGTACGAATTTTGTTCCCTTATAAATCATTTTCCCACGTAGCACATAAAAATGAAGCCCAATAAACTCGTTCCATATATTTAGCTCATATATAGTATACTTATAGAATCTACATGTACACGAAGTCGGTGTACGAATGTGAGTGAAATTACTAATACTGTGGAGATATTAAACGACCGCGTCGGTTAAATTTTGCACGAGGAATAGGACATGACAAAGCATTGCGCAGGATGGGTGCCGCGCGTGCTCACTGTCGATCAAAAACTCGGAAGATACAGTGGATATGAGCCGGTTCTTCAACTCCGAAGAAGGCGAAGACGGTGTCATCGGCAGGAAAGTTCTTGGGGCCAGTTTTTGGGATGCAAAAGGAATTAGTTTGATCGAATGTCTATGAAAAAGGTAGAACAATAACTTTTATTCGAATGAAAGTGGACTCAAAAATTCGTGAAAGCAGACCCAGCTTGAAGAGGAAGAAAATGGTGTTCCATGAGGACGTAGCATCGTAGAGGACAATTCTCCCGCCCACAAAAGTATCTTGACGATGGGAAAATTGAGTGATTTGCACTAGTAACGTAACATCCACCATTTACGTAACGGAACGTCCACCCTTTTGACCGGATAAGAATCCTTCGGATTTCCACATGTACGAAATACTCAACATTTTTCTCTTTGGTCAAATTATTTCATCCAATCGAGAAGCAATTGCGGCTGTAGACGAGTAATTTGCGTTACTTGCAGTAGAACACTACAGAGGCAACATAATGGCACTGGAACACCGCTGGATGAAATTAATTAATATCGAAGGCGATTATGTTTTGAAAGATAAAACTTTTTTGCAAATATAAATTGTAATTTTCATCATCAGGCCGAAAATATGTCAGATAATCCTCTTGATTTATATGCGACAAAAGTGAGGGAAGGGACTCAAATGTCAAAGTTCATGGCAGTGTCATTTTCAGCGCGTAACAACGGTTGATGAGTCTGGTCGGTCAGTCGGTCGACTTGAACGACCCCCCGACCGCCTTTAAGGCGGACATTCTTTCTTTTATTTCATTGGATACGGGTATTTTCCCCCGACCTACTTTTAATTTCGGGGAACTTGACGCTCACCGATTCGTGATCATTCATTTTCCACTCATCGTTAATAAGATGGGATGTCATCGTGAGGTAATGGTCGTGCATATATCGATCACTCTAGTCATCTGTTATCACCACATAACATTCATTTTCGATGGCACGAATAATAGTAGCGATAATTTCCGATAATGTGGCTGATCTTAAATTGTCTTGCTTCACATTTGCCGTACTTTGAAATGCGTAGTTCTTGGGAGGCGAAAGAACATCTCCGACGTACACTTTCACACAGTCTCCCGCTCCTGCGTCGAGAAGTTTGAATGTCTAACCTTAGAAAATCCCTTACCAGCGAGCGAGAAAGGACGGAAATATTTAGCTCACGTTTAGTCGCAGTTTTTTGTAAAAGTTTGCCTTACACCTTGTGGCAGGCACTGGGGACCTACCTATATCAATCCTCGCCTTGCATCCACTTCCCTTCAGGTCCGTTGTCCCATGGGTGAAAGGGTTAAATGAGGTGGCATGTCGCCACCAGACACGTATTATCGAAAGGCCGCTCGCTTGTTGTCTCGAGTGGTCACTGAAGGACTTTTTTTTCCCGCACAACGCTCGCCGTAGCTCCTCTCATCACCAATTTGTAGGCAATTGCGTCTATTTTAGTTAATATGTCCTTCTGCCTCCTACTCTCGCTTGATGGCTAATGTGATACGTGGGTAATAAAATTTGCGCCCGAAGCACCAGAATGCGTTAGAGAGTTCGTTTTGAATCTCTCGCTTCCTCGAACTTTCCCTCTGGTTCCCATGCAATAAAACCGCCCGACTAGAATGCGCTTTGATTGCGCCTAATCTCCGAATGTTATAATTAGGATTCTCAAGTCTTGAGGCTCACGGCATGAATCAAAGAACAGTAAGAAATAGTATATATACCAATGTGCTCGACGAGGACCGCAGTGGTCAGCCTAGCCTTGTTCCAGATGGACTGACAGTAAAAAATACAACGAAAAAATCGCCGATTCACGATTACAGACCTCCCTCTAGACGTAGCTTGCAATACAGCGTTTTTAATGTGACGCAGGATTGCTTATTGGTGTAAACAAGTGGTTAAAATGTATGGCGGCAGATTTCTTCTGAGACGGAATTAAAAAGCTTGTTTATCGTTATGATAAATGTCTCAATTTGAATAGCGTCTATGCAGAAAAATAGTTTAAGAATGTTCCTTTAAAAAAAAATATATATACATATTTATATATCTATGTATATATATATATATATATATATATATATATATATAAAATCATGATTCTTCTGATGACGAAGGTCGAGCAGTCGAAACGTCAAAACTACATATGTGAGTGTCCTTTCTTTATGTTTCTGTTTTAAAAATCTACATCTGTGTTTTTATATATTGGTGCGTCGCCGAAGAGCGTTCCATTTCGAAGAAATTTATATATATATATATATATATATATATATATATATACATACATTTTTTAATAAGTTCATATTTTATTTCAAAACGTTATTTACTTTCGGGACAGGCCTCGTTCAGATCAGGTGGGAGGTTAGATTGTGTTGAACTTTGGAAAGGAGGCGAAGGAGGAATTGTAGGTGCTAAAATTTTGTGTGAGAATGAACGGTGTCATCCTTTTAGAGCCCAGTGAGGTGAGGGTTTCCGGTAGTGGACAGGCTTGACGGGAAAATATTTTTTCGAAATGGTAAGGCAAGGTTTGAAATGTCATGTGTTCACAACCAAGGAGCAGAGGTGACTCTATGGAAACAGCCGTGTTGGAGAGCATCACAATGTGGCTCTAGCCTCCCTGCGTGTTCCCTCCGCTCATATTCGGTCGCTCAGGTCTCTGCCGCCCCCGCCTCCATTACGCCTCGATCACGTGTAGCGACTGCCAAGGTTTCTTTGAGTGGGGTAATGTTCTTTGTGTGCTGAGGTACATTTAATTTTGAAAGTGTTAGAGTTGTAGATGAGCGAAAGAATACTAATATTTCACTTGTGGAAATAATGGATCAGGATTGTGCCATCCCTACCAATTTTTTGGGGTGTTAGCGTAGTGAATGGGGTAAAATCTTGGGATGCTTGTTGCTTAAGACGACACTAAACAGTTCAACGATAGCTCGGCGTTGAAAGACCTTTGTCTTTAGAGCGATATCATATATGAAACGATAGTGAGACCTCCACCCTCACTTCTCGGGAGAAATGAAGTTAAAAAGGCCACTTCGGCTAAAAGAGGCCACAAACACAAAAACACTCTAGATTTTAGCGGCATTATCATCATCAGTGTTTGAATCTGAAATTTCTCCACTCTCTCCAATCCAATCCTAACTCTTTTATACGTCCTGAGGCTCGTTCCTTTAATCTATCAATCGATTTAAAAGTCCTTAGAAAACACTCTGAAATATAATTTAAAACTTTCAAATTCGAAAACTGTGTACTTTACGCCAGTGAAAGGAGCCGTATCATTTATTATCATCAGCAGACTTGGTGCGAGCAAGTTACGAGGACTTGTAAGCTAACTTTTAGCTTTGAGAAACGGATCTCTAACAGCTCTTCCGTCCAACATCGCTCATTACTTGACGCTTATATACGATATTTGTTCATGTGTCGCTTCTGTGGTGCCTGTTTTCTTCAAGTTTACCACTGGCCCTTTACCGTGAGATTTTCACATTAGGGGCTGACCATTAATTACTTAGTGCTCTTTGGTGGGAGATGAATGGGTCCCTCCATTGCGTTTCCTCGCGTGGAATGTGGGGAGGAGGCTTCAGGAGTATACTTAATCTTACGCAAGTCAATGATTACAATATTTCAGCCCCTACTTAAGTTCGTTTCGAAATGTTTCCATTACTTCAAAGTATGTTTTTAATAACTTTAATTTTAATTGCGCTAAATTGAAATAAAAACACGTTTTCTTTCGAGGTAGAGTACTTTTTGGCGCAAGCACGTAATTGAAGTGATCAGAAATCGCAGTTATAAACGCTTTAACGTTTTAAACGTTAAATGTTTTAAACGTTAAACGTTTTAAACCTACGTGTGCTTTTTTCCTTTATTTTTATAGAAAAAGTGGCCATTTTGGAGTTAGTGATAAAAGCAGTGGTTCATCTTTCACATATTTTTTGTAAAGCCGGCAGAGAGCTAAAAAGATCCATAAAAATGGCCGTACGTAATGACGACCCATAAGTCGTCGATTCCTTGCCTTAATCCTGCCTCCCTTATCCCATTGTCACGTACGAGATGTATAAAAAAACAGATCGTATCAATATAATTAGATATAAGCGTAGAACAAATAGATTAAAGTTGTCATTTTTCCTACGGAAGATAAGGAATCAGAATAACGTCCGACCGTGCTAGGAGGGAAAGGAGTTTTGGATATAAAGCAGCCTGGTTTGTATTAACCCCCTGCCACACACCCTAGTGGTTGCTTTGAGGGTATCATGTAAACAAAAAATATATAAGTAAATAAGCATGCGTCTTTCAAATTCTCCATGCCGTTTTCGCCGGAATACCTCGTCTCCAGTTCGCCGTTGGCAGTTGCCGGTAGTTATGAGGAGCACTGGATGGCCCTCATTTCCTATTCACCGCGCTTTGCCTGCGTGGATTTTCGAAATCAGAAATCGAGACCTTCAAGTGCGTGCATACGGAGAGAGGGAACATTTCTTTCGCATACTGACGTCACCCACACCGCCAGTTGGATGAAGCGGTAAGGTCCGCCGCGCGCTCCTCTGGGAAACTCGAGGTGGTGACGGCTTGAGCTGCGTTTACTACTCCGCAGTCTGTGTCCATGCCTGCAGTAACGGCAGAAGGTGACGACGAAAGGCTGCCATTGCGAGTCTCACCAGTGATTTCAATGACTGTAAGCCGTCACCAACACCCCCACACCAAAGCAGTACCTTATTAACGGTCGTTGGCAATGACGCGGGCACCTTACGACGTGCCTAGCCGGCGCGACACCTTCTCATTTTGGAACTGGTGAAATACAAGCACGCATCAGAACACCGCTTTGGTCACCTGTTCTCAAAAAGGGGCTATACGTTTGTGCCAAGCAAGGGGCGTCCCTCTGAAACCAACGATTATCATAGGGCACATCACTGCTGTTAGGAATGGCGAGCGTCGGTTTTCGCTTGGCACCACACGATCTGCAAGCGATCTTCGTCCTGATTGGCTGCGAAGTTTGCGGGGATGTAAAGTTGGGCTGGAGTGGCTACCCCTGAAAAACTCCCCGTCATCACTCTCCTCGCAGCACCTGCTATTAAAGTGTTACATTGGAATGATTTCTACTGATCCTCTAGTTTTAAGTCATGCATGTAATATTTGAGCGTCTTGTGACTCCAAACTCAAGCTCTCCAAAAATAAAGCGACACTCTGTGTGTGTTCAAAATGATTTTTCAGGAACGGTTGGCTTATTACTGTGTCTCGGTTGGTTCCGAAATTAGGTCCTTCTGAGCGAAGTGCCAGGTACTCGACATGTATTCAAAGTGAGATCTGACCAACGCGAATTAAGCACCGTAACTTTATAATTCGGCTATCCTAGCATTCTTTTATTTTCCGTAAAGCAGCTCCGCTAACACGTTATCCCCCATGTTAGGTGTGTTGCTATGGTTGCCCCCAAGTAAATCACTTCGGTCACTATTGTAATGTTTCGAATATCGACCCACCTTGGTAAACATGTGTAGGGTAATTTGGATTTATATGCCCAAAAATGAATCACTTGGCACATTCTCAGTTTTAACTGAAGACAGTACGAAAACCAAGCTTCACCATCGCTGAGGTCACTGATTAGAGCTCCCCGATTCTTTTTCGTTGCTACATCTCGGAAGACGGTTGTGCCATTGGCAAGCAATCCGATATTGCCAGCTACACAGTTAATAGTAAAACATTTTTACTTCTAAAACCCTATTTTCTAAACTAAACCCTTCGTTTTGATGTAATTGAGAATAATAAGCAAATCGGCCACATTTCCTCGCGGGACACAAAAGACTGCAAATTTACACAGTTGGCACTCAATTCATAATTGTGTATATTTATTTTATTTAATTATTTTTTTCTCACGCTAAAAGAAGAGAAGACAGGCCCGATGCACTAACTTTTCGTCTATTCAAAAAAATCGAATTTTACGTATCAGTTCATGATATAGTAATTTCCTGAAATGTCATTATAGTAAGCACAAGTATGTAGTGCCTATTCGATTTATTTTTGCATCCTATATTCGTACGTCTCAAACTAATTAACCAAATTGTGTCCTACAAGATATTCTCTTTCGTAAACCCCGTTGGGTGGTTGTGAAAAAACTTTTAATATCTAGGATGTGAATGACGTTGCTAACGGGCCCAAGGAATTTAAATTAAAGCATGCAAATTGTGAAATTGCAAAATTTGCATGTTTTGCGGAAGTTGTTTGTTTTAAGTTGGCTCATGCTCCCCATCTCCCACATCGACGATTATCCACACCCTCCCTCCCTCCCTCCTCTGCGGTTGAAAGGATTGTGTGGGTTTGGTGAACTTAAGGAATGCCGACATTCTGCTGAGATGTAACACCCAAGGGAGTATTTTAAACTTTTATTTTTGAAATTTTTTGATCACCGATTATAGTAATTCATGTAACACATCGCAAATTGAGTTTTTTCGCGCGAGAAATGAACATTGCGAGCCAAGCGTCGACCACGTAAGACAAATTTCGTCCATGTTGTGCGAAAGATTGTTTTTAGACGGCCCCTTTACAAAGTCAATTATATTGTTGGCAAAAAAAAGTATATATATATATATATATAAAATGTATACATATATATAATTATATATCTATATAATTATATATATATTTATATATATATTTATATATATAGGGGGGGGAGCTCTAATGGCATTTCTCCCATCCCTCCTCCTCTTCCGGCCCCGCTCCCGCATCACCGGCACCGATCACTCCTCTTCACGTGGCGTTCCAAACACCACCTCCACCCCCTCGGCCGGCGGGGCACCCCTTGCCTCATCGCACCTCCCGCCACCCTTCTATGTGGAGCTGGGGTCGAAATAATGTGGGGTTTTCCATTGTCCGATTCGCGCCCTGCCTAACACGACGTGGCCCATGAAACATGAAATCCAGAATACAGTGAATCCACCGTGAATCAGCCACCTGCTCAAATATGAATGTTGCTAATACCGTGGTCCCTAGATTATCGCACTCTAATTTGAATTGACTCAGAAATCAGTTCCACTCCATTTACACGAAAACCGAAAAGCCATAAAAACCGAAAGGCCATAAAATGTGCTATTTCAATTGCTAATTTTACTGGCTTCGAGTTTTTGAAATAGATGCGATTATGGTATATGTCGATATATATATATATATATATATATATATATATATATATATATAGCTATGTGATATTTCGGGTACCAGGTCTTCCTGGGAAACTATAACCGGCACAGGGAAAGGAACTGGCCCCCCTACCCTGATGTGTGAATTTCACCCGCCGTCGGGTTTAGTATTGGGTGAACTCTACCATCACCTACCAAACCGACCTTCGGGTTGATTACTGTGTTTATGGTTATATATATATATATATATATATATATATATATATATATATATATATGCCTACCCCCGCCACACGCCCTTGCGGCGGCTTGCGGGGTATTATGTATGCAGATGTCGATGTCGATATAAGTACATCGGTGGTGTCGGAAATTGACGATGTTATGCTGTACGTATATATTATTTCTTTTCTGTGCTTCAGATTTTTCTCATGTTAAGTATCATCCTACCAAATCTTTGATTAATGTTTATAAATTTTGATACTCAGAAAAATGCAAACACTCACAACAACCAAGTAATTTTTCTTCGCATAAGATTTGTATTCCTGTAATTGATGATGCCGTTAATTCGTACAATTTATTTTATTGGCGATGGGGCTTACATAATTTTCCTCCTATCTATTGCAGTCTCTACCCCCCTGGAACGGAGTCCCCGGACGTCAAACAGGGGGGGGCTGGCTGAGTCCCCCAGGGCCAACATGTGCGGCGGACTGATCCGAGGGCCCGTGGCGGCGGCCGGGGGCGTCGCCTAAGCAGAAGGAAGCCGCCCCTCCTGCCCCATGCACAGGTAAGGGACTGATAAAAGGGTTGTGTGGTTTGAACCCCCACTCCTCCCCTGTGAGTGAATGAGAGATAAGGTTGACAACTTGGGTTGTTCTGATTATAATTAAACCAATATCGTTCTGGAATATCCTTCTCAAATAGTATATGCATGCCAACAGTCTTGCAGTATGTAGTATTTTGATGAAATGGATGTAATACTTTCAGACGTTTCTGTGAGTAAGGGGGTAAGTCATTTCAAACAAGGTAGGGTAGGGGTATGGATACGCCACGTGGGTAAAGCATTGAGTAAAACGAAGATCAAATCTCAGGGTTCATTTGGGGTGGAGTGTGGCTGGGGGGGAAGGGTCATTACGGACATGTCATCTAGAAATTGGTGCTTAAAATTTTTTACTATGTAATTGGTTATGACTCTTTTACAGTCCTAAAACACCCAATTTTCTGCCTTTGTCACAAATCTGTAAAATTTATAAGATAAAGTTAGATGATTGGCAGTCGCCCAACAAGTTTGTATGAGGCACAGAATTATTTACCAGTTTCCGAAAGCATTTAAAATATTTAGATTTAGATTAAAATGGAATGAAGTCTCTAAACTTCATTCCATTCTGTTCAATTAAAAAATAATTGCAATTTGCAGATTCACATAGGGTGAAATTGATGCACTGTAAAGGAAGGCGGAAGCACTATCGGGAAGTAAGGAAGGAAGATCTGTTTATGTTTTTAGAGATACGAGAGAAAAAGTGTTGATCGAACTAGAAAAATGCAGGATAAATGGAAAGAATAAATGGCGGAGGCATATTGGAAAGATTTATGTACCAAAAAGTTTAAACATTGAAAGAAAATACCATGTCGATAAGTGATAGAATAGATACAGGCACATACAATTGCGTGTCAGAGAGGGCATTAATGGGAATATAAGCGAGCAAAGCTTTGGGAATAGACAACAGCGGTGCGGAACCAATTGAGGGATTAGGAAAGATTTGAAGACAGTTTTTTTGGCTCATTCATTGATGATGGAAATTGGCCTGAAAACACTTCGTCCGAGCAATCTTTATTCTCATTCCAAAAAATCGGAGAAGCAGTAATTCGTGAGGACTGTGGGACATAATGTTTGATTTCACCCGAAATTAAGTTAATTATGAAGATAATCAAAAAAAGGTTGAAGAAGAGGAAAATCATTTTTTTCTTAGAAAAGAGATGAGATGCCATAACAGCAATGAGTTAATTGGTAGAAAATAATGCAAGATCTCTCGATCTCGATGGTAACAGGCTTGACTTCGTGGATATTAATTTTTTAATGAAAGAGGAATACTAGGTGTTTTACACAAAACTTTTGATTTGCAACACCTAGTTTCAACACATAGGCGTCATCCTCATGTACCCAAAGGAATTAAAAATGGAGAGTAACGACTGGAGAGACATTAAGTATAGGGATACATATTGTGCCTGGGTATTGTACGCCTATGCGTTGAAACTAGTTGTACAAAATGAAATGTTTCATGGAAAATACTTAATATTCTACTTCTTGTATATTCTTCAAAATACGTGTATTAGAGCGTCTTAAATAATGTATAAGAGCGTCTTTCAAAGGATAGGGGTTGATATGGGGGAATTGGTGGCAAGAGTTAGGCAGTTCTGGCTATTATCATACGAAATTTTCTACGTTTACTTAGAGGTAATGGTAGAAAAGACATGGGAAGGACCGAAGTTAGGAATAAAATTGGTTTGGGAGATCATTAAATCAGTTAGATTTGCGAGTTGTCGCAGCCGCTCGGTCGAAGCATTTCAATCGTTTCTGAGCACATTGCTGACATTATGTAATAAGATATGGAATTAAAAGTCAACGCAAAGAAAACGCAGTCGTGATCCTCTCAAACGAATAGGATAGTTAGGTTATACATGAGTATTGAAAAATATAAACTATAGCAGACAGAAAAGTTAACCTACCTGGGAAGGGGTTTTGACGAAGGCGGGTGATGGGACAAGGACGTTAAAATAAGCCATGATAAGGGCATAATGGAATTAAAAAGGTAAATAAATGACTAGAGAGACATTTAATATGGGGAATAAAATTCTACCGTTTCGAATCTTGGCCATTGAAGCATGAGGATAAGCGTAAATTATAGACTTTCGAAATTTTGGGAGCGGAGGCGACTTAATGGAAAACGTGCGTTGAAGTTGTAGTCATGATAGAGGATGAGAAAGTTGTTGGAAGACACTCAAAGAAGGCAGTGTAAGACGCATAAGTGGATACAGGACATGTAGATTGGTTATATAAATAGAAGGCGCGGATATTGAAGGGAGAATTCTGAATGAGCGAGGGAGGAAATGGGAGCAGGTGGAATGTTGGATGGAGTGATAGCGGAGGGAGAAAGTATGTGAAATCGAAGGATATCGTTGATTCAAGTATGTGGTGGTGACTGTGTTTAGCGTCGCGATGTGGAGACACTTTGAAGAGAAATAGAGATCCACGCCTCTGCGGCCATCCAAAACTTATCGACGACGACATGCCTTGCCGTTTTTTCAAGCTGCTTTATTTTTCAGAGGTCGCCTAGTTGGGCTTATGCTCTGTTTCACAATATTTATTTCCTATATCTTCCTGGAGCACCACCAGCGTCGTTCTATTGCCCTCTTTTTATTTATTTAATTATTTTTTCGTATTGTTTTGGAGTGTAACATTATTTGGTATCTTATATTTGCCATAGGGGCCTATTTTATTTTGTTTAGTGTATGTCATAGCCCCATTAGTGTTTTCTTTTAATTTATCAAAGTATATTTTACACTTTGTCAGTAAGAAGTCTGAAAGTTTTTATATGTTTGTTTTTTGGTAAACCATCTCGTTTTCTTCCCAGGGGGGGAGACCAAAAGCCAGCCTCAGTGTCTTCCTTTCTGTACTATTTAATTAATCCATCAGGGATCTACTGACTAGTCCCATCCACGCAGGTGCTGCGCAGGTCAATACTGGTCGTATTACTGTCGAGCATATTTTAACCGGCAGACTACCATTAATGATAATATCTGTACACTTAAGACTAAATGAAGCTGAGAATGTTGAATTCAACCTTGAGAGATAGAGTCGAGTGACATGTTCGCTCCGGTGGTGTCTCGACTCATAGGTGCCCCTCTTGTCTCGCTGCAGGTGCACGTGGTGCAGCGTGACCATGGCGACTATCATCTGTTCCGGAGCCTTCGCGGTGCTGGTGTTGCTGGTGCTGCCACCTGGTGGACAGGGTGAGTCACCGTGGTGCAGAATATTTCCCCTCCTCCCCTCTGTTGGTCGTAAAAAAATCTATTTTCTCTTCCAAGGTTAAGTATATACGCACCTATGCTCATTAAGAATACGCTGCTAGTATATGGGATCCTCAAGAAGCAGGATTCATTGCCGAATTTGATCGCGTGCAGCATAGAGGAGCTTGATTTTTAAAACTTTGAAATGATAAACTGAGTAGCGTATCCGAAATGTTAGAGCAGCTAGGCTGGGAATCACTCACGGAGCGAAGGTTAAATTACAGATTAATTCCCTTGTATAATATGGAAGGATGTCTCTTTAGCAGTGATGTTGAAAGTGTGTTATTACCCCCATCGTACTACGGTTGGAGAGATCATGTCAATAAAATTAGAGAGATTAAGTAAAGGACAAATAGATATAAGATGCTATTTTTCCACGAACGAAAATGAATCAGGAAATTGTTGCTCGATTGCATTAGGGGAAAAAAGTATATCGTGTCAAAAGTTGTCTTATGCTTAAGCGCCGCCCGCCGCACACCATATTGATGTTTTGCAGGCTACCACATATCTATGAGTGTATGTTCAAGTGACGCGAAGATAATATGGGTACATGAACCCTGACGGGAGTAAGGGGTTTAAACTTGGGAGGCAAGGGTATTGCCCGCAACCCCTGGGCACAAATTTTAGAAAAAGGCGGAAAATATGAAAAAGGCGGAAAGGAAGAAAGGAGTGTGAAACTGCCGGCAGACTCCAAACATGAAGAACGCAATTGTGTAATTCCCGGATGTGAATCTCGCGAGCGAAACGGGAAGCGGGTGTTTTAATCTGTTATGCTCATGTTTACGTTTACCTTGGTCATATATACTTCTCCGTTGTAATTATCCTATGTTACAAATTGAAATCATGTTTAATTGACTCGCAGGAATAATTCAGCTCACATTCTTGCCACTTTTATCAATGGCTCTTTGTTTTTCAAGAAAACATTTAGAGTCGAAAGCAATTTCTTTCAACGAATTGGTGAATGCAACCTCCGAATGTAGGTGTCGAGGCTCCTAATTATCACTAAAAATTTGTCTTGGTAAATTATTCACATTATGGACGGTTCAAAGTCACTATTATTTGTAAATACCTATTTCGAGACAATGCTTTGAGAAATTGCCAATTTTTATGAAAATATTGCTTTGAAAGTCTTTAAAATTTCCTCTGTTGTCATGGTGAATCACTATCTTCCTTTACCTCTATTTCATCCACCAAGCTCTTTAATGACCGCTTTTGGGACATCAACACGAAGTTTTCGTCCGGTATTTAGTTACTTGAAATTTCCATAACATTTGAAAAAGAATGGAAAAAGGGATGCTATGAAAAGTTGAGATTACAGAAGTTTTCAGCTTTTTGCAACAATAGGGCGTGTATACATGTTATATTTCTATTGAATAAAATGTATGGGAAGTAAAAATGTCCAAAGTACTCGCACGAAGGCACTTGCAGTAGTTGATTTGCAATCTAGGCATTTACCTACTAGCCTTTTTATGCAAAAAAGAAAATTTCCAAATTACTTAAAAATCACTGCTTGGCTTTGTTTACTAACTAGCTTTGGGAATTTTAAAGGGACCAGCTGGAAAATTAAATTACGAAACATAGTTACGAAAAAGTTACATCAAGTTACGAAACATAAATTAGAAACATAATGAATTCACTGCCACTGTAGTGGTTGACGTACTAAGTTCAGAAACGAACTTATGTATGACCTTACTAACCTAATTGCTCAATAGGACAACAAATTTCCCACCTGCACTATCGCAATTTTTAATGCTTCATCGATCACAGTTGTCCACCCGAAGGTCGGTTTGATACGCAAGGGTGGAACTTACCTAGTACTAAAACCATCGGCATTTGAAATACACACATCAGGGCGGTTCCTTTCCCTGTGCCACTTATGGTTTCCCAGGAAGTTCTGGTACCCGAAAAATCACATAACTAAGTTGAACCAGAGAGTACACAGAGGCGTTCACGGGAATCAAACCCGGACCCTCTCATCAGCAGACCCCCTGGAAAACACGTCCCCTGATTCATACATCCTGTGATAATTCTAAGGAATCCTGCAAAAATCCTTCCATCTGCCATTTTATCGTGGATTTCTAAAACATCAATATACTCGTACGTAATATTTTGATGCTGAAGAGTAGCAATGTAATGGCAACTCAAATGGACTGAAATTTTTATGAGAAAAGTGTATTTCAAGATAACCAGGCCTTATCAATTTAGATGATTATGGACGATAGTAGTGTATTAGGGGACAATATACTCAATGTTGTAGAATTTTTTCGTTCTTGGGAGGAGATTGAATATATTCTCATGAACATATGAGTGATGATAAACTGAAGAAGTCACGAGAAAACGGCCAGTAAGACAAGACAAACGTGGGAAAACCATGTGGGGTGAATCGAGGGGAACCTTCATTTAAAACTGACCCTAGTGCGGAATTTAGAGGTAGTACCTCAGCAGAGCACGTCTCAATTGCTAAGGATATGATTGCGATCCCTGTGGATTTTCTTCATTGTGAAATCAATGAAGCCCCTCACAGCAAACGAGGAAGAGGCGTAGTAGAGATAGAGGGAGTGTAGTGGTGGGGAATGAGGCATTTAGCTCACATTTGGAAATGATGAACCGAAGAATTAAAACAGGAAATCGGCGTAGCGGCCGGTCTGGGTGTGGTCTGTTTGGGTTGCCCTTTTCTCCGAGGAGAGCGAACAAGCCTGTGCATCGCAATGCCTGGACAACTGGCAACCGACCGTGTGAATGGATGTGGATCCGGTTTTCGCGGTAGAAGACCGGATAGCATGTGCGGTGGAAGGCGCGCTCGCGGCTGGCTCGCGAAGAGGAGGGTGGATGGCTAAGGGCCGTTACGAAAAGGTGAAAAAACTAAGCGAGAATATGGGCGTTCTTACATTCACGAAATATAAAATATTTCACATTAATAGTAATCAATCTACTGGTCAAGGTAGGTGGCTGGGGCGATGGGTGCAGGAAAATTATCCCTGCTACATTTCTAAGCTACACCCATCACGACATTAAAAAACCCAAAGCACCCTAAATTACAGTGAACGATTTTTCAACTCCACATACTTTCTACCTCTCCGTCCAACATTCTTGTCCCCTCTCTCTCTCTCAGCTGACACTCTTTCCATGAATGATAATTTAAATTTAGCATGCGTCCATGAAATGATATCTCCAAAAACTCCACATTTGACCCTCAAAAATGGATTTATTCATTAATTTTTTTGGTTGACGTTCAGCTACAAAATAAGTGTACCCCTTATTAGTAATTAATGATGGTAATCTTGAAAGGAGAAATTCTCAACTTTCCCCGGCACGCGCTTCATTACGACTGGAAAATGTTTTGGATGGCGTGTGCGAATGTTGACCTAATGTGCAACCGACCAAAACCCGGACAGCAGAAAGTACGGCGTGGCTCTTGCTGGAAATGACAGCTCGTAAATAAACAGAATCGAGACTCCATGCGAACGTGATCGAATCAAAGATCAAAGCATTACTCAGAATGGAAACTTCTGTAATCGTTTGTAATCGTATCTTCTCATTGCCTAGCACATTCACCTAAATGCTTTCCTTCCATTTTTCCCTCTGGAATGTTCCAAACAAATCCAACATGTCTCAGGGCGTAGCCAATCAAGCTGGTTCCTCTCTTACTCAACGTACGCTGCATTGACTTTTCTTCCTCTTCCACCCCCCTGCACTACCTCGCAGTTTCATATCCAAGATCGCCCTCACCACACACTATCTAGATCTCCGGCCATCCGCCTCCGGCTCTAGGTTTCGAAAGCTCCTATTCTAGTTTTCATTTGCAATGGCCCAAGCAGCTGAACCTTAGAGTTTGTGAGAGAGAGAGAGTTCGGGAGTTCTCTCGCATATATTACTTTCTTGTTTTATAACCGTCTCTTTATGGCAAACGCCTTCTTTGCCTGAGAATCCGGCTCTTGACTTGCGTCCATTTCCTTCCATGCTGTGCTACTCCCGAGGCCCAAGTATTCAAAACCGAAGATTCCCGATAGATTTAAACTAAAACATAGGCCAGGATATAGTTTTATTGATTATGTTTATCATAAGCTGCTCGGATATTATACTTAAATGATGCCATTCAATTTATTTATGTCCCAATACCAGATGTGTTGCTATACTCGGCGTTCCTCAAATCGTTGGAGATACGTTTTTAAATAATGCTTTGTCGAAATTAAAACATATGAACAACGAAAGTGATTGCAGGATAGTTAGCAAACACTTTCTTTAACTACTCAACAGAGCCAGAGTTGCAAGTCCCCAGAGAGTCCCCAGAAAAAACAGACAGTGCAAGAAAATATTTACCCTCAGAACAGAGTGGGGGATTCCGCACACTACTTTTCTCACAAACACGCAGCCCTCCACTCCATGATCCACCGCCTCCTGCACATCCCCCTTTCCCCCAAAAACTTCAACATTGAACTTGTGAATATCACTAATATAGCTACCAACAATGGTTTCAACCCCAAACTAGTTGACACATTAATACGGAAAAAACAAAAAGCAATGGCCATAAAAAGCATTTTCGTATCACAGCCCGCAGTATCTAAAGTGGTGCTCGATCCCATTTCTGGGAGATCTTTCATATAGGATTTCCAACTGCCTACCCACCTCACTCAAAGCAGCCTTCTACCCACCCATAACCCTCTCCAAACTTCTAGCCAATGGAAAAGACACCCAGGATAGCCTTCTCAAATCAGGCATTTATAAACTGAAATGCGAGGATTGCAACAGCGTTTATGTCGGTCAGACCAGCAGGAATATCAAATTACGAATCAAGGAACACGCTAGGTGTCACAAAAATCAGAATAACAACTCTCTCTTCACCAAGCATTTACTAGAATTCGACCGCAGCAGTGACTTTGTCCCAGAGATATTACACACTCCCAAAAGGATTAAAAATGGACGCTCTCGAGCAATTAGAGATTAGAAGGCACTTGGTAAACCCCAACACGACACTTTGTAATGAGCAATTGTTCCCATACCCCTCCCCACTCCTCTCCGAGAAACTAGCCTGGAAATGGTCAAAACAATCCATCAACGCACCTGCGAGCCCCCACCCCTCTCAAATCCTTCCAACCCTCCCCGCCCCCACTCTGTCCTGAGGGTATATATTCTTGCTCTGTCTGTTTCTTCAAATGTGTACCTGATGATGTCGCAAGTCGGTGAAACGCGTTGTACCGTATAATAAAATCTGTGGAAAAGTACGAGTCTTTCTTTTTAGTATGGATATTAAATACTTCCACGAAGTGAAGCCTGAAACTCTTATATATTCATATTCGTTCATAATTTCATGCATAAATGGGTGGTGACTCACAAATCCCGCCCCTATGGTGGCTTGCGGTGTACATTTGTATGTACGTAGGTATACCTGTATTCGTCGGGGTCAGCTACTCTGGCAGCTCCATCGGTCAATCCCTGCTACCCTTTCATTGCCTCCTCTCAATCATCCCGTCATCATTCGCTTTTCTCTCCTTTTCTCACCCTCCCGCCAATATTTTCCCGATGAAAACGCATTGAATGCGCTGTTCCCCCAAACTTCTCCCTCAGGATTTCCACCTACCAGGCGACCTGAAGTGTCTTCCCTCTTCACCTTCTCATATCGTAAATGTCTCTCCTCCACCGCCAACTAGCTGAGTTAGTGGATAATTTCTCCTCTCCCCTCTAACATGGCCACTCGAACACTACACAGCTCCGAGTTACAAGGTGTGATCAAGGTGATTTTATTCTGCGCAAACCGTTCAACGGATCGAAACTAGACACTGTGCGCCCTCTAGCGACACATATGACGACTAAAACGAGAGGTCTTGCGATCGTTTACGTTGAATCTTTACGCAGCAGCGGTGGTACGTGTCTTAACCTGTTTGTCGCCGCGTGAAACGGCAGCAATGAAGGAGCTAGAGGAACAGCGTGATGCGTGAAATTTTTTTTCAAGCATGGCAAATGTGATACGGAGACATTTGATATGATTAAGCAAGCCTTTGCTAATGAAGCTATGAGTTAAGGCCAGTGTTTTGAGTGATACAGTCGTCTTAAATCAGGCAGAACCTCGAAAGATGAAGATTCGCGAACCTTCTTGCCTTGCACTTCGACAGACCCCAACCATGTCAATGTGGTGATCGATTTGTTGCTGGAAAACCGCCATTTAACTGTTGGGCAGATAGCTGAGGAAGTGAACATTAGTTTTGGATCCTGTCAGACAATTTCGTCAGACATTTTGGCCATGACGCGCATAGCATTAAAATTCATCCGGCGGGTGCTGACTTATGAACAGAGACAAAAACGTGTAAACATTTGTCAGGAACTCCTGAATCGAGCCAATGCCGGCCCAGAGTTTCTTAAAACCTTTTTATTTCCAAAGTTAAAATCAACCTTGAAAAGTCGCCGATTTGACTCTATTGTGGACATTAAAACTGATTGTACGGCGGGCCTGAAGAAGATCCCTAAGGCGGCTTACCAGGCAGGGTTCGTGAGCTGGAAGAAACGTTGGCAAAGATGTGTCGTCAGCCAAGGCATATGCTTTGAGGGCGACAAGTTCGATTAAGCTATATCCGTCGAAATAAACAAGTTGTAAAATCAGTCCGGTCTTTTTTGATCACACCTCGTACAGAAGGTTGGCAGGCACTACTGTGCCATCGACACCTGCAACACGGGGCCTCGTGGTGAGCGAAAGTCGGCTTGATGAATTACGCGTCGGCTCTCGTCGTCCCCTCTCCCCCCTCTTGCTCCGCGGCGGACTTTCCGTCATTCTCTCGGCGGAAGAGGCGGCGTCACCGGTCGCCCAGTCACACCCCAACCCCTTCCGCCCGACCCCCCTTTCACCCTCCCTTTCTCTCTCGGATGGCTAAGGAGAAAGCAGGGCTCCCTTTCCCTCCACCCTGGGCTGACTGGCTGATCAAGTCGCGAACGGGGTGGGTGGTGCATAAGGGGTGGGGTATATCGAAAATTTAACGGAATAATGAAATAAGATAGTAAAAAATAATGTCATCTTCCCATGTATTGCAGTACCGTTGTCTTTGTCCAACCAAAACCTTTGCTAGAATATCATTGATAATAATAATCACCTTTACGATAGGTAGCTATACCTCCTAGAAAGGATATTCCAATATATCGGCGAATGGGTATCGGTCAATTGTTTAATATTTTCTTGGGTAAACTGTAAGTTTTTTTCCCTTTAGACTACTTAAAATACTTATTTTTCGATATACTTACGGGATCTTTTGCGCCATTTTTGTATGAAAATTATGATTAATTTAGGTGCACCATTTTTTACTTTCTCTTAATGGTATTCGGGGGGAAAGTATTGGTTTCAGTGTTTACGCTTGTGGGAGGAGATTTCTTTTTCCAGAAATCCATTATTCCATATCTTTTCAATAAAAAGATTGGAGAAAGTCATTTGCTGGCCGCATCAGTTTTTTATTAATAACCATCAAAATGAATGTTGGCGATGCGATTCTTTTGCGAGTAATGGGGAGAGTGACACGGCAAGGTATTCATATTGTTTTCACGAAGCCCACAAAAAGGCCATAGTTGTGAGAATGGTGAACTGGGAACTGCTAAAATATTGCCACAAATACAGCTTTTATTTTTCAAGTATGATGACAGTCCGAAAATATTTTTGGTTGCTGTCGGATCTTTCCGGGAAACTTAAAGTGGCACAGTGATTAATCAACTTCCCCTTCCTAAAACAGTGAATAATCAATTCCCCCCTTCCCCCTGCAAATGAACGAGTTACGAACGCTTGCTATACTCCCGATCCCTGGCTGGGCTACGTTGGACATTATCCTGCCCTCAACTCCTAGCTAAAATGCTGATTTCGACTACATACTGTGACGTCGATTCCTCCAAACAGATATACCGTCACTTCGTGCTTTGAAGTATGAGTTTGAAATGAATGTGGACGAAATTGGTTAGATTTTCAGAGGGTTGGTTGTGGTAAGATCGGTACGATTTGCGGAAGATCTTTAAGAAGATTAGATTTTCAGAAGATCTAGGTAAGCAAAGGGCCAAAGGTTTGCAGCGAAAATTCTTCCTTACTCTTTAATCCGTTGTCTTATCAAGTTCCATCCATGCACCTTAATATATTCATGAAAATAATCCGAGGAAAAATGTTGGAAATGTGGAAATGGTGAGAGAGAGTCCAAGTTTTCTCACAAGAGCATGATCTTTTATGACCGAATCCATCGTCTCTTAATTCTCGTGTTTTTGGCTCGTATTATCAGTCTATACGAAACAACTCAAAGTTTTGAGTACTTGACGTACTCGTGTTCATTCAACCTTCACCCCGGAGACACAACATCAAGTTTGCTATTAGTAAGGGATGATTTTGGCAAATCATTTCTCACCAACCTCGTCGCGTTTTAGGAGCTATTTTTTCCAACCTTTCCCTTCCTGAAACACTATTCTCATTGGCTAAAAATATCATTATAAAACAGGACGGTACAACTTTTTGTGTGCAGACTTACTTGATTTCTGTTGCATTTCATTTTGTATGAGACCGAACACCTCTCACAAACTCAACCGTAAATTCCTGTCGCCTGCTTTGAAACTATCGAAACGTGTGGCTGTGATTGTTTTCACAAATAACTCACAGTCTATTTCGACTAAGGAAGCAAAACGAATTAGGGGTAGGGGTAGATATAGGGCCTGAGATTGTGCATGAGGCAGCGGTTTTGGTTCGAATTTAACGATTTCTTGAACAATACTATGTATAGTCATTCATTGGATTTTTTGTGAAAGTACTGATTCAATCATTGGCTCTTCGGAGAAATCGGAGAAATTTTCCAAGTCACTAATTACGATTGGGTGAATGCACTTTGCCCGCCAGTCTTCGACGATTTTCTCATTTTTAGTTTGCGCCCACCAAACCTGCAGAGCATATCCATAAAAAAAGCGCCTACAAGGGAGTTAATATCTCGAATCGTGCAGAGAGGAGTTTACGCAGCTGTGTTATTTTTCCAGGGTCGCTTCGACAATGCACCAAAATAATCCACTCAAACAACAACTGTGCCGTTCCCTCCTGAGTGCTGTCCTTAATCTTTCTGCGAACAAATCCGAGCAAAAACACGATGGTCATCTGTGTAAAACTAGTTGTCACCCCTAAAAATAAATTAAACAATTTAGTCCAGAATTACAGCTTTCTAAAATTTAGAATGTTCAGAAGGTGTACCAGTTTTTTCTTCCTTCACAATTTCTCCCGCGAAGTTGACATTCACGTACTGATATTGAAAACTAACAATGAGGCGCTATATAATTACAAAACTAACTCTCTAAAGCGGTGCGAAATTTTTAGATGCAACCGATAATGAATTTGAAGTGCTACCAAAGTACTCAAATTGACTTGTATTTTGTGTAGATGACAAACGAATAATGTTTAAAAACAGGTATCATATTTCCAGCGTTTCCGAAATTATATTACATTTGACTAAGGAAAATATTCAATCTCGGATTCAAGGTCAAAGTGGAATTTGAAAATGCATATTTGTCTGGTCACTTTTATGACACAGAAAAGTATCATAAGATTCTGGAGACTTCGTGTATGCACTAAATTCACGTTAGAAATTCGTTTAGCTACTTTAAACTTCGTTAACTGGTCTTAATAAGGGAAAACACTCAAAGGCACCGTAAAACAAGGAAGAATGCGGGCTTGGTCACTTTCAACGACTACGGGTGAAAATTATCGAGTTAGAGCTCGCGTAAATATCATTGCAAACAAAGTACACTATACTGTCCGTGCTAAACTTATGACAAAAAGCGATTAATTCCATTATTTCCGGAGTCATTGATGGGATTATCGATATAGATAATAGCCCTACTTCATATAATCAACAAAAACATTTAAATAATCACGTAACATAAATGCCTTAAAATTGTTCAAAATGTGTTATTTCGGAATTGCTGTGGACCTTCTCTATCGCGCCAAGAACCCCCTTCGTCAAAAGTATTCTTCGAGTGATGCTGGGAAGCTAAGAGGTTTTTAATGGCTGGAGCGCTGATTCCTCTGCCTCTCCTCTCTAGCTTCCTCGGACACTTTTATGTGGATCTGAATAATGGATACACATTAGGAAGGATGAAATCAGGGTGCCAAAAACGGAGTTGCAGTTTCATGGTAAATGGAAGCAATAGACAATACTTAAGCTAGTATATGTATGTATGTATATATATATATATAGGCATTGGAAATGAATTTGAAATGCGAGACACGAGTGAAAAAAACACAAAATAGGGAAAACTGGAAATCCCATTAGCGCGAACAGAAGATTACCGAAAGAAGTCCTTCAAAGCAAACCTAAGGGTACTTAAGGGAATTATAGGGGGAGCAAGGAGAAAAAAAAGATGAATGTTCCGAAATGTTTTATGCCGGAACAGGTATGTAGCCTAATCTTTGAAAGGAGATGATGACGACCGAATTCAGCCATAAAAGAAGTCATTAACCTCATTGCAACCACTTTAATCGCAGTATAAGCCATTTCCAAAATGGAACTGAAGGTGAATTTTCATGTCACGAACAAAAGTCCTCCGATGAGGTCATGGGAACGATTGTTCTCTTTGTGTCAGAAGTTGCGGAAGCTCGGCAACCCATGGATTGGGAGTGTTAACCTTGAAAATTCGAGAATCGGACCACAATATAACGTAGAATTGAACTGATAATATGAATTACATTGGAAATATTTCTGCCGTTATTTTTCGCACTCGTGTGAGCCGAGAGCCACTAATTGTGGAATAATTTACCTTTGCTAACGATATTTTTAGGTAGCTCTACCCTAACGGTTTCTTTTTTTATTCTCATATTAAGTATGAATGTGAGTGTTTCAACTGTTAGAGGGAGCCCAAGAACGGCTCAGACTTAAGTGCGTGTGGTTAAAAGAACATAAATATTTCTTTCTCAAGCGTCTTGCCTATCGAATTAGAATTGATTTTTATTACAAGATTTTGCAATTTGGGAAAGAAGGGACTCGATTAGAGGTAGTCTTCTCTCAGAAGAAGGTGGTTTGGCCACCGAAAATTTGGAATACGTTTGAGTGTCATTTGTATGTGTTTCTCTGTGTTTTTGGTGATTAGCGGTATCTTGCTCCTTCGTTTAAATTATTCACATCCGTGAGACTTTTTTACAAAAGCCGTAGTCCAGAGGGTAGAGCGTTGAACTACTGACAGGAGGGTCCCAGGTTCGATTCCCGGGCAGCTCCTGCAGCTCCACCCAAGCTATGTGAATTTTAGGGTTCCAGATCTTCCTGGGAAACCATAACCGGCACAGGGAAAGGAACTGGCCCCATATCCTGATGTGTGAATTTCACACGCCGTCGGGCGAAGTACTGGGTGAACTCTGCAATCACCTACCAAACAGACCTTCGGGTTGATTACTGTGTATATGTATGTATATATATAAATCACCATAACCATAAACGCAGTAATCAACCCGAAGGTCGGTTTAGTAGGTGATGGTAGAGTTCACCCAGTACTAAGCCCGACGGCGTGTGAAATTCACACATCAGGGTAGGGGGGCCAGTTCCTTTCCCTGTGCCGGTTATGGTTCCCCAGGTAGACCTGGTACCCGAAAAATCACTTTAGCTTGGGTGGAGCTGCAGTTGCTCAGAGTGCCTTGCCCGGGAATCGAACCCGGGACCCTCTGGTCAGCAGCCCAACGCTCTACCCACTGGACTACCGCATATATATATATATATATATATATATATATATATATATATATATATATATTCATATATATATATATATATGCATATATATATATGCATACATATATATATGCACATATATATATGCATGTATATACCAATATGTATGTATATACAGAGTTGCACCCAAAAGTGGTAGGACTGATTTTCTCTGGCGCTAACGGAGCGGTGAAGGGGGGTCTGCATGGCAGGGTAAGGTGTAGGGGGCTCTTAGCAACAGACCGACACCAACCTTAGTCGCCTGCGGGCTGTGGTTGAGTGAGGACACCGTTTTTAGTGAAGCAAGGTTTTTGTCCGCGTCGAAAAACAAAACGAATCTGAATTTAGAGCAACGTTATTCCATGAAGTTTTGTGCGAAACTCGGGAAGACGGCAACTGAGACCCTCGATATGATCAAGCAGGCTTATGGGGACACTGCCTTGAGCCGTTCCACAGTATTTGAGTGGCACAAGTTGTTTGAAGAGGGTAGGGAGTTCGTTGAAGACGACCATCGCTCTGGACGGCCGTCGACGGCAAGAACCGACACGAATGTGGACAGAGTGAGGACACTGCTGAACACAGACCGACACTTAACCAGTGAAGAAATTGCAGACCAGTTGGGTCTGTCTGTATCCAACGTCCAACGCATTATTTCACAGGATTTGGCCATGCGCAAAATGTGCGCCAAGATGGTGCCGAAAATTCTGAGATTCGACCAACAGGCAACGGCCAAATACGGCGTTGCCACGTTGCCGCACCCGCCCTATTCTCCCGATCTGGCACCACCGGACTTCTTCTTCCCCCTGATGAAAAGACAGCTCAAGGGACGACGTTTCGACTCGACAAAGGTTGTTCAAGAGGCTTCGACGAGGGTCATCAACGGCATCCCCAAAGAAAATTTCCAGCGTGCGTACGGGGAATGGGAGCAACGTTATACTAAGTGTGTAGCAGCTCAAGGAGCATACTTTGAAGATTATTAAGTCGATGTAAGTATATCTTCAATAAAATTCTTGTAAAAAAATCAGACCTACCACTTTTGGGTGCGACCCTGTGTGTGTGTATATATATATATATATATATATATATATATATATATATATATATATATATATATATATATATATATATATATTTAATACTGATAAACGATATTACCTAATATTAGTGAAAGTTACCGGTAAGTTTCAAAGAAATCATGTTGATTTTTTATCCTTATCACACCGTTGAAAAGGAGGCTTTTAAGTGTTGTGATGTACCAACGTGTACCTTTTTGCTTATTGATTTATAAATCATGCGTTTTAGTTTTTGAAAGCTAATGATGAACATATCGTTTCCCCTTGAACTGAGAAAAGCAAAATTCTCAGTCATTATAATATGCATGAAGGCCAAATAAAGCCTTGTTGCTATGTATTGCCATTTTGTCTTGCCTACATTTCAGCACCTTGAAATGACTATTTTATTTGAATATTTTTTCACAAAATTTCGTTTCGCTGAAAAGTGTTTTATATCAATGCGATAAATTTACGAATTTCTTCGTATCTTGGTTTTTTCTAGATTCTTTTTTCTTGTTTTTGAACGCACTGCAATATCTGTAAACCTGGATGAACGACAAATAACTCGTCCTCTTTGCAAAAAGTCACGACGGCCGTATTTTTGAAAATTTGGCTGCACCTTATTCAGGTGAGGAGTTGCCCTATGTTTAAATTAATCGTCATTTGAAATGTCATGTCATGTTCCACATCAGTTCTTTAATTTGATGGGTCATTTAAATCAGATAGTTTAAATCTAAATATAGATTTAAAAGACGCTTCCAGTTAAAGTACTAAAGACGTCATAACACTTTCATTAATGGAGCATTTACATGATAACATCCATGGGACATTCTCCTCCTCGCGATGATAAATCTAAAAATTTTGAGACTCGAAACGTTTTTATCTCTCAAGATAACACGGAAATCATTGTATATTTTTTCACAAAAAAATATAATAGCCATTTGTTGAATAATAGTTTTTTTTTTAATGGATCATTCCTTTTTATTTCAGAAATTGTTTTTTCTACTGAAGATACTAGCATGGTTCTTAAGAGCCACTGCAGATCATACTTCGGAGGGCGTATGACAGGTCCACTAGCGTCGAATGGACTGTGCGTAAATTGTTCAATGTATCAGCTATCTTTGGATGTGCTTCAGTGGTAATTTCACAATTCCACTTCCAGTGTTCATCCCAATTGAGGGCAGAAGATCGTTAGATTCGTCGCGCAACGAGGAGCGGCGGTTTGTCACCCTCGTCTCCGTCCCCTTCTAAGGGCGGCCGGGGGGGGGGGGGAGAGAGCCACCATCCGCCCAGTCCCCAATGGGAGAGGGACCACCTTCGCTTAGCGATGGTTCTCGCGTCACATTTGATGGAAAGCGCTCGCGAATAGTGCTCCCAATTTCATTGCGTCGAACATTCTTGTTCATCTTTTTCTGTTTTTCTTCTCGTGATTAATTGAGACTACCATTGCAATTTGCTATTTGCAACTAATCGCTACGTCTCCATACATATTAGAGATAAACTCCAAGTATTCACACATTCCTTCATGGGCCTCCATCTGTAATTCCTTTGATTAATTTCACACAATCTATTTTGGTCCTTAAAAGGCGCCCATATTACATAATGTGACCTCCACTCAACCCTTCTTCTCCCTTCTATCCACTCAACCCTTCTTCGATGCAATGTCTTCCAGAGCGTTGGTAGTTTCCACGTTTCACATTGCATCTTCGTCTTGGTTAACTCATCTATAACTTAAACTCTTTTATCAATTTACGATGGGACGACAGCTTGAAAAGAAGTGTCTGAAGTATTTCTATCCCTAAGACGTAAGTGTTACTTATTTCGCTTGGTCTGCTTTGTCGAAACTGTCCATGGTGAGTGCTGAAGTGGGATCGTGACTGAGAAAGCTCACTTCCTGACACTAAGATGGAGCAGTGCTTGGTGTCCATAGAATACGGCACGAGTGACCCGGGCAGGCAGCAACTATTGTCTACAATGCAACTACAATACAACTATTGTCACAAAGAAATTTTCTTAGCGCAGCGCTCTTCCAATGACCGATTCATGCCGGAGCGTAACGAGATGACGTTATAGAGGTTTCGCAAAAGAACGATCCGTACCCAGCAAACCCGGCTGGTGAGCCAACTGCCACCGGCCTCCAACCTTTCCTGGAACTCTCCTCCCTCGAACCCAGCCAGATAAACCGCCGCCCATCTGTCTCTCTATTCGGGAAAATATAAGTCATACTCATTTTGGGACAGACATTTTACCGCTAAGATTTTTCTTTTATTCCTCCGTTTAATTTGTTACTTGATCACCTATATAATAAAATATTCATTAATTCTATTAAATTATTTTTTATTGGTTCCATTTATCTGGGTTTAGCTCTTCTGTGCCATAAAGGGGTTTATATTCACCATAATGACGTGCTAGAACAATGGGAGGAGCGCTGGGCTGCTGACCGTAGTGCTCGGGTTCGATTTCGGGTGGCGCCTAGGGTAATCATACATATGTTCACCCAAGCGGTGAGATTTTTTGGGCAGCAGATCTTCCTTAGGAAATAATAGGCGACGAAAGGAAAGTTACGACGAAGAAAAAAGGAAAGGAAAGAATATTATTACCTTGCTGTAACAAAACTCCTTAATATTCCTGATTACTATAAAATTTATTGAATTAAAATTATAAAAATGTTCTTATTTTTGGTGAATATTATTGTAATTTCTCTACGACTACCGTGGATATTCCGCGTAAGAACCTTAACTTGTGTAAGGCATATATTAAGAAATTTAGGTTTATTATCATCCGAAAATTTCGTCTAAACAATAATTTTTATTACATTAATGTTGATCAATGCAGTGCATGCAGGCTGCTCAGGTAACAATCAAAGTTTCCAAATAAGCTATTTCCTTTGATCTTCATAAATTGCAATGGAATGATTGCTCTCATACGTATCTTTGAAAGCGCATAAAATATGCTGAACATTTATTTTCCTCGTATTTAACTTGTATTTTCCTTGAAATATTTTTAACTTAACTTTTTGGAGTACCAATAGCTGACCCTATGGTCATCAAGCACATATCAATATTTCCCCATAATTGAGACAGAGTTGATATCGATAGTTTAGCGAGTTATTTCTATTTGGGCCGATGTGGTCTACATGAGGCAATGACTAAATGAAATTCAAAAGTAAATATTTCTTCTGAGGGCAGTACCGAACACTTGTACTACATTTTGAAATAAAATTTCTTCACTACATCAAGTCGAGGTTGATATCCCTCCTCCGATCCGCGCCGCGCCTTGTTGCTGGGATCCGTTCAGGGAGCGACGCCGGGCCTTCGCGCCGAAAGGAGAAGAGGGCCAAGAAACCAGGTTGTGGGGGAGGGAAAGCTTAGTGGGCGGGTGGTGGGAGAAAGATGCTCGCAACCGAGTGCCAAACTACCCCCCTTGAGCCACACACACTCCCCCCACATCTTCTTTCTTCCACGCTGCGAAGAGGAGAATGGATATCCGGAAGCGACGGCGGTGATTTCAACGCCGGCATCGTCCGAACGGGAGTGGGTGGGTGAGAGGGACGGGCGAAGGGAGAGATGGAAGGAAGGAGGTCAGCGGAGGGGGTTGGGGGGAGCAGCGGAGTCCAGCCAAGGGCCCTTCCCTCCCCCCTCCGTGGCCCACTTCCCCCTGTGGGGTGGGAGAGGATTTAGAGGGGGCCGCGGGAGTAACCGTTGCCGCTGCGTGGTCGTCTCCGCTCGTGCCCCAGAAAGGGCCGATCCGTGGTCGGAGGGAAGCTCTCTCTCTTTCTCCCCGCCAGCGGAAGACGCTCTCTCCGCGACCGCGGTACTACTACTACACCTACCTCCGGCCCAGAGGGCGGAGGGGGGAGATGCGAGGTTGTCGGGGGCGGGCGGAGAAAGGGGGACGCACCCCAAACCCTCTCAACCCTTCCGGAGACAAAACTCACGCCACCGCTTCTGCTTGAATGCGATCCGATACCTTTCTGTCGTAATTTGTAATGAAATGGGGAGCAAACTGGAGAGGGAAGATTGATTACATGGTGAGCCACCCATCCCGAACTAATCTTCGCCGCAGGCGAACACCCCGAAATAACTGAGAACGTGCTCACTTTTGTACACATTGGGTGATTGTTCGCGAAAGTTCGTTTGGATAAATTATCATTATTAAGATTAATCTATTGATAAGGGTAGGTTTTTGATGGGCGCAGTGATTAAGCACTCCTAGTCCCACCTAACACGGTGCTAAATACGGTAAATGCTCTTATAACCCTGGTTACAATAAACCATTCTTGCACTCCACATGCTTTTTTCCTCCCCCTAATCCATCCAATTCCTACTAATAGATCCAGGAAGTAGATCTGGGAAAATAATATCGCCACCTCTCCTTTATCCATCCATTTCCTTTTTTACTCCTAATACAAATTTCCTTACTCCCCAAACAATCCATTTCCTATTCTAAGGAATAGGATGGATTAGGAGGACGATTATATTCTAAGAAATTGAATGGATTAGGGAGAAGCAGCGATATTATTTTCCCGGATCTACTTCCCTTACTCAATTGTCTTCATCCTTTTAGCCTTTTCGGATGGATGACTGGATTAAAAAGGCGTGCTTAAGGTCCCGAGAAGATTTGTTTATCATAATGGGAAGTACATAAAAAATAGTAATTTTTTACTCGGGCAGCAAAAATGGTACTATATAAAACTGTATTCCTCCCTGCATTTGTATGTCAGCGAAACTTGGGCATTCCAGAATAAGCATAACTGTTGAATAAATGCTTTGAATATGGGGCGCTTGATGGACATTTGTGGTAACAAGAGGGGGTTAGGGATAAGTGGGTCATGGGCGGATTGAATGCACTGGGAATAGAAAAGTGTGAAAGAAGTGTGCTACGCTGGGTTGGTCATGTCGAGGGAATGGGTGAGAGTCGAATCATCAAACAGATATATGAGAGCGGAGTGAATCGTTTGGGAGGAAGAGGTGGACCGAGAAAGTTATGGGTGAGTGTGGAGTGGCTCTCAAGGCGATGGATATCTCGAGTCTCAAGACCATATATCGTATTATCCTGTGTGTGAATGAGTCATAAACGAAAAATGTATGCAAGTATAGAGAAGCAGGAAAGAAATTAGTGAAAGAGAGTGAGTTTTCTAAACGAACTTACGATGAGGTTATTTTGGCTTTGTCCACTCCGAAAAGGGGACGGCGGGAGTTTTGAATGTGTTAGCAACATAAAGAAGTCACCCATTGGCTCGAATTCGAGCCTCGGAAATAATCTTTTGTTTTCCGGAGTTGTACATTTCGCCATTAATTTTTGCGATTTGTAGTGTTTTTCGTACTAATAGGCGTATGCATTAAATTTCGGGGAACAAATATTCCTGAAGATGACGTTGAACTTCGAAACCCGGTCCCTTAATAAAAAATTTTCAGTGGAATCACAGAGTTACTATTTTTCATTTCCAATGTGCACACATATTTTTTAAATAACTCACACTTTACAGTTTTTTTTATTGAAATCGTGCATATCAAATGAATGAATCAGTAGTTATTAAAAGTTTTGTCGGATTTTAATTCTCATTCTCTGTAATCCGATAACATAAGCATAGAGACGCCTGTCCCGTCGATCGAGAAACGGCGCGAACTAACGCAAATTGATCGGCAGTGGGATGTTGAAGACTGTGCTGGAGGGGAGAAAGTTAGGCAAACGAGGAAAACGGCAGGAATGGGATAGAGATATTGGACGGAATGAAGGGAGGAAGATAGTATACGGAGATGAAGATGGGCTTGTTGTGGAGTGGGATGCTGGGTTATGTTTTGTTAGGAGAGACAAGATATTTATTTGGCAGTTGTGGTTTCCAGAGTCTACCTTAACCGGTAGATTACCCATAGTAATAATAATATTATTATAATTGGTGAAAAAGCGATAGCAAAACTGCTTTTAGAAGAGTAATAATCCTCACTTATGCTATTTCTTGCCTAAGATTTGAGTTAAATCATCCCTTTCTGATGCAGTAGATACACCCTTTAGAAGTGGAATCGCAGCCTAATGAGATGAGAGCATGACGCAAAGCAATGACATTATTTCATTAAAAAAAGAGTGATTTAAAAATTCCAATCGAATTGGTGGAATTACGCCGCTGAATTAAATCTATTCAACGCGTGAAGCATCCGAGGAGCGCCTCGGAAACCAGCCCTTCTGCCTTTGAGCTGCTCCCGAAAGAGATTGAACTTCTCCGAGGGCAGGCGTTTCATAGGAGGGGTAAGACATTTTGCCCCGCAGAGTGGTCCATCGCATTGTCAACGAATCAGATGAGGGCATCCTCCGAATTCCTTAGATTTGGGCGATTGCAACGTGTGCGTAGAAAGTGAAATCCATACCATAAATAGAGAAACCTTTATGTTCGCTCAAACCGAATATCAGTACCATTTTTTTTTCTTCCCTCAAATCTCATGCAAATGCTATTTTTGGTGGGTTTCCAGGCTGCGCGTGTATGTTTATTGAGGACGCTTCAGCTCAAGTAACAGCAAATATTACTTTTTGTTTTTGAATGATAGGTTCAAATCCGGAGATCACGGATTGCGAATCTTTGAGCATTAAAAAAACTACCCCGTATGTGTATAAAGCCATCAACAGCACTTTCAAGGAGGCTTTTCGTTTGGTTTACAGCCAAATTGAGGCCCTTCTGTAAGGCCTAAGTCGGCGTTACGGCCGACACCAAAAGAGGTAATCAGAAGGACCCAAACCATTTTATTAAAAAAGATTTTTACAGCAGAGAAGACTGAGTGCAAGACTGATTAAATACAAAGGTCAAAAATGCACAATCTTTATCTGACAACTGTTCACTCACAACACGCAGTTTTCGAACCTACGATTTGCATATTTAAGCTCTATTAAATTCGTGTGTTGAGTTAAGTGTATTTTATTGAATGATTAGAAGAAGATACAGACGTTTTTTAATTAAATTTAGCCGGATAGTCATGTTTTTGATTATTTCTACGCATAAATGTATCGGGAAATTTCAAATGTCGTTTGGTTTTTAATAAAATCGTCATTGGCCGCGGATCGTATGAAAAGCATTGGCGGGCCGCGTACCTCTGGATTGTTCCTTCCTCATGCGCACAATCGCATCACAAACGACGTTAATCAGCCGAAAATTTCAAAGGTTGAGCGCCGGAGACAATTTTTTTTTATAAAACCAGACCGCTTTTTAGGTCATTAAATGTAGAGCCCATTTAAAACAACCCTCCAAATGAGAGCAAGAAACGACAGCATTTAGACTTCCATCGGGTCCAAATGCTTCCTGCAAAACGCAGCATGGAAGCAAATTTCAGTCGAAAAAAGTAACCTTCCATTTCGCTTCGCTTTCTGGACAGTCCAAACCGGAGTTGCAGCTGATAAAGCCAGCATTCGTTGCAATCAAGAGACAAGGTCACTTTTAGTCATCGGAAACCCTTCGAACATAACCCTGCCACTCGCCGCCGCGGTGGCTCGCGCAGTCGTGCGTGCGATGAGTGTGGGTGCGATCATCATCACTTGGGCATCCAACACGCCCGGGCGAATTCACCAGTCACGGGCGTGACCCGGAAGGTGTCCATCTCGTCAACCTATTTCCGAGCGTATTTGAATTTTCCATTCGCGCCCGACATGCTCAGGCGGGCACGAGGTCACGGAGAAAGTCGAGATGGCGCTAGGCGGGGAGGGCCATCATCTCTCTTCTTCCATTTCGCGAGTCGTCTCGTCCTCCCTCCCACTCGTCGTCACATCCACCACTCTCTCTCTCCCGCCTCCCCTTCCGGAAGGACCTCTCCCCCCACGGGATGAGCCGCCGGTTTAGTTCTGGCGCGCGCCAGTCACTCCGCCCACCCTCGCCCACTTTCACGTTCCATCGAGTCGGAGAAAACATTGATTAGCACTCGCGTGTGTTTTATATGCAAGGGTGTGTTTGTGGAAAATGCGCGGTTGGGTGCATATGCACGGCTGTATTTATATGTCCACGTTGTTAGAAAGGTGGTGGTGAATACCGTTAAGGGTTGATAGATGTTGCTATTTTAAGCACCATTTTGTCAATGTGTAAAAAACTCATTAATTACAGAGTTATCTTAACGCAAAACATGAATATAAAAAAGTGTGTTCGAAACAACGATATGCTTCATTTTCTTTCATAAAAATCAAGAATTTAGTTCAATTTTGTAACGTTTATGAACAAAGAATGGTTTATGGATAAAGAATGACTACGCGGAGAAAGCAGTAGAGTTCTGCAGGAGAGAGGGGTTAGAAGCATTAAGAACATTTGATTTTAGACACCACTCTAGGCGTAGGTATTCTTATGGTTAGGAACAGGTTTAGGCGCAGCGTCATTGATTTGCAGTTTACCGAGAGCGGGTGATGATTAAGACTCTGATAATAATATAGAAATAAAACCTTAATAAAGGAATGCAACGTCTAATTCAAGTGGATAAAACGGAGAAGATGATTGAGGAAATGGAATGCATAAGATATAACGGAATGGAAATGATTATGCCGTAGAGAAAATTAAGGGTGAGAGAAATACAATGAAAAAAACGGAACATATCAAAATTGGGATTTCGAAAGCCGCAAACAAAATTATAGGAAAAGTAAGCGGGAGAAGGTCATGGGCACCATAGACCACAAAACGCGATGATTATTAAATAGACGAGACAAGAAAAAGGAAGACTGTAAACACAAGAGTTACATAGAAGAGTGTGCAGAAAGTTGAATGATAAACTGAGGTGGAAAACAAAGAGAGCGAAAGAAGCGTGCAGGAAAACCTAATGCTAACCTAATAACGTGCAGGAAAACCTAATCCTAACCTAATAACCTTGGATATGGAAAGTTTACAAAGCAAGGGCGAAATTGTTGTGCGCTTCACAGGATGATAGCAGTCTGACCTGAAGAAGGCATCAGAGCAGGCCGAAAGCTCAATCTACAATGTGAGTGTCCTTTTACGTGTTATCTATCTTAGTAGTAGTATTTAGGGGAGGCGACCGACAGCTGAGGTCATTTGCGCCATAGGGGATGGACAGGAAATGATGAAGGGTGGAGAGAAACCCGGCGTCGGCATTAGCCTACTCTTTACGAAAGGCGCCAAGGGGTCAACAGCTTAACGTCCCATCCGACGGACGGCGTACTCACTCAAAGTGCCCTCCACAAAGCACCTCAAGTAGGGATCGAGATACCTCTGAAAAATATTCAACACCGCCGGGATTCGAACCCGGGCCCTCAGGGTGGGAAGCCAGTACGTTAGCCCCCGCACCATCTCGATCCCCGTTATCTATCTTATTTTGTGTTATATTGTGCCGTCCAAATGATGTATACATGTGATGTATACACGTCATATATATATATATATATATATATATATATATATATATATATATATATATGTGTATATATATATATATATATATATATATATATATATATATATATACACATTCAAACACGAAATCCCGCCAAACGGCGAATAAATACTCATATATACAGAAACAGATATAAGGAAAAGGGATAGGAACACATAAAGGACGAACACATATATATATATAATATATATATATATATATATATATATATATATATATATATATATATATATATATGTGTGTGTGTGTGTGTGTGTGTGTAAATTTATATATATATATATTTATATTATATAGTCACACACTTACTCGAATGTGTCTGTGTTTATGGATGATGCGATATTTAACACTAAGAAGAAATAGTTGAATAAAAATGACAATACATATACAGAGGTAACGTGGCGTTTTATGCTTCACGTCGTTCGCACTCCTGGTATCAACACTCACAAAACCTGGTTTGAGGTTACGAAAGGTAGCTTACACTCTCTCACTAATTTCTTCTTTACTGCCCAGGTCATGCGGTCCGCTCACTATTCAAATTCTCCTTTCTCCTTGGGCACATTCCAGCATTGCTTCACGCATGCTCTTCTGTTCCCAAAACGTCTTAATATTCCATGCCGAGAGAGAGAGAGGGAGAGCCTCTTCGACCACATTCACACATGACTCCCTCGGTCTTATTCTTCTCCTCTCACTCAAACCGCTCATTTAGCAACTACGTGGTGATTCCACTTTCATAAATTCTGTCAATGCAACCAAACTATCGGAGAAGCACTCTTCTTTCATGTGTGTATACCGCAGACTAATGGTTAAAAATCTTTTATGGCCCTCTAATTCCTCATCCTTTCACTGCTGCGTTGATTCCAAACTCTCAAAACAAACTCAAAAGTTCTCAAAAGACTCTTCAGGTGTCATAACAGCCGAGTTCATTTTAAATGTTTGCTGATATTTCGTGCATAAGAACACACATTTAATTACAATTTATATCAAAAGAAAGCTATATCACGTTTAAAGACTGAAGGTTATTTGAACTCTTATTAAAATGTTTGTAAAATCATCAATACAGACAGCAGCCGACCCATTTACATGTAATTTCAGTGGAATCAATGTTGAATCGATGCTTTTATATTTCTTTTTTTATAATTAAATGCAAAACTAGACCAGACAAACTGGATACGAGAATTTTGATGGCATGTGCTGGAATACAAATTATTTCCCTTATAATCAGTGATATTGGACACATTTATCAAATCTCGGGAAGTAGTTCTTCTTCATGCAGTAAATTTACTCTACTGTCTGATCTTATCCATTCATGCTTAATATAGTTATTGAATGTATGTTTGGGCAAGCTGTAACACCTACGCGTATTCTGCATTACGTCGTTCGTGAACTTCCTTTTTCTTGGCCTGCATTATTTTCTTTCTCCAGTCATTAATTGCCCTTACCTGCTTCTACTGCCTGCCCTCTTCCTTCCTCTACCCTGCCTACCTATTATTCTGCGTTCCATTTGCGGCTTTTAATATTTCGCGACCTCGTAGTAAATTTCCTCCGCTTGCCTTTTTCTGCCTTCTTTGTATCTCACCAATTAACTTCCTCTGTTCGATCTTCAACACTTTAGCGTCATTATCAGGTCCACAGCCTAACTTGTGGGGGGGGGGAATATTTTGAAAAAAAACAACGAATAGGAATATTATAAGGCTTTAGTATTATTTATAACTTTATATATTTTTGAAGTTCTTAAAATGTCATTTATTTAGATAAAATCTAATAGTGTCATTAATTCCATAGATATCCTAATTTATGCTTGAAAATAAAAAATCTAGACTCTGAATATGACACGGAAATTAAAAATGACGTCCTGCGCACATATCCATCCGAGTCTCGGGTTTGTGCCTTAGTCATCAATATTTCCAACTTTAACCTGATGAAAATCATCACAATGAATGTTGAAAACAAAATTTTACACTTTTCCAATGAAGTAAGTGTTTCTTAAATAAAAAACGTTATGTGATCACTCTTGCTTAATCTTAGGGAGGTATTTGGCTACGTTTCAGCTTTTTAGGGGTCATTGTTTTTTGGAACTTCAGCGTCAAAACAAAATTTCTCGTATAATATTAGTATGATATTAAACCCGTACATTTCGAGGACTTAAATATACAACAGGTACAATGAATTGTGGTTCTCCAAACTCCGTGCTTAGGTTTCACGCTTGTTTATTTAACTAAGTAGTTTTATTTAACTTATTTTTCCCCAGTTCCAGCGTATTATACGAAGTGAATATGCTTAATAATTAATTACGAATACATTAGGTAACTTTGAACGGTAATTATCGTCAACTCAGACTTTTCAATGCTTATGATAATGATGTCAAAGCAGTAAAATGTTTTGAAGTGGTTTTACTGTAAATTTTCCTTGACATCGTTGGCCTTTTCTTTCTTTTCTTTGAGTTAAAAGAGAAAAGGTTGAACGATGAAATTTTTCAAAGAGGAAGATGTGCATTTTTTGGGAAAGAACGGTCGTGTTCTCATTTATGACATCTTTTATTCCATCGTCAAATTTATCCGTACGAATCCAGCGAAAAGCGAATCCATTGCGATGGTAATCGTTCCATGCGTTGAATATCGTTCCATCGTCACGGAAATTATCGGCGCTTTCGGATTGCTAGTGGTGGCCCTGAAGAATCCTACTTTTTTAATCAATTTTTTCAGCTATAAAATTGGGATTTGAGAGATTGCGAAATCATCACCATTGTTTTCTTTTACCATTATTTCGATTTGAAAAAAATGAAAACGTTTAACCTCCCTATTGTCCCAAGGAAGATTTTGGATGCCTACGTACCTCGTGCACGAATAAGGACGTGATTGTATCATTTCCGTGGGCCCACGATGCAGTCGGGCCAAGCCAAAATTCCTCGAGCGTAGAGATCCGCTAGCCGGAGAGCCACTAGCAAGTGACACGGACCTCCTGTTACCCTCTCTCTATCCTTCTACGCTATATCCCCTCCATCAATAATGGATAACTCTTTGCACGAGCAGTGGAGGGTGGGCGATGAGTGTTTTTTCTTGTAGATCTGCATGTCAGCCTGATTGTCAGTAGATTATATTCGTGATTGCACCACCTTGGGTTTCACTATCTGGAGACACTTACTTTGGGAGTCCGGCCATTATTAGCTATTGTTATGGTCGTGCAAGTTCCTTATTCCCACTTCATGTCAAGTGGAGGAGAGAAAATAAATGCCGTTTATTTAATAGCAGCACCCGTCAAGATAGGCTTTTGATAGGCCCGGGGCCCGAAGCACAACTTCACTTCTAAGTACCACCCTAAGCAACACAAAGGAGGACAAAATATATACTACAATAAATTACTCTGAAATGTCTACATGCCTCCTTTACTCCGACCTACCTGAATCTACCTTGATTAGCTGCTACATTCTCCCCTTTATCACATCCCTCCACAGTCCACATTGTTTTCTTGCCCTAGTGAGGCCACACCTAGAGTGTGCTGCCAGTATATGGGATCCTCAAGAGATACATTTGATTTCTGAAGGGGGGCGTTCAGCGGAGGGGGGCTGGATTTGTCAAAAATTGTTATGGCCAACGCAGTAGCGTAACTACTTCGCTAGAAAATTTAGGCTGGGATTCCCTTAAACAGCGGCGTTTACAATATAGATTATAGTTGTTTAAAACATTTAAAGACATCAAGAACATAATACGAACCCCAACGTATTACGGGCGGAGGGATCACGAATATAAGATTAGAGAGATAGACTGCAAGACTGACAGGTTTAAATGGTCATTTTTTCCAAGGACAATAAGATACCAGAATGCTTGTAGTCGGAATCCCCCAGCAGTCGGCTCGACACAATAAGTATTAACCTACAAGGCAGAGACTACGCATGGTTATACTAGTATATTTATATATATTTTTTGCAGGTTCCCCCACCTTTCCCTATCCATTTGAAAACCCCTAACCCCCTCATCCCTTACCCTTTCCTCCTGGTGCTGCACCCCCTGCCACCCACCTTTTTGGTGGCTCGCAGGGTATTAATGTAGATTTAGATGTAGATTCCAATGTCTAGTAATATGCCTCCATTATCCATTTTTCTTTTTCTTTAAAATCCGCCCAAAACCACGTCTCGTACGCCTTCCGGAATGCGTACGAGGGGTGAAAACCCGCGCCGGTAACGGTCTGTGGACGTATGAGGGTGCAAATTTGAAGACATGAGTGATTGTATCAATTCCAGCACTATATTTTTTTTATTGACTCAGTCCTACTTTTAGGACACACTTTGTAAGTTAGGATTGGAACAAAATCTGTTTTATAGATTGCCGGGATGGTTTACTTACGTGATTTGTATATTTAATTTCCATATATTCACATATTCATCTCACTATGTTAATATATCTTGTTTTCTTGTAAATATATGTAATATCGCGCCTTAGTGATTATGATGTATCGATCAAGATGGAGCGAGAAGAATTTTTTCGCGACCATATAAATATAATGTCATTTCATATTTTTCTTCTAGAAAATAAGTTTTTTTTCAATCTCAGCTAAATAAACAACATTTAAAAAAATGGAGGTGCAACATTTCTAATATCATTACAATTTTTTGTCGTCTTTACAAAGCAATATGGAAAGAGGTGTAAAGATTTGAACGTCAGAGCAAGTTTTTCAGAACGATTCTCGGCGTCTCCGCCAACCCAGACGGCCGCGGACGTCTACATAAATTGAAGATAATGTCTCCCCCGGCACAATTTAAGCAAGAGTTTTTGAATAATCAAACTAAACTGCAGGAAATGACACAAAATTATGTTTGCTCTATGCACAAATTCGAAAAGTTTCACTGCTCATGAGAAGGTTCAAACCCGTAACCTTCGATTTTCGAGGGATATTTGTACGCCAGTTAAGGTAAAGTCTGCCCCGATACGTCTCGGTAGGTTAACTTTTTAAAACACTCGGCTGTACATCGAAGGATCCGGGTTCGAATGTCGGTCTGGGAGAATTATTTTTGCACGGTGATATTTTCACGCATTAGCGTTTGAAGTTTTTGGTTTCTGTCCGTGGATTAGTAATTAAATCACATCTAAACTAATAATTTTATCGGTGAGTATTTGTCGCTGCGAATTAGAAATCCAGTGACACAGTTTCTTCAATATTTCGTCAATTTCTTTTACTTCACGCCGACCTTCTTACATACATTTTTGCGATCATTTGAAATTGAATTTGGGACTTCGTGGTGTAGAAGTGCTGCCCACTCCTGATTATCTTGAGGAAACTCGTTTGTGAGCTTGGCAAGTGAAACTCTGCCAACTTTGGTGCTAAGTCAACGCGGTTGGCTCTTTTGTTTGTTTTACTTTTCAGTAGTCACTGCTATTTTTCACTGGATCACGTCCGGTGAAAGCACTAACCGAACTGAAGATTATACTTTGGACAGAGCATTTGCATGGCCTCATTTGAGTGTCTGCTTTTTTGTGTTATAATAATATTGAATTAAGATAGGACTAGAAATAATTATGAACTAGAATGGCTATAGTTAACCACAATAATAATAATCAAACGATTATTATAGAAATCTATTAACTGGACGCAGAATAGGTTTGAAGGAATGGGGATATCCAAAATTTACTCTCAGTTGAACCCAGTTTAGCACCTAGTCCTAAAAGTACGTTTTATTTTTCTATCGTTAAAAAAAGAAAAATATTTCAACATTTTTAAAAACTTTTTTGGCCCTTTTGCTAAAACATATAAAGTTTGAGCTCTTGAAGGAAGCAGAAGGTATTAACTCCAACAGTTTCAAATTTTCCTCTGTTATTAGGCTCGTATTCGGTCATTAGCAGGGTACTAAGAAGTTACGAAAAGCCAAAGTTTATTTTTTCCATACATCCTTGTTGTATAGTATTTCAGCAAGGAGATGGAAAAGAAAGTGGGTTGGAATTGAAGCGTATTTTCCAGGGATAGAGATGAGGGTACTGACCGAGCGATTGTTGATACTGACTACGGGCAAATATTTTTTTAATTCACCTGACCTCTCACTATATCGTACGACTGACTCAATCCATCTTTGTGAAAAATTCGGAACTTCGCACTTAGTACTTGAAATGATAATAACTACTTAGTTTTCACTCATTACAAACGGCTGGTTTCATACTAATCTTCGGTAGGTTAATTGAATAAGAACCAAAAATGGAATATATTTACGATAGAAATACAACGATAGATAGAATTCCTCAGTATTTCGACGAAACTACGCAAAAAAATACTCGTTATCTTGTATTGTCGCTCGCGGGGGTCGTTCCGTGAGCTCCGGTTCGACATGAAGAAAATTTCGAGTGCGAGTGAAGGAGAAGCAGGCCTGCTTCAAAAATAAAAATGATGCTTCTGTTTTTGACGAGCGCTTGCTTCCTGGATGGCTACCACAATGGTGACCTCGTTCCTGAAATTTTACCTTTGGAGAGCAAGGGACCGGGGCTGGGTTCGACTAAAGCGGTTGGAATTTCCCAGAAATGTTCGTTCCAATTACGAAGTCGTCAGTGACACTTTGCGTCTTCATGTTCACCCCTCCTCGACCTTTCACTGTTCCATTAACCGTCCCCTTCCCTCCATTAACGCTCTGCCCAACAGGGTTTAACCTCACCCCACTCAACCTTTCTCCCCTCCTCCCACTCATTCCATCCGGTGTGACACTGCACTCCTTACTCCCCCTACGCTAGCGTGCGCCTGTATATATACACACACATGTATATATATATATATATATATATATATATATATATATATATATATATATATATATATACACACATTTGTGTGTGTGTATATATATATATACATATTTATATTTAAAGGCACATTCTTAAACTAGTAAGTTTCTTTTCTTTTTTGTGTGTTTCGTGTTTTTGTCTTTGTTCGCTAGTGCTGACTTCATATACAATATTATTCACAACCGTGAGACTTTCACATAACTTATATATATATATATACATACATACATACACAAACACCCACGCAGGGGCATGGCAGGGGGATAATGGGCCACCGGCCATCAGATTCATTGGTGATTAATGCCTTTCCTTAGTTTTTTTCTTGAAGCTCGAAATCTCTTTCGTGACATTTCCCATTGATTTTGTCACGAATCGTGTGAATAAAAGTGATATTTTATGTATCGGTCTGTTTTACAGTCGATTTCCCTCAACATATCCTTGAAGCCTTGATCTTCTATCTCTTTGTTGACACTTTTTTTATACTTTCCCCTTCCACAAATTATTAACGCCAATAATGATGATAAGGGACTAGATTTGTAAAAGGCTGTCATGATTGACTTAGTTGTGTGTCTAGATTATTATAGGAACTAAGTTTTGGAATCACTCATAGAGTGAAGGTTAATTTACAGATTAAATCTCTTGCATAAATTGGGTTCAGATCTCTTAAGTCGTGATATAGAAACATCCTTACTAGCCCCTTCGTATTAATGCAGGAGAGATATGACAGTCAAATTTGATGGCTCAAGTGCAGATCCGACAGATTTAAGAAGTCATTTTTTCCACGAAAAATACAATATCTTAAAAATCGCGCCAAGGGGAAAAAAGTATTATTCTTTTTTCATTTTAAGTAGCCTAGTATGTTGTCATTATCTCATCTAACCCTAATCTTAGTTCATTGTCCACCTTGTTACTAACAGCTCGTCTCTTAAGCGAAGAGAACAATGCCACTCTTAAATATCGTAATAAATGTACTTGTCGTTATCATGATTTGCATTATTTTGTATAGTTATTGCATCAAAAAATTAAGACAAACTCAAAATGTCTACTTTCATGCCTGCTGTTGTATCACCCCAAGCCACACAACCTAGCAGTGACCTGCAAGTTACCATAAATATGTAGATAGTCATGATAATTTTTATAAGTGAATTATCAACTGAAACTTTAAACGGATAATTATTGATAACTAATTAAAGAATGTTCCTAGATATAAAATGCTGCCTAAGGCTCAATCATGGTTCTTAATCATATAATTAAATGCATACTTGGAAGAGGCATGCGCCAATAGCAGGCTTTTCGTCGCCTGCCTACGTATATGGATGCAAATGATCAATCTGATCTGATCTGTCATAAAAGTGTATAAATATTTGTACGTAGATGTGGTTGAATAAGTAACTTTTAGAATTGAATTTGAATTGCAGACCTTTTTTAGACCATCTGATCTAGGAAATTAAATATGTTCGTTTACAACCCATGGTTTCTCCCAACAATTCGTTTTCTTCGTTTGTCTGATGGAATTAGAACTGTTTCTCAATTGATGGAATCGTTAATGACTTGGCCACAGTTTCTTCCACTTGTGTCCATGGCAATAGCTGTTCAGTTCAGACAAACGAGGTGGCATGTTTCAGAAGTGGAGTTTTCCACTTTTCTTACATTGATCGCATAGTTTGTGCCCTATCATTTTTCTTGTAGCATTGTGTATTAGTAGGTTTTTATATATTGACAAGGTTAGAAAACTTTATGTAATTAACATACCTGCAACAAGTTGAGCTTTTTCAGGTAAGTTTATTCCTTCAATAAAGTACTGCCAAATAGAGTTCATGCCAAAATGTTACGTATTTTTGTGAACGTTTATCTCCCCCGGTGCCTTTTACGCCATGTTTCGCTTAATTCCATGTATTCCATGTGTATACCCCTCGAGCTCGAATTTAAATACTTGCACTCTACCAAAATGAATTTCGCATCGCAAAACAGCAGATGCAACCGTATTTCTTGCAAATCTAGTTGTTTAATTTGCAGCGGTCATCAATTTTTTTGATATGCTGTCTCCAAGTGAGTCCAGGAAGAAAATTCGCGAAGGGCAATGTAATGTCTTCCGACTTGTCACCCCAAATGGAAAAGAAGTGTTTCTTTCCCGAACATTAGAGGACGTCTTGAAAGTGACCGTCAAACGACTGCAATTGCGGCCTCACTCCCAAGACCATCGAAAGCGCACTTTGAGATGAATTCAATGGCGATATGCATTATTAAACAAACGGATCTCAGCTGTAAAAAATGTGAACAACTTGTAGTTTACTCTTGACTCCTTAACAAATCAGTGGCGTAGGTCATGACTGATCCTCTTGTGACTCGGAAAATACGTATACAGGTATATTAACAGATATTGGTGACGGTGTTGGCATTTGTGTGTCGTGAAACACCGACGATTCTTTCCCTAGGTACAGATATCTATGATTATGGACTTAGGCATCGGTTCCAGGATTTCTTTCTCTAGCTGCCGGGACCGATCGTTTATTTGAAACGATTAGCGCAATTATTGCGAAAAAATTCAAAATTACGTCCATAAATGTCACTTCCAGCAACCTCATGATCAAGACTTCCCCCATCTTCCCCACCTAAAGATGTAGTCCTACCATCTTACACACCATCACCAACATGTTAAAAATTACCGTTGTTCTGTATTTTTACAAGGGTTAGCATCGATTCCTAGATGCCGAGATATTAAGTAGCATTTTTGCCCTCGGTATCTACCAGTTTAGGTACCTAGAGCTATTTCCTTAGGAACTGGTACCGAGGTAATGGTGCCTACTTGTGAACTTCCAGTTTCTTCACGTTTAAATTCATGATATTTCGTAGGATATCAGTTTCCAAAATATTGTGGATTTTAAATGGTTGAAATTTAGATAAAGTTAACTTAATCGCTACATTTCTTTTCACGCACTAAACGTGAAAATGATAGCACTTGTTAATTTTATCCCCTAACCCAATCTCACAAATTATAGCCAATGAACATTCATTCCAGTTTTTTAAAATTATGTCATTATTTTTTTACTTTGAGCCACTAATCGCTATACGTATATTAAGTAACCAGCATAAAAATGTTAGAAGTAATTTAAGGCTGTACACATCTATAAGTGAAAGGTCGAATTTTAGTCTGTTTCGAAGCAAATAAATGTTAAGTCATCTGCTCTATCGAGTCGAGGCTACGAAAGGAAAAGTTTGTATGAACTCAAATGGATTTCTCCCTGGCCTCATTGAACCCACGAGCACTCGGAGTTATAATTTTCTTGAGATATCGGCGAATGCCAAAGAAGCATATGGGTTGGTTCGAGTACCAATGATGGAAAGTTCAGTTTTCAGTCCAAGAAAACAAGCATGGAACTTGTTCCTAACGCTGATTCATTCCACTTTAAATTCGATAGACTGTGCCGTTTTATCTCTTTGAAGTCTTAAAACAGTTTATGAACTGAGAAACGTCACTAAACACAAGCCATGCGCCTAGTAACGCAGCTGTTTGATGATAAATGCTGAGGGGACCCCGAAGATGATGAAATTTAAGTTGGATAAAACCGGAAAATGTTCGTCGAAGAAATCATTTCGCCGTAATCATAAGATTTTTATGCTATAAAATAAATGGGTACATTGTAGTGTGTAATAAAATAAAAGTGATAAAAAATTCAATAGCATTGATCTGAAATTCTTTCGAGGAAGACAACTTCTCTCTTAGTTAGGACGTGGCCCTTGCTGAAAATGAAATGATAATTTCTGAAGTGTTGATACCTGTCGCACAACGCGGTAAAATGAATTACGCAACGTAACATTTTAACGCGAAATTCTAAAGAAATGATTAAATAAATACTCGAATTTGAGTTGGTAAAAAATGTTTCCCACAAAACACCTTGGAGGAGTCCAATTAGGGGTCTGGTTTCTCCCTAAATCGCCAAAGAATAACCAAGTTGAATGGCCGTTCCCGTATGCGAGCCAAGATGACGATGTCTTGGATCTGCAGGAGGGGGGAGGTAGGGAGATCATTAAAGAGTGATCGTAAAATTTGTATTCAAATGATTTATTGTTTTTGAAGTTTGTTGCTGGTGACGGAATACTTGAGTCAAATCAATTCTTGTACCACATATGTATTACGACTGAAACTTACAATGTATCAATGAAACTGTTGCGCAATCTATTATGAGGATAAAAATATATGATCACTCTCTATTGAACAGACAATGAGCATTGGTGATTTGGCCAGCAATCCGCTGGCGAGGCCTTATAGCTGGGGATGTTAAGTCATTAGTTTTCAGAAATTAGTTTGATTGATGATTATTGGTGTTGCGCTTGTCGCGACAGCGTGTCCTATTCTTGACTCATCTTGGACGAGGGCTCCGCCCAGGTTACGTTCGTCGTGACCGCGTCCAACCTGCCTACACCCTTTCCCAAGTCAGTGGTTATCTGGCGGTGACCGGTAGGGCACGAAGCTTCGGCAGTGTTGCGCTTGTCGCGACAGCGTGTCCTATTCTTGACTCATCTTGGACGAGGGCTCCGCCCAGGTTACGTTCGTCGTGACCGCGTCCAACCTGCCTACACCCTTTCCCAGGTAAGGGTCAGTTGGTTATCTGGTGGTGACCGGTAGGGCACGATGCTTCGGCTATGTTGCGCTTGTCGCGACAGCGTGTCCTATTTTCTGACTCAACTTCGGACGAGGGCTCTGCCCAGGTTATGCGTGTCGTGACTGCGTCCGCCCTGCCATACCCCCTTCCTGACGGACGCGCGTTGGTGTACTGAGGGTCTAGCCATCCATAAATTGCGTATAACTTTGTAAATGGTGCATTTCAACTGTATTTTGTATAATAAACGATTGTTTGGGTAAGACTCGGTGTAGTATCTCTGACTTTCCCCGATACCCTTTGTGTCGCACCATTTAGGAACGCCCCTTGCGACATATTGACACCAATATGTCGCAAGGGGCGTTCCTAAATGGTGCGACACAAAGGGTATCGGGGAAAGTCAGAATTACTACACCGAGTGTTACCCAAACAATCGTTTATTATACAAAATACAGTTGAAATGCACCATTTACAAAGTTATACGCAATTTATGGATGGCTAGACCCTCAGTACACCAACGCGCGTCCGTCAGGAAGGGGGTATGGCAGGGCGGACGCAGTCACGACACGCATAACCTGGGCAGAGCCCTCGTCCGAAGTTGAGTCAGAAAATAGGACACGCTGTCGCGACAAGCGCAACATAGCCGAAGCATCGTGCCCTACCGGTCACCACCAGATAACCAACTGACCCTTACCTGGGAAAGGGTGTAGGCAGGTTGGACGCGGTCACGACGAACGTAACCTGGGCGGAGCCCTCGTCCAAGATGAGTCAAGAATAGGACACGCTGTCGCGACAAGCGCAACACTGCCGAAGCTTCGTGCCCTACCGGTCACCGCCAGATAACCACTGACTGCTTTTCGCCCCGCGATCAGGGCTTTTATACCCAACTTTGGAGCATTGTTGTTGGTCACGTGGGAGTTTTGGGGAAAAACCCTGAGGAGGAATACTATTGTTGTTGATCGCTTGGAAACATTGTCGTTGGTTGCTTGGGGTGGGTAGTCGGAGGAGCCAGGAAGGGAGAACCATGTCGCATACTTGCGACATTGGTAATCCGTGAGGTTTTATATTTGATCATGTTAGACTTGTCGCAGGAATTGTGCGAGGAGAAAATAAAATAATTAAACCGCTCTGTTCATTAGTCAACTGACTTTATTAAGTTTCATTGTGATCTTGACTAACAGTGTGAAACAATGATTCCCTCTGTGTCAGCATTGAACTCTTCATAATCTGTGTTTATTTAGAAGCTTAGACGTTTCTGTTGCATTTGTGCTTCCAGTGGAATCCAGCGTAGACTTTAATAACAATGATAATATCAATCATAGAGTGAGACTGCATTTACCGCGAGATCTGTTATGATATCTGGACACCATTGGAAAACAAATTTTACTATCATGGGGGTTACGGGTGGGAAATGAAATTTGATAAAGATGTATCGATGTACAGTCGATGTGATTAAGTTATATGTTTATTCAGTATTATAGATATAATTCTGCATCATATCACATAATGATATGAATTATGCCAAATTTTTTTCCGAGTCCGCAGCTAAATTTATATTTTCCTTGAAGAATAGATATGAATAATAATATCAGTAAGTACTCATTATTCGTTGGATTATTAAAACAAATGCATTTCATTATTGAAGCCGATTGTGTAGAAATGCATGCATATAATTTATATTTGTAAAATACAATTGATTTATTGCCGAAACGGCGATAGAGTTTTCCTGAACGAGAAATATTTTGAGGCGTCTGGGCACATCTTGTGGTACATTAATTATTCAATGTGAATCTTAATTGATTATTTTCATGGATGATGGCTGTGAGTCCACGAATTGTATTCTAAAGAGTGTTTTAATCCACATATTCTCATTCATTAATCCCAGGAAAGATAACTTTGGCAAATGTTTCCCAGGTAGTATACTTCGTGGGTGGGACATGATAGCCCAGAGGTAGAGTGTTGAATCGGGGAGCCCGGGTTCAATTTCCTGGCATGCCTCTCTGGGCAATCTCAGCTTCACCCAAGCTGTGTGGTTTTTTGGTGCCAAATCTTCCAGGGAAACCGGCACAGGGGAAGGATCTGTCCCCCCCCCCTTGATGTGTGAATTTTACACGCCGTTGGGCTTAGTACTGGATGAACACTACCACCACCTACTAAAGCGACCTTCGGGTTAATTACTGTGTTTATAGTTTTTTTTATACTTCGTGGCTTGAATTAGAGAAAATTTTGAAGTGCTTGGTTGCTAAAATATCTAAAAAAATATCGATACTTAGTTTAAATAATCTGGAAACTTTCGATGGGATAATTGTCAAAGGTGTCTAATTGAACGATATGGGTATAAAAACCATAAACACAGTAATCAACCTGAAGGTCCGTTTCCATAGATGATGGTAGAGTTCACCCAGTACTAAACCCGACGGCGTGCGAAATTCACACATCAGGGTAGGGGGGCGTTTCTTTCCCAGGAAGATTTGGAACCTAAAATATCACACAGCTCGGGTGAAGCTGAGGGTTCCCAGAGAGGCGTACCCGGATATGGGTTTATCGATATGCGAGTACATTTCAATTCCCAGTCAGGGTTCGAACCCCCGCCCCTCTCCCTCGCCATCCCCTCCCGAATCCCCTAGTCTCCACCAATCCTAGTTTATGACCACATAATCGACACCACAATTCTTTCATCGTTTTGCAGGCATCCGAGAGATGGGGGGCACCAAGTGGGCGTCGCCGGCCCTGGAGGCCCTAGACGAGCGCCGTGATGCCGAGATCTTCGAGGCTGTGGTGTCCTCGATGGCGGAGTGGCAGAGGCGCCGCGACCACAAGCAGGGCAGGTAATGTCGGCGAATGCATCGAACCGGGGCTGCGGGAGAGGGGGGACCTCTCGGGTTGGCTGGCTGGGGTGAGGGGGTGGGCGTGATCTTGCAGTCTTGGTGCCAATTTTTCCGCCCCTTTGCGGCCTCTGGGGCTGTCCTTCAATTGCCTAAGGCTTTTGGGAGTTTTCATGTCATTACGTTTCCTTACGAGAGGGTGGGTGGGGGAGGATTCGGTAGCATTCTTACGCAATATTAATTATTGCACTCCTTTCAGTCTTTGTTTATGAAGAAATTTTAGTTTCCCCTCTTCACCAAAGGGGACGCGCTGATGTTCAGTGGTGTTTCCGTTGTTTTCAGAATTAGTTAAGTATTTGTCAGCCTATTAAAATTGCTTTGAAATGTCATCTTAATTTTCCTCTATTTAGGTATCCTAATTATACAAATATTTCTAGAAATGTATGTATTCTTACGAGTCAGTGCACTTTTCCGGTAAAATCATTTGTTGATCTGAAAAGTAATTCTAATGGAAAACGATCTCGTCAAGCATAAGTAAGTTTTCTTTTTGTGTATAAAAATTACGAGTGTAGGCTGTAAAGTAATGCACACATGCTTGTAGAGCTCGTACAAAAACAAATAGCAAGATTGGGCATTAAGTACATTAAAGTACAATTCTTAAGTTTCAAAATCATATATTTATTTTTCAACATTGTGATGGTTAAGGCTAAAACATTTCTCCCAACGTGTAAACAAGGTTTTTCTTTCCGTCACTGAAAAACTTCCGACTTTTCTCAAATCCAGGACTTGACAGCTGCCTTCACCTCATCTTCCGAGGTGTAATGATTACTCTTGGAGTGTCTCTTGAGTTGAGGACAAAAATAAAAATCGAAAGGCGCAAGATCGGGGGAATAAGGAGGGTGTGGAATTGGTTCAAATTTCAGGTTTCGCAGAGCCTCTCCAGTTGCGCGCGAGGTGTGTAGACTAGCATTGTCATATTGCAAGATTATTGCCGCCAGGCTGCCTTTAACACGACAAACTTCTTCCTTGGATATTCCAATATGGTTTGCGAAACGCTTTTGAGTGATTCGCCGATCATTTTGAATCAAATCTTCAATCTGCAATCAAAGAGTATGCGATGTTTATCGTGTGCCTCTTTCAAATTAACGATAGCACCAATATATAAGAAAGGGGGGACAGGAGGGAATTCACATGGTAATGATCTTTACAAAGAGAAGGATGACTGGATGGAAGGATGGCCTATAGTGATTTAAGCTTGGCTCCTATGAAGAGCTCTCACATATTGTGGTGTTGTTCATGTGCGTAGAGTAACTGTGTTAAATATGAAGCGTGTGTGCCGGGTCGCCCTGGAAACAATATATCAATTACCGTCTGATGAGGATTGCTGTTCCGAACGAGGTTGCGTCCGCTTGATTACAGCTCTTAAAACACTCGATATGCACTATAATTTCTGTACGTCCGTGGGCAATCATCGGCTCGCCGAGAAACTGGGAAAGGTGAACTAGTTCGTCATGTTGGCATTCAATGGCTGGCAGGCTGGGATTATGTGCCATTCTGGTCTCTCGTTGCGACGTAAAATTATCAAATCCCAAATGCCTCCTAAACACTTTTGTTAATTTAAGTAAGCGATGAATGGATACACTATGAATCTATCAGGGTCACTATAAAACTGTATTTCGCAATCTCATTTGCAATTGCAGTCAAATGTATGTAAGTGCTACGTTAAGGCATTTCAGATGAGCTTTCATCCGCGTTATGCGTACATCATCATTGAGTAATTTATGTTAGACCATTTATGTTAGAGATCTCTGAATCCTGAATATCTGAATCTTTATCTCTGAATCCCTCAGTGTCTTCAATTCTGAGGGATTCAGAGATTCATTGAGTGGAGATACACGACAATGTGGCCTTTTTGATGGAAGGGTTGGCTTTCATTAAAATAGTAAGGATTTTCATTGGGCTGGGTTTAATTAACATTACAATTCTGTGCTAATATTTCTACCTGAATTCACCTTAATTTTCTTCAAATTCCGAGTCCACGCACAGGAAGAGAGATAATTACGCGAGTCTTGAATGTTGCATAAACAAGCTGAATCAGTTTAGTTTGAGTATATTTTGAGGGTAAAAAGAAATCGTAGAAAAGGGTTGCGGTGTGTCCACGGTCTACAGAACCAGCGGAATCCCGTGGATGAGATTCAGGCTGTGACTGGCTTATGTAGCCTGAAAGTGCTGTGGTGACTCTCACAACTTTTCTGGGGAATTTTTCCACTGGCGATCAATCTTTTAACGGATTGAGAAATAAGGCGGAGATAAGAAAAACGGGGGAAAGAAGAGGTTGGCCACGCGGAGAGGAGTTTGGGCCCTTGATGGAGTTTTGTTTGGTAAACGCGATGAAAATTACTAACACCGTATAAAAAAATCATGAAAGGAGGGACGACACTTGGAAGTCACTTTGGCAGATGGTATGTAGACTTTGTGATAATCGGAGTACATCTCTGACCATAATCAAGGGCTAATTAGTTGTCATCTCAAAGGCAAAAACCTTAAGAAACAAAGAAGAATCAACGGCAGTTAGGTAATTAATTGTGTCGATTCAGACGTGATGTTGTGAAAGGCTGCTAACGCGATGTTTAGAGAGTGTAATCATCTAGCTGCTAATCTGGCAATTAGAAAGATAAATGGGAACTGAGTCCAGGAATGCCTCCTTTGTGTAGAAGTTTAGTACAAACTTCTCAAAATAAATATTGAAACCGCCGAGTGTATAACTGCTGAAAAACAGGCAACAGTTCCATTAACACAGGGCTGACGATAATGCTATTAGGGTTTGCTGAGGTTGGGGTTCTTATCGCAAATGTAGTTAGGGAGAGTAGGAAAGCATATCCATGAATGAAAACGAGACAGCCGAGACCGTAAACTTGATTGGCCCTAGTTTTGTAAAGTGAGGGAGGTAAACAAAGTTACAAGTAAGGGGGAAGATAGGGAGCTCAAACAAAGGTCACTTGGGCGTGTTTGGGAACCAGTGACCCACGTATACCTCAATCACCCACAAAAAGGCAAAATTAACAAAAAAATAAAACAAACTTACCACCATACGATCACTAGGGTATGTTAAGGAATAACAGTCACTCTCGTGAATCGTATTCACACACACACACTCATGGTTTGCAAGGATATCTCCTATGCTAGGGACCCGTTGTACTCACAATGGAATAAAAACAATAATAGTTAAATAGAAAAAGGCCCAAGTTCACGTTCGCAATCACTCGGGTGTGTTAGACCTTTGTGAATCGCACTTTCTCAGGGTTTGCAAGGATTCCTCCTATGCCAGGGACCCGTCAATCACACAAATACACATAAAAACAAAGAAATAAGTATCGGGGATAGGTAAGTGTCTAGAGCGTATCCACTTTATGTTTAACAAGAAATGCAAGATTTGAGTTATGGGAGAAGACAATTATATTCTTGTTGTTGATGATAGAGGAGACAATAATCTTAGGGTTGAATAAAATACAAGTACCGGGATTAACTTCTGGAGTAACTTTACATAGACGGATTTTCAGATCGATAAGGCATCGTAGATCAACTGATTGCCCTCGGAAGGGATAAAAGAAATCCAAAACATACATTTTTGGCGCATGTGTAATTTTTAAATGTGTGTAATTTGTGGGGGAAGAGAAAACCAATGGATTTTTGACAAGAATGCAATCGCCCCCGTATCAAAAATAGGAGACATACAAATGTGAAGAGTGTGGAGAAATTAGTCTGATAGGAGAAGTAGAGAAGATTGACGAGAGCAGTCTGCTTAAGAATGGAGAGGGAAATAGATGTACTTCAGTGGGGACCAATTTAGATTTCGAAGAAGGAGAGAAAAAAGAAAACATATATGGCCTGTCCCAAAAAATAAGTAGAATGCATTCGGTGAAAACTTTATTTCAGATCAAAGTACAAATTACTAAAACTCTTCAAAACAGCACCCTTGAGAATCAAACACACCGGTGTCAGAGCCACTGCCACGTTTCTGGTACGCTCCTTGGAGGACGTATAATCCAGTGGTCCAAACTGGTACTCAAAGGTGTTATACTTGGATCGTACTCAAATGCCCATGTCTCGTCACCAGTAACCACCCATTCTAAAATATTCTGTTCACTTTCACTGTGGTCCAAGAGGTTCAAGGCAAGATTTTCACACAAGCATTCTTCCGATAGCACCACGGGGGGACCATCTTGGCACATCATATTCATGGCTAAATCATCTGTAAGAATGTAATAAACTGTTATTTTCTGAATGTTGTACTCTTCTGTTAACATCCTAACCCTTGGGGGTCAATCAGAATTGACCTTTGCACATTTTCATTTCACTGTATTCCTGATGAATGTCCAGGGTATTTCTCATCGTCAACCTCCTCGTTACCCTCCCAAACATTCTGTGCAAGCAGAAAACCTTCGCTTGGGACATTTCTCCATCTCCATAAGCATCCTTAACCATGGTCATGGTCTTCGAACCCCATTTCCCGAGTTAAGCACAAAATTTTATCGCAAATCATTGCTCCATGGAAAGTGGCATCGTGAATTAATGACGCGATCCTCGAACAGGGGTCCAGTATAGAAGCGATCCGCAGACTGTAACGGCCCGCAGACAACTGACGCAGGTTGTGTTGCTTTCCCAAGACCTCCCACCATTTTTCCGCCACAGATCGTCCCACTAAAGTTGTCCGCTTTGCCAGAAAAATTCGTTTTACTTACTTTTTGTGACTGACCCTGTATTATTACTGCCACACTCCAATTAAAGAAGAGGATACAGAAAGACAAACCGACCTTTTTCTTCGCTCTTGGATCTGCAAAGACTTTTTGACAATGAGGAATGAAATATAGTTTTAAGTATCCTAAAAGATACTTGATTGAACTGTAAAAGCTATGCCCTCTGTATAAGGAGGAGACTGCAGTGGTTAGATATGGCCAGCGCAGATGAATGTACTTTATATCTTCAGGCATCCATGGGTAAAATGCTGTCATCTTTGAACAAATAATGTAACATCGTAGAATCCACAGAAATTTTGTGATCCACTGACCCATACTTCGAAAATTTACGCAGTAATTTTCAAGTTAAGAATGAATTGATCGTTGGCTATAAATTTCTATCGGGAGGGAAATGGTGGGAAGATATGGTATTTATAAACGTAATAATCGGGATGGAGAGACGGAATGTTTAAATGTTTTGCTAAGAAATTCGGAAATGTGCATGGGAACCAAAAAAAGAACTATTGTACTTCATTTACGTTCTTAAAGGTACTATATTTATAGTTCTCAATAAATTCCTTGCTCTCCCTGAAAATGACTGCGTACGCCTACCGAAACCTGGTTCGTTGAATTGAAAACTATCTTTGGATTTAAAAAGTTTCCTTTCTTTTTGTAAAGCTTAGATTAGGAAAGGAATACGACTGGTTTGTTCATAAATTAATAGGTAAAGGAGGAGGAAGCGGGGTGTAAGAATAAAAGACGTGGCAAAAAATATTTTCACAAACGACTGAAGGCAACTATAGATACTGGGAAGAAGTTTATATAAACTTCTGCATGAAGTTTGCCTTTATACAACGATGAGGCAAGTGCAATGTAGGCACAGCTGGTAAAAAAATATTGGAAAATTGAAAATTTGCTGCTACTGAAAAACGAGGAAAATGAAATGGGTCGGCAGAGGACGTGATAATAGCAGTGAATGAAGAGAAATCCTATGCAGGAGACTTAGAAGATAGAAGATGATGGGGCAAAAAAGCACGATAGGTACTGGAGATCACCATTGAAGTAAGCAGGAGAATAATTACAGAGGACGTTCGAATATGGGTTAGGAAAAGCTAGTGTTGAAAGACTTCAGCCCAAGGGAATGTGAAGGAATAAAGAGAATGCCAGGGCGGTGCAGACTAAAGCTTTGGGCTGCTGCAATTGCATCCAATCCCCGGTTTGATGATGATATAGAGCGTCATAGAAATGGAGAGCAGGAGGTGTGTCGACTACCCGTAGCTGGTGGCATGAGTGGTGACCTCATACTTTTCCTGGCTAAATTGGAAATCAGAATGAGGAGAGAGAGAAATGAGAGCAGTGAACATCAGGAAATGGGATTTATAAGGCGTTATATGATTACTCAATAATCAGATTAAATCAATTATGTGTGCCGTCGATAGGAAAAACAAAGGAGTGGTCTGAAGGAAAAGTAGGGATGAAATGATATGAGGGAAGAGGTTCACGAACTGGGTCATCCAATTTCCTCATCAGTTTCTTTCGTCTTCTAAATAGTAACTCCGGTGAGAGAGGATATAAAACTAATTATGTTAGTTATCAACGGCCATCAGTGGTGAAACAAAGAGGGTAGAGGTGTGGTATGAGGGATGGGTAGGGGTGTAGGAGGGGGATGGTAATACGCGGCACCCAGTCGCTTGACTGTGTCTCAGTGAGCGGTCGGACCCAGTGGGATTCTTATCTCATTCATTCTTATTCTCATACCACTCCTTGGCTCTCCCCATTTCACGATTATATCCATTGATAACACATGTAATTAATTTTATTTCTTAATGTCTGTGGTCCTATTAGGAGAGGAAAGAGGTGGCTTACCAAAAAATGGTAAATAAGAATAGCGGAAGTCATGAGGTTTATCGGGATGCAATAAAGCAAGTGACACCAACCATTTACGACTTCTATAATTTAAAAGAAAATTTGCAGGATACGTGAAAATGTAAAGAGTAAAGACGACAGAAATAAATTGGAAGGCGGAAGACCTTCTGCGCAGGAAGCCAAGGGACATAATTTAGATTGGAAGGACGAGAAGAGTGCATTTTCCTAAAGAGCGAGAAGTAGATTGTGAATGGACAAGATTAAAAAAATACATGAAGAGCTTATATAAAATAAGGGCAAAAATAAATATTGATGTAGCCTAGATTAAGCTTTTAACCCAGAACCTTTTTTTGATATTTGTTTTGCTTGGCTATTAGTGGTTGTTATTGAGTTTTTCCTGTAAACAGTTGAAGTTGGTTGTATTGCTAAAAGAAGACATTAAAAAGGGACATGTTTTCTGTGGTCTGCAAAAGAGAAACAAAAATATTCTTGTAGAAAGTGATATAGAAAGTTATTCATAACCGTTTTAATACGCTGAGATCTGGAAATATTAAAAGAAAAGGAGGTGAAAGATAAAAACGTGGAAAGTGCATCAGGATTGAGGAGGTAATAGCTGATATGAAAGACATGAAATAGCGGGACAATACAAGTAAAATGCGCCATTTAGGGTCGATAATCTACATTCAGGAAGGAAAACTTCAATGGTTAACATCATCAAGCATTGGAATTGACTGGGTGTAAGATGATTTTCAAGAAATTGGAATGATCCTTTTATTTATTTGTTTCTTATTAATCCGGAAACAGCACTTGGGATTTTACATCGGATTTTTTTAAAATTATATAACAAAGATAGTTACAAACACCCAAGCCCTAGGTGGAGAAAACCCCACCTAGGCGGGAATCGAACCCGCGACCTCTGGGTTGGCAGGGGAGGAAGGTGGATGATAAAAGGGGCAAAAGGAATACGGACCATGAGGAAATAATTTTACTCATAAATGCGGATAATATATCTAATTATTAATGGGACGAGCGTAGAAGCAGGCCAATTTTGTGGAAAGAATGAGCGCCAGATATGCGATTGGGCGATATGACCCGAGTGTGGCGGAAAGGGATGAGGGAAAAGAAAGGATTGTAAGAAGTGTGGAGAAAGACTGTGTCTGTTTGCTGTAGTGGAATATTTCTGGAGATACTAAGATGCAATGGAGTTAGCTGGAGAGGGGAAAAGTCTCGTGATGATTGTCTATCTGGAACAGAAAACAGTGATGGGTGTCGGCAACAGCAGAGGGTCTTTCGACTCTACTCATCGATGACATATTTTTAACCTGGACGCATGGTACCAATCTACTCTCTCCAAATTCATTTTCTACCTCAGTTCCTGTTCCACCCCCTCATTTACCTCCGCATCACTTATTTATGCACCGAAATCGCTTTTTCACACGACAAAATGTCCTCCTCAAACGTGATGAACCCAGCCACCGTTCTAAATCACCGCATCCCCCTTCTCCATAAACGCCTCGCCCCAAACCAGATAGCACTCTAAGAAATTTTCACCATACTTCAGGTTTACCCCTTTTTCCAGTCCCCGTTCTCTTTCCCCGTCTGCAAATGTCCCTCTGTTTTCCGCCAGCCTCTGGCTAGCCTGAACAGCAGTCAGTGTCCTCATAGCTCTCCTCACACAAACTCCATCCCACAAAGTTCCTGGCTCCTGTCGGTATAATCCGTCGTGATGTAAAACTCTATTCATTCACCTCCCTTTCCGCACTCAAAAGCTATTGCAGCCACTTCCCACTTTCACCGAGCGAAAAACGCAAGTATAAAATGTCGTTTACGTATTAACCAGTGGTCAGAGGTACATAGGGGTAGGGGCTTCATCCCTCCTGCTCATCCGCATAAACAACCATTAAACTTCTTTTAAGCTCCCTATTCCAAAACACTCCCTCGCCCACAGCCTGTCATTCGTCATCTGATCCTCCCATTCCAACGCCCAAAGCAGTTGTGTGTACAGTTGATTAACAAATAAATATCGACGCGCGTTTTTCTACACCAGGCCTCAACAATTATCGTTTAATTGGATTAATTACCCGAAACCCAAACATTGCCAGAAATATTTGTGTAATTTGAGAGGAGAGGAGTTATGGCGTAATCATTCCACTGCTTAACCCCACAAATCGCGCTCCCTGTCCCTTTTACTGTCGTATATACAGGTAGTACGGGTCTCCTCCTTCTCCTAGCCTAAACCTTCCCGCCTTCGTGTAACCTTTTATAACATAAATACTACATATAATTCATTCTTTTACTGACGAAAGGGTAACCTTAAGGAGCCTAGCCGTCTGTATGTTGTTTCTTATGATTAAATATTCTTTTTTCACCACCTGCTTTACAGGCGAGTGTCATTGGTTGTAAGGGCGAGGTCGTTCCCTTGTACGTGTGTATGCACAAATATGCGCACACTAATGGAAGGGTACATATTGCTAGTGGGTATGATAAATGTTAATATTTTGGGTTCCGATAGAGATACGGCATATTATGATAATAATTAAAATATAACTCCATTGATTTGAAATTTAGTCAAAGTTCTTATCTGCAACAGAATTATTCCACATGTTCGAATTACGGAAACTAAATTTTTCTCGCAATTTCTTGAAAGGGAATAAAATCTTCTCTTATGTCGAACTCGGACCAATGCCATTGGATTTCCTGTATAGCTTCTGCATGAAATGAAAAACTTTTGGGAATTCCATCTCTTAAGGATGTCTGGAATGGTTCTTGAATGTGCCAATCAGTCAGTGATGCCTCACAACTTTAAACATTCATGTGTATGCGATGTGCACACGCGAATAAATAAGTACTTTGGCTTTTCTATGTCCGCCGTCTTGAATCTCCGTTTGATTCCCAGCGTAATTAATTGTTTTCTCTCCACCCCAAGGGAGAAGCGGGCCGCCGACAATGTTGTCTGCTACGAGGGAGTGGGTTGCTTCCGAGACGCGGGTCCGTTCAGCTACCTGGACATGCTGCCCTCGCCTCCGGATCAAGTGGCCACGCAGTTCCTCTTCTACTCTCGCCGGCGGCCCCACGGCCTCCCGCTGCCCTTCGCGAACATCACGAACGAGAGGGCGAGGCCCGCCCGCGACTCCGGCCCCCCTCCCATATCCACGTCGCTGGCATCCCCCTCAGACGACGGCTTCGTGTCCTCCACATCGTTCGGGCCCGCAGACTGGCTGCAGGCCGGCCTCAACACTTCGGTGCCCACCAAGGTCATCGTGCATGGCTTCGGAAGCAGCTGCAGCAACGTCTGGGTGTTCGAGATGCGGTCGGCCCTCATGTCCGTGGTGAGTGTCCCGTGTGATTCCCAACTCCATCGAGACCTTTTGAGTGGTGGTGGTTTATCAAATTATACGCCGATTTCTTTCATCCGGAAAGTGGAAGCCTACTCAGGAAGGACTCGGTGTTTTCGAAACTTGACGATGACGAAATATTAATGTAATTAAATTCTGAACTGTTTGCATAAGAATAGGGAAATATTGTGGTCGTGACGTCAAAGCCTCATAAGTGTCCAGGAACGACAAAGACGAGAACGTACTGATAAGCTCCTCGCGCATGATATCAACTCTTACTTCATATATAAATATTTAAAATCTTGAGCAATCCTCAAACGAAATTTTACTCTAGTTAGAGGGAAATCTGTTGGTAGAGAACCAGGCATGCGCCTGTGCTAATATTTGGGATGCTTTTGTACATTTATATGAACTTCGTGTCTACGGCATAGAGGATTGATTCACAGGTTATTCTGTTCACCGAGTCGATAATCATTGCAAAAATGGCGGACCTAGTACAGAGCCTCGTGGAACCCCATGTATCGGCTCAAAGAATGTAGTCTTTTCTCCAGTAATTACTATGCATTCCTTATGTTTTGAAAAATATCAGTCAAATATTTTTAATCTAGCATTTAGAGCGATAATATTCCACGTTTACCAGGACAGGATATTTCCTTGTGATGTGAGTGTCGAGTTCAAAACTCTAAAATATTTTATCAGCTGCATAATCATGAGCAAAAGGTCGTGAATTCCAGAACGGGGAAACAAAAATTAATTGTTTCAGCGTTTTATTACTTTTTAAGTGTTTAGTTAACTGAGTTTAACAATAGTTTATTGTATCTTGCCGAGCATGTAAAAATGGAGACAGGTCTGGCAGGAGAGTTCCCGATTTCTGGGTAAGGAATGGAGGACGGTTTTCTATTCCCGAGGATGCGAGATTGTTAGCATCTACGATGGTAGGCTGAAATTTAATGCACACATTCTTGTAGACCAAAAACAAAATGAATCTCAGAAGCACTCCTGGCGGCATGTGGATGTAATATGCCCCTCAACACGCATGCGCAGGTTTGAGGTAGTTACATTCATCCAGTGTATTTTGAGAAGCGGAAGTATGGAGACGTGTTCTAGCGCTATGTCAACGCGAGTTAAACAATTGTTGCCTTCACCTCGTCGTCCGAGGTGTAATGATTACCCTTGAGGCGCCTCTTTAGTTGAGGATAAAAATAAAAATCGCAAGGTGCAAGATCGGGGGAATAAGGAGGGTTTTGTTTATTCTCGTCTGTGAGACGACGTGGTACCAATCATGCACAGATTTGACGGTATCCCAATTGTTCAATAATAAAGCCGTCCTGATTCTTGGATATTCCAATATGATTTGATAGAGTTCATGTGCGCATTAGTTTTCAGCCTACCCTCGTATTTATGTGCCTACGAAATGCACTTCTCTTAATGAGCAGCATTCTGAACCTTAACTCGCCGTAACCGAAACCTTCGTTCTAGTATCCGGGTACCCCACCAACTTATGTCTCACTCCTGTACTTACTACCCCGTTCACCTGACGTTATTGGCCAGATTAACTCGAAGGAATTATAATCAATTTTAGAAGTAATAGCTCGGAAATTGATGGGAGAGTGAAAATAATATAGACTTTCCCTTATACATTTGCCCCGGTCTACATTCCGAGTTTTTCCTCCCAACAGGAGGAATGCAACGTGATCTGCGTGGATTGGGAGGCGGGCGCCACCATTCCCAACTACGTCCGCGCGGCCGCCAACACGCGCCTCGTGGGCAAGCAGCTGGCCGTGCTGCTCGGGCGCCTCCGTGATGACCTCGGCCTCGACCTGCGGAAGGTGCACCTCATCGGGTTCAGCCTGGGCGCGCACGTGGCGGGGTTCGCTGGAGCGGAACTACGGAACCTGAGCCGCATTACGGGTGAGGAGGGACCCCGGGAGGGCGCTCCATTCCCAGTGACCTTTTTGATCCCAAGTAAATGCCCACCGGATTTATCAAGTTTCTCCAGTGAAAACGAGGCAGCCGAACTCACGTAGAAACCTAATGGAATCTATTTAGAAATTTAGTAATTGCGGTGGAAGCTTAATGAGGAATCCATGTGTTTTCAATCATGAGGTCCACTTAACTACCATGTTGAAATTTCAAAACCTTATTTCCACCTGAACAAAGAGATTCTGACTTGGGAGCAGCATTTTTTCGACATGAATAATCTTGTTTAATTGGAACAAAATTATTCGCATGTTATTTTTTCCTGCTTGTTTTGGATTTCTCAATCGAAAAATATTTTCTTGTGGGTCTCTGACTGGCTATTCCTGATCAGTTGGCTGTACAACGCAAGGTGATTCAGGTAACTTATAAATGAAGAAATATCGTGGCAGAAAATAAATCACGATCTCTTAATGTGTTCATTAGAGGAATTCTTGCAACGCTGTCATTTTTGTTTTACTTAGTAAATTTATCTTACATACATATACGAGTTTATAAACACAGTAATCAACCCGAAGGTCGGTTTGGTAGGTGATGGTAGAGGTCACCCAGTACTAAGCCTGACAGCGTGTGAAATTCACACATCAGGGTAGGGGGCCAGTTCCTTTCCCTGTGCCTGTTATGGTTGCCCAGGAAGTTCCCGAAAAATCACATAGCTTGGTGGATCTGCAGGTGCCCAGAGTGCTTTGCCTTGGGAATCGAACCCAGGGCCCTCCGGTCAGTAGTCTAACGCTCTACCCCCTGAACTACCGCAACCTATATATATATATATATATATATATATATATATATATATATATATATATATATATATATATGGGTTGCGATGTATATATATATATACAGGTATATATATTATATATACAGGTATATATATATACACAGGTACCTGTATATATATATATATATATATTATACATCTACAACCTAGATGTGGTGTAAGGGATGGTGCATTCCGATGATCCCTAAGAGCTGTGCTGCCGGAAGCAATGATAATTGCTCCTGTTAGGGTCACCCATACCAGATAGATTGGAGGTTGGTCGCCAGACAAAAGGTAGTCCGCACAGTGTCTGTTCCTCAGTGAGATGGCTGCAAAGGTGTCTCACCCCAGAGGGTGGTCATTGAGTGATGGTGGTCATTGAGTGATGGTGTCATGTTAAAAACACTATTAAGGAAGGCAACTGGGAGCCACCTCAATTATTAATCACAAGACCTTTATGATGGACAGTATAGAGAATATGAGTCCTGGCTACTTAAGGCACTCAGCCCAATCGGCCCTGTGTTAGACCCAGCAGCAGGAGAGGCAAGGCTTCTGCGGTCATCATCTCACGAAAACCTTGCAAAGCATTCTGTGTTTTTGTCTTTGTCCACTAGTGCTAACTTCATATAAAATTTGCACTTTGTCCACTAGTGATAACTTCACACGTAAAAAGATCACTCACATGTCATTACTTGATCATTTCGATGGAATTCAAACCCGCCTTCATCCTAAGAAATAGAAGTAATGAGGAAATATTTTTACACTTGTGATTTTGCTGATTCCGCCTTCCCCACTTCTCTTGTGTTCATCCTTTATGTGTGTTCCTATCCGTTTTCCTTATATCTATTTCTATGTAAATGAGTATTTGTTCACCGTTTGGTGGGATTCCGTGTTTGAATGTGTATATATATATATCCTGCAAGTCATCCTCCTTATTATATGCCTCATACCAGGTCTTGATCCTGCTGGTCCTCTGTTCGAGAACCAAGACCCAGTGGCACGCTTAGATGCTGACGATGCCACATTTGTGGATGTGATCCACTCAAATGGGGAGAACCTCATCCTGGGTGGTCTCGGCTCATGGCAACCCATGGGCCATGTGGATTTCTATCCTAATGGAGGTCGGATGCAGAAGGGCTGCTCCAATTTGTTTGTGGGTGCAGTTAGCGACATTTTTTGGTGTAAGTACGGCCATGTATGAGTAGGAACCTTAGCCCTAATAAGAACTCTTGCTAGCAAATTAAGTAAAATCTGAGTATTTTAATATTCAAGTCCACAGAAAAAATAGTCTGAAATATTCAGGTTGAAAATATAAAAAACTCTGAAAAATGTCAAATGTTTCCATAATTTGACAGTAAAAATCATGATTATGTTTTATCATTCCATTTTAATACTAAGTTAATTTATATGGTAGCTATTAATTCAGTTTTTTTCATGAAAAACTGATTTTTTTGTTTTTTGAAAGAAATAAGTAGAAAGGAATCACTTTTTCAAAAATCTTTGTGAATTAGCAAAGAGTGGACTTTGTCCATCTCCCGAGCCAAAAAGGTAGTGAAACTTATATATATTTTTTTCAAATTACATTTTCCCATTACCTAGAATATACCCAAGACTTTTACTTACATTGAAACGAATGAAATGGATCATTCAATTTCTTGAGCTGTGGAAGGATATTTTGGTATCCCTCACAGAAGAGTTCTATTGAGTCAGCAGTACATTAGGACTTTCATATTTTTTTTGTTGAATTTTTAGTATATACAAGCATCTTTTATTTGTCTAATTAATGTTATCATTTCATTTTATGATAATTAAATGATTTTTTACATTTGCGGTTTCATCCCTTTAATGAGGCCTGGTTTATGAAAAGTTTTATACTACTGCAAAGTTTAACATAAGACATTTATGATTTTTTTAAGTTTCAAAGCTAAAAGACAGCAAAAACTAGATATACATGCAGTATATCTAGTGTCTGCTGATGGCTTGACAATAATGACTTTCACAATTCATTCATTTAATTGTCAATTGTATATTCTTGGTGGTAGGCACAGATAGAGAGGGTGTAAATGCTCAAGTAATGGGAATTCACAGGTTCTTTACAATGAGGTGGAGAACCACAGCATTGAATTAAGAAGCTACATCAACTAGAACTTGAATATGCCTGATGCAAACTTCCACAGTATTCTCTGAGAATGTATCAGACACAAATGTCTGTGTGCTTCATTCCTGGCTCTCAGCTTTATGAGCACAAACTAATAAGTATGCCACGTCGCCATGTTCCATGACAAATCAGGATCGATGTTGTGAGGGCATCATGTTGATGATTCCTTGACTGGTACTCCAACAAAGAGTCAATGGGTTGGCATTTGTGTCCAAGTGAAAGGAAATGGTTTCAATGCATCTGACATTGTTGTTCACACTAGCATAATGTGATGCTGCTGAAATTAATGTTCTGATGTTCGTTGCCGCTGTGCGCAATGGTATAAACAATCTAATTCAATGTTGTGCTTGCAGCATCAGCAGAGGCACATGGGAGATCACTGTGCAACCATCGACGGGCCTACAAGTTCTTCACGGACTCAGTATCACCTCGTTGCCACTTTCCTGCCGTTCCATGCGAGTCATATGAGAAATTCCTCGAAGGTCACTGTTTCCCATGCTCCTCTCAAAATCAATGTGGGAATATGGGATTCTACGCAGACAGATCAAATGGGCAAGGGACATTGTACCTCATAACACGTGATGACGAACCCTTCTGTGGTAAGTGATACTATGAGTAACACATGATACGGTCAGAATGGCCCTTATACCAGAGGCAAAGTGAAATGCATGGTATGTGTTTTTGCAAGAGAATATACATCTTTAGTACATTGGACGCAGATGCATCTATACAGTGCTAGGTTGGTGCTGTGGCAGTATAAGGTTCCTCTGAAGGAAATTTTGTCTTGGAATGCATATAGATGCATTAAGAGAGGGGCTTATGTACGAGCTGAAAGTTCATTGTGTAGTCAATAAAGAAGTTGGTAGATGGTGGTGCGATTGAGGGATGCAGAGGCCTTTGCCCTCAAGGAATACCAAAGAGTCAAGTTGACCTCTCCAAGCCATTTGCCTCCTGCTGTATTTTGTAAGCTGTATATGTGAGATGAGATGACTGGATTGGCTGATTCAGGCAATTTGAGAGGCAGTATTCTGTGTAGAGAGGTTATTATGGTATGCTAACCATTAAAATCCACTACTGTAAACAAAGAATTATATTTACATTCAGTAGTCAAAGATAGATTGTGATACATATATCTAAATTCAAAAAACAGATAAACTGTTTGTTTACACTACGCATGGACCCTTTGCTAGGAAGTGAAGTTGAATTTTCCAATATGAATATATCTTCTCCCCTTAGTTTCATTAGTTTTAGTGCTTATAGTTCCCTGTATTCTAATAATAGCTTTTCATCACACTTTTAAATCAATTTAAATTGTGCTAGAATGTTAAAAAATTGGCTCAAACGCAGGACAATGACCAAAACTGATAATTATACTCATGATTAAATTTTCTCTGTCAAAGGATTGTGGTCACCCCCATAGTTCATATACATACATGATTCCAGTTCCATTACAATGATATGGAAGTATTTTAATTCTTTATCTTATAATTCTGTATATAATTCTTTTAATTTTTTATCCTTTTGGCTTGAGATGATGCCACCAACCAAATTTGTAATATCACAGTTCGAAATCCAAGGTAACTTATTAAATAACACCAACAACAATTTACATTTCAATGCAACACTTTCAGAGTGCAAAAATCATTCGCCTTGACTGGGATCCCAGTCAAGGTGAATGATTTTTACACTCTGAAATTGCTGCATTGAAATGCACATTAGCGGGTGACTCAGTTAAAAGTTACTGTTGTGCATCTCCCACAGTTTCTTTGGAACAATTTACATGTATAATACCTGTCAATTACCTGTCCATACAGATAAGTTGTCCTAATCGGTGTGATTACACTTGCTTACATAGTTACAACTCTTGCTACATGAACCATGGATGAAGGCTGTATGGAAAAAGTATCAGTATGATTGGAAAATCAAAGATTTGATACCAATGATAGTCTTTGAACTGGAACTTTTTCATTTTTTCCCCAAAAAACCCATTATCATATTCCATCCATAAAGGAATTTCTAGGCCTTGGAAATAATTACGATAAGCGATTCAGAGGGAGTTTAGGTGGTGGTTTAAGTATATTTTTATAGATTATTGTTTTTCTGCCTAATTATTGTACTTTTATATTCGTCAATGAGTTCTGACAACTGCATGATTTTTTTAAATTTAAGAAATGAATAACTGAATGAAGTTCAGTTGCAGGTGAAGTTTAGTCAGATTCATTGGCCCGTGCAGAAGCAGCCAATCATGGCAGAATTCTTATTGAACGGTTTGAGGGAGTGAAAAACATCTCAGGAAAAGAATTGAAAATTCTGTATGTAGTATTTTCTGTAATACTTTAAAGTGTATATGTATGCAGCATCCATATGTGTAGATTTCATCACTAATCAACATGTGATAACATTTACATGATCTATTATTTATGGCTGCAGTGGATAACTCCATCAGCAGAAATGATCAGGTGTTATTTCTCATCAATTAGGTTAATTTTTCAATGCTGAGAGGTGAATTTGAATTGAAAAAATTATGTGAGTGTTGCATTGCTGTCACTTGCCTACTTTGCTTTTGCAGCTCATCAGTACATGGTGCGGGTTGAGAGCACAGCAAGTGCCCTTCCTGTGGTCAGCTATGGAAAAATCCAAGTCACCCTTCTGGGCATTGCCCCAGAGGCTAATGAGACATTCACAATGACTCGGTAAGGCAATACCAAGATTAAAACCCACTTAATGTGTAATATGCATGCAGAGGCTAATTGTAATTTTGCGGCCTAAAGGCCAGGGCTTAATTGCAGAATGCTGAATGGTTGACTCACACCTATTTCATGGTCCCTCATGCCGTGGAAGTTCTCATACTACAATTATTTGACTGAATTCGTTTGAGTCATCCAAACATCAATTACTTATTCCCATTATTTTTCAAATCCAAAATAATTGCAAAACAATCACAATTCTTTTTAAATTGAAAGTTGTTCATATATCAATTATGCATTACCAAATGTGCGCAGAAAAGAGGTAGAATAGATACCTGTAAAAGTAATTGCATTGCTGCCCAATAATTGGACATGCTGAGGCTTTTAACTGCTTGGATTGGCCATGGAAAATAATTTGCTACCCTTGGGTCTTCTACATCATTTCTTTCTTGTCAGTCAATGAAAATAAATGAATTGAAATTCGAATCATTTATACCTGTCTGCTGGATGTCTCTCTTTACATTTATCTGTAAAAGATATTAGCATACTACTGACACATACATCATCTGGTCAAATGATGATCAATTAAAGAGGAGAAAGAACTTTTTCAGTGTTTAGAGTCAAATTTTAATTGCAAGCTGTATAGTTCAGCAATTTTTAAAGTAAAAATACAAATTAAAATAGTACATAAATGCGGCTTACAAGACTAACTTGTAAGAGTTACTCTAAAATTATAGTTATACTTTGTAGCAATTAGATTGTGGTCAACCCAACTCTTTTTTAGTACTTAGTTCAATCCTACTTTCATTGTTTCCTTTTGCCAATTTCCCTGACGATGCCAGTGGGAGTCCTTCCAATCCAAGTAATAAAGACATGTCAGTGCGAAAAAAATAACTCCACCCCTCCCTATTTCTGGTAATTGAAGTAGCTAAATTATGCTTGTAAGATTCAAGCTTGCTGAGCATCCTGATGGATTGTGCTGGAGTCATAGTTTTTGTTCGGAGAGGAAGATCTCGTATTTATTGTGACAGATTCACTTGCACTGGCAAAGCTCTCATCATTGTTGTATTCTTTGTAGCAAAGATGATGAGGAGCTCAAGGCTGGGGGTTCACTGACGAGGATAGTGGTGCCACATCCAGTGATGGAGGAGCCTGTCAAAGTTGAAGTCCTGTACACGGCATATAGTGGATGGATCTCAAGTGGACTGGCCAAGTGGAGCATTGACAAGGTCACTATTGGAGACAGCTTTGGCAAAAGGTGAGAAAACTGGAGAGGAGAGGGGTGTTCAAGCAGCAGTATGCTGAATTAGCTGCGGAAATTTATGACAAGCATGTGCCAAGCAGGTTCTGCAGTTGCCTTTTTGTGGGGCATGGATGGACAAATAATTTGTAGGTACCAATAACAGTGTCACAGGCGTTTTAGCTGGCTTCTTCAGGTCAGAGGTTCCACCCTGCTCTGGTTAGTTCTGGCCCAAAGAAGACAATTGGAATGTTGGGGAAACTATTGTCACAACAGATGAGATAACATGGGGAAAAGTAAACCAAATCAGTTCTTGAACAGGCGCTGGATGGATGAAGGTGTGTGTAGGCTTCACGGAGGACAAGTGCCTCCCTCATCGTTTCCACCTATCTCTGTCCCCTTCTCTGCAACCTGGTATTTTTCCTCAGTCACCTAACTTTAATCTAGTTGTCAACTACTAACAAGAGTGCAGCTGATTGTCAGAGTGGTCAGCCCCTCCCCTATCCCACCCCACTGTAGCCAGGAAGCTGCACTGCAAGCCAGAAATTAACTAAAAAGTGGAGGACACCACAGGACCCCCCATTCTGTGGAAGAGGATTTCTAATTCCATCCATCCATCCATCATATAAATGCTTGGATATTCCCAATTCGTAAAGCGAATCTAAAGACTACTTATTGTGGATTGTCATCAACTTATAACACATTTCATCATATGAGCATACGACTGTATGTATACCTATCTGCCTACTCATTTGAAATCTGACGGTATCCAGAGTTTCAAGAATAGGGTATGTACCTGGTTACTTGCTCATCCAATTTACTCATTGGATGAATTCTTTCGTGACAATCTTCATCACATTTAAGAACTTATGTTTGTATGTTAAATAATATTTATATTGACGAAATTAAATATGATTGTACCATTTTTCAAAATGAATAAAGTATTATTATTATTCTCCAACCCCACATGAATATAACAGCCCAGTGGGTAGACTGTAGGGTTGGATTCTACCATGGCTGACACCTGTGGATATCCACAGCTAAATGTGCTATATTTCAGGTATAGATCTCCCATCAGCAATCTACAAAAACGGTTCTAAATCAGCTGGTGGAACTGTGTGTGATCTAACTTCCTCTATTTGTGGCACTATTTAAGTAATGCTATATCCACTCTTTAGCTATTTCACAGCTGAGCTCTTCATGGTTAATCCACTGCAATAAAAGATGATTTCTAATCTGCATTGATTCATTTAGTGCATTGCAATCAATTTCTAGATGGACCCCTGTATCACCCTATAGCTCAGGAAATTCAGCTAACCCTCTTATACATAGGATGTCAGAATGTTAAAATATCATTCCTGTAGATTCCAGGACGAGCAGAAGGAAATCAGAAAGCCAATACTGTGGAAAAGGAAGCACTGAATAAGTGGACTATGTAGTCACAATCCCTGACAGCTCAAGATCTAAGAGTTAAGCTAAAGAGCATATCAATTGCCGAATGGAGCACAACATGGATTGTACTAAAAGCAATAAGCTTTGGACTTTAAAACCTGTAGTCTCACCTTGGACATCTTCCATCAGGGGAAGCCAGCTAGAAATGGTCATCACCATATGTATGAGGATATGGCACTGTACCGTAACTCATGCATACCTCTTTATAGTAGAGAAAGTGGAACCATGGTGCAAGGCTTGCAATTCCCTTCGAACTGTTCACCACCTTCTGATAATATGTAAATAATAAGATGAATTTCATGAATTTCTAAATATAAGGGGAGACATTAGCATTATTCTAAGTGATAACCCTGAAAACCATAATCAGATAAATTTTGTTTTTATAGGAAGCCAACGTATTCCACCTCATGTAATACTTTTTACCAGTGTAAGATATAACAAAACATGATGCATCCCAAAAAGAATTAAAATATTCTACATTTTTTTATTGTCTTTCTTTTTTGGCCCAGTAAGGTGCAAATTATCTCAGTCTTCAAGGTACCTAGATATAAAATTGCTGCAAGAAGGTCTTTATGGGATACTACAGGTGCCACAGGAACTAAAAATCTGGTCCCCTTACCCCAATGATTACACTTTATATGTAAATTTTTCATGCAATATTGGTCTAATATTAGGTATATGAATTCTCCCTTGGCTATGAAAAGACTTTCAGGTTGACTACTGCAGTTCAAATACCCCTGGTTTATGCTTCCAACCAACTGTTCACCAATTTTCATTACTGCTTGGACTGAATCACGGCTTGTGTCATTTCTTAACTTCACACCACCTGAAACTCACAGGTCTCCTGTCCCTCCAGCCCACTCACTCCTCCCTGAATTTTGTTATGTGCATCAACGAGAAACTGAACATTTCCTCGAAAATGGTGTGCTTCATCAAAAACTCATCATCTCATAAATTCATTATTAGATGAAAACTAACATTGCACATTTTTTCATAAGTAAAAATCCATTATGAATGGCTTTAGAAACTGCAAATGAATAAATATAATTTTCCAGTTCATCCTTCTGCAACAAGGGGCTTATCTTGGAGTCTGGTCTCCCAGTCACCATGCCTCTCTATCCTGGAGACTGCAACCCACCGAGTGAACAGTCTCCTGCCTACCCAACCTCTGTCCTCATCCCGCAAATTCCAGGACCTCTACTGCCATCAGAGCCTCCGAATCCCGATGTACTTCCCGACAAATGGACCACAAGTGTAAGTTCACACTTAATTTTGAATGATCTGTTAAACTCAAGGGAAACTGTCGCTATTAAAATGCACCATCAGACAATGGAAATGCAGGGCTCACAGGCATTTAACCAAAAATGCCAAATGAGATTGATTGATTGAAAACACTTTTCATTCTTTTATTTTATTAATTTTTTAGGTTTACGCTCATATTTTTAATTACATATTGGTTCTTATTTACATTATATAAATTGGCATTCAAGGCATTGAGTAAATGGATGTTGAGACTTGAATATTAGATCATCTCCAAAATAAATTTTGTCTGCTCTGTTTGAATTCAATGACATAACAAACTATAGTGTGTATGGTTAAATTATGGCTTAATATGACCTTCCATTCCTTATTTCTTTAATTTGAGCAATCCTAGAGAAGGCTTCTGATCTTAAGATATCACAGTTCTACACCTTTCCACTGACCGAAGGTCTTAATTTACTTATCATTATCTGTACATATTAGCATATAGGTGTACAATCAACTTCCTTTTTCTTGGTATTCCTCAATAACAATTATTAATCTGGCGAAAATGAACACTTCTCCATTTCAATGTAAAATACAACAAAACTTCTACACCTCAATCGGTTGAATTTGGGTAACAGAATTATGGGAGTGTGTCTTCTTCGTTAGTTGGTTTTATTTCTTCACAGATTGCTTTTAGACCAAAACATGTGCTTTTTACATTACCAGTTTTTGAACGTATGATGTCATTTATCACCAAAATGCTCAAATGCAAAATTATGAAGTAACTATTTATATATGTTGTACGTGGACTTACTGAAAAGCAGTAAAAGTTTAGATCTATTATTTCAAGAAATAAGAATGCAGGGGTTAGAATCAGTTAACTTTTGAATTGAAATTTGGCGACCTGTTTTTAGGCTTATTGTTAAGTCTTTTGCTAACCAATGCAAAGGCGCCCATCTATAAAGCAATTCAAAGGCTTCCTTTCCTAAATATGGGCATACTTGAAAAATTTTGTTATCTTATACAGCAAGGCAGTTTGAACTATTTAAAAACTGGATGCCTTTATCAAGAAAACTTTGCTTAAACTTAAATAGAAATGCATACATTCACATGTTTATGAATTATTACTTGTGTTTAAAATCAGTAAATGATGGTTATTCCAATGGTTTGGTGAATTTTTGCCTAAGACATCCTTAACCAGAACCTTAAACTTAATGCTTTATATAATTTGGGGTGAAGTAAATAAACTCATCAACCTAGCAGTCATTATTAAGTGAGGTGAATAAAAGTGAAAAGGTTTGAAAATATTCCTCTCTTTTGCAGGCAAATGAAAAAGAGGTAAAACCACCAGCTAAATTGGAGAGTGGCACAGACAGTGCATCCAATCAGGAGACAACAAGAACCCCAACACTGGTGGTCTACTCCGATGATGACGGATTGGACGTGAGCAAGGGGGGAACCATGTCTGAGAAGACCAACGAGGAGCTGACAAGCAACAGAAATGAGAACAGGAAGCAGGATAGCAATGTCAATGGCCAGCAGTGGGAAGCAGTGGTGAGAGACAAATCCCCAGCAGAGGTGCCAACTGGAACTAAGCCAGGGGGTCAAGATGACCCCCTGCTCAGCCCAGGGGCCATGGATGAGACAAACAGCTCATGGAAACCGTTCACCAATGATGGCCCAAGCAACAGTCTGAGCCCAGACGGGGCTGGTAGCCGTGAGGATGGTGCTCGTGCATTCATCGACCCGGGAGAGGTTAGTGAAGGCATAGGAAAGCGCTCTCCTAAGAGGGCAGCGCCAACCAATGGATCCACGCCCACCTTCCAGTCACCCGAGTGGAGGCCTCGGCACAGCCCTATATATGGCATGTCTTTGTATGAGCCAAGGGGTATGTGGCACCCTGAGATGGCTCCACCTGAACTGGATCCCCCACCCATCCATGCCCCTCTGACCTGGCAGCACTGGATTGGCTACAGTGAAGACAAACCAAAGCAAGTGGACAGCAGAGGAGGAGATGAGGGTGGGGAAGGGTCAGCGGAGAACTCAAGTGATGGAGCTAAGGTGACCACCACAACGACCAGTACCACACCTGGTCCACCAGCAGCAGCAGCGGCACAGCCCTCGGATGCAACCCCCACACCCGCTGCCAATGCTTCGGCTGATTGGACGGCCAGTGGAGGTCCATTTGCTCCCATGGTGGAAACAGTCCAACTCCTGCCACAGAGACTGGCGGCTTTCCTGGCAAGGGCTGAGGAATATGCACGTGTGACGCTGTCGGGAATGGTCCTGGGGGTTGCCAGCAACTCGAGTGAGGCACGGAGGAAGCCCAAGTACTTTCCACCCATGCATCAGGAGGCAGAGGAGGGAGGCGGGATGGCACCCACCAAGGCAACGTCAGTGAGCGCCATGGGCAGAGGACAGTCCCAGTACTACTCACGGAGGGCCGTTGTGGGCCAGGGTAATGAGCGCTCATTTGACACCAAGGGTGATCAATCTGGAATTGTTTTACATTACGATGGCAAGGCAGACAGCAGGGGTGAGAGCACAGTGAGCGAAGCCAAGGCGGCTGAAGTGATCGTTCTGCCCATTCAGCAGACGCTGGAATCGGCCAGCTCTCGGGGGCATCGCAAGATCATCCAGCAGAGAGCCCAGGCTGAGCACCCTCGCTACATCCCACTGCAGAGGCCACCTATAGATTCGGTTCCCAGAAGAGCTCGTGGTTCTATGCCATCGGTGGCATTCATTATGCCGAGGCGGCGGTGAGGGCCCCACTTAAAGGAGCAGTGTAGTTTGGCTGTTGTGGGTGCCACAAGTGAGAACCATTCTCTATCCCAGTGCCTCTTGACTACAATTGTGAAGGCAGAGAGACCAAAAGGACCAGTGCATGGCAATTCCCTGAGGCTTGTTGCACCTTATGCTCAGGACAGTGACTCTTAATGCCCAAATGTGCTGCTCACTCAAAAAAGACAAAGCATAGAGAATGTGGGACGTGTTTTCTATGAGCTGGTCAGCTGTTAGCATGCACAGTAGCTGTGCATGTTAGAAACTTAATAGAAATCAGGTTTCACTTATTTATTAGTGTGAATGTAGATAAATTTTGTGTGACAAAATTTGTTAAAAGTTCATGCTGCCCATTAAAAATTAAATTTTAAAATTTTTATCAAATGTTAATAGTTTGTCCAAACTTCATTTTTCACAAATTGTGCTCCAGACTGCTCCAATGTCATGCTATGTAATCCACATTGGCACATTATGACCTGGAGGCCACCACAGATATTTGGAAGGCTTAATAATAATAAATGTGAACAATACAGAAAGGTACACCCACAGCCAGGTGGGTGTACCTTTCTGTATACCACACCATAGCGTGGGTGGGTGTACCTTTCTATAACACCACACCATAGCGTGCGGAGACTGGTTCCATAGCCTTTCTCCACACCATAGCCAAGTGGCAAAAGTTAAACTTTTACAGACTTCAAAGGTTCATTTATATATTCATATCAGCAATAAATCATCCTCACATTGGTATTGTACTTATAATAGCCTGAATAACTCCTCTGCTAAGGAACTTGACAAAAGGTTCTTTCCCTTGCATATAACACAAACCTTCTTCCATTAGACAAGGCTGTTCTAAACATGCTCCAGTAATGGTGGCCTTCATGTAGCATTTGGAAATGCACGGAAGCATACAGGTATGTCTAAGATTTGGCAAATGAATGCCTATGGCTCAAAGAAACTGTGGCATTCAAGATCAGAGCTTTCCCACAACATTAAGCGTATTTTCTTGTGCATATCCTATCAAGAATCAAGTCCAAACATGTAAGTACACTTTCATGTTAGCAATACTGATCAGGCTGATACAGTTTGAAGATGTGATTCACTTGGAGAGAGAGGAGCCCACTGAACTGAACTCTGAAATGGCAACCATTCCATCATGACCTTTTGTTCTTCTGTGTCCAAGATGGTCCTTGGCTTTCTTCATCAAAAGATCTGCTGGAGCGACACACTGAATCACTCAGGACAGTGTGAAGGGTGTTCGTGAAGGGTATGGATGGTACACAAGAGCACGACAGTGCATACAAAAGCAGCAGGAACACCACCATTGTCTCCTGGATGATGAAGTGGGAGAGGGAGGAGCCAATGTCCAACCAGCTGCCCTTGTCCTTCACCAGATGGAGGAAGTGGAGGCCACAGGCATCACTCAAGGCCAGCACGATGAGGAACAACTGCTTGGTTTGAGTCTGGAAAAGATTTCCTTCATGTCATACAACGTAGATTTTCAGGTACACAGACAGAATGCATTAGCTGAAGGGCACCGCAAGGGCTAAAATTCCACTAGTCACAGCAATGGCTTAAATCAGCAGTATCATATAAAAGAAACCTCATCACATTCTTGGTTTATCTCAAGAAAAGCATAAGGCCCTCAAAAAGACGTCAAGGATAAGTTATTACATGCCCACTTTATAGGCGGACTTCCATCAGTGCTTCTATCAGCCGTGCATCCATTTTTGATGGGAGTGTTTGAATTAGTTTATGGTAAAATTATTATTCAGGCATGCTTACCTTGAGAAGAACATTAACAGCTCTGAATGCACAGGACACTAGAAGGAATGGGATGCATGTCTTGGCCAGGATAAGCGCTCCCATCACATGTGGAGAGAACACGGAGAGGAACCGGCGAACCCAGGCGGGATCAAATGAGTTAATGCTTGCCATATTGCCAGTGCCAAAAAAAGATGTTATGATCAGGAACACCTGAATTTGAAGGAAGTTAAGGAAGATGCCCATTGCAAATGAGAAAAAAGCCTCTTACCCATGTATGAGGCTCTTTTTAATTGGTACCAATGCAACAGTGAAATACTCCAGCATGTCATCGACAGGAAAAAGTTGGTGTGAAAAAGTCAGATTTCATTGCATATGGTGCACACTTTGTGTCTATTTCTTAATGGTCACCATTAATTATTTTCCTTCAAATGTGAAGGATTACACCGAGTTCAATTTTCAGGGACTGTAATTTTCTGAATCTTTTTCATCTCTACTTGTACATATAAATGGTAGTGAGATAAGCCATTGTCCTCTTGCATGTTATCTTGGACTCATTAAATATGTTTTCTCGGAAGGTGCATTTTTTGGTGCAAGTTTTAAACAGGCTAGAATCATGGTGATTTGTTGGTTCAGATTCCCTGTAGTTGTTCCATTGATCCCTTATGATTTATAATTACATTCAGTTCAATGATATTTGGGTGTGATTGGTTTATGGGTCATTTTTATGGTCCATGCTTTAGAAATATATGCTCCAAAGTTACCTTCGGCAACACTGTATGCATCCACTTTATCATTTTGGTTATCCAATAACTCAATGGCTTGAATTCCCTGAAATTCCATACGCCAACAAAATAGTTTTCAATATGGTTATATTTTGGTTTCTACTTGAGTTTTCCGTTCATCAAAACAGTCTCATTATCACTAATCTCTTGATTTATATTGGTATGCACATTCATAACAAGGTAAATGATTACTAAAAAATGTATAATTTATTTCCTCTTGTTGATTAATTTTTTTGCAAAATGTAGTTTGAGGATAAAATGAGTACTGCACCACACAACTGACAGTTTTCAAAGATTTTGGTCAAAATTCTACATGCCTTTGTTGTTTGATGGTAAGTTAAAGTTTGCCCCAATAGTCATTCAACTCTTGTGGTGCTCAGAAGAGAGGGCCAATGTCTGAGTTTCTGGCTAGTTGACCAATTCTATGAGCTAATAAGCATTTCTTTGGGCACCATACTTACTCTAGTCACATACTGCTCAATGAGTATGCAAGGCCATCTGGATAATACTTTGCCACCACAAGAATTCCACCAATGTTGAGGTAAGACCTGTCATGCACCCAATAAAATGATCTTACGTGTAACACCCATTGGAAATACTTCAATGACTTTGATATCTTGGGCAGCCAGTTTTCTGTTCCCAAAACTATACAGGCACTTGGAAATACTCCACGTCTACTTGTTTGGTTTTGATACCGCAGCTATGAATTACTTTTACACTAATATGTAATGATGGTTTTCAACTTGACATTTTGCTTACAATGTCTCGATTTCTTTTTTTATGTGATGTTCCAGTGTCTTTGTTTTTTCATTTAATACTTTCCCCGTTTCCTGGCCTGCATATTTATCCACACTCCTGAGTTACCTATAATGATCAAATACCTACATAAAATCTAAATTTCAGTACATAAGTCTAATGCTATGGGCTTCTTTTTTATGATTTTTCAGCTCGATTGACCAAATTACATGGATTTTTATAACTTTCTCCTCATGGCAAAGATCACAGCTCATCAACGGTACCATTACAGTTAAAATCAAAAGATACACCTTAAGCTAACATGTTCCTCTGACAGCAGTCTGGGTAGTATTAAGTGTTGATTTAAATTGGAAATTGGATATTTTTATGACAAAACCCCATTATAGAGGGATTAATTCCATCAGAGTCACTTGAACATATAAATTTGCATACTTAACCACAAATAGAGGATAAAAAAACTTGAATGATTTACATGAGTTCTAAACAAGATAAAAAAGAACCATCTTTTCAGCTTTTAGCTATTTAGAATAAATACACTTCAAGAACTCAAGACCCATGTAAGAGGGAAGGCCCTTCTGAATGTATAATATTTACATTTGTTACACTCAAGCAAGATAAGAAGCCATCATTTATGATTACCATCACCAGTAAGTGATAGAAATATTGGCAATCGGCATTTGAGTTGAAAAAAAGGATACAAAGGTGTATGATATCCTCAGATTGTCCCAGGAAACTTGTTTGCTTGTTGCTTGGTGGGTATTCATGTTTACTTCAACAAGAACCCATGCATGCAGATTGATGACTAGAGCCAACAGGAAAAATCCCTCGTGGTTGACAGAGAGCAGGATGTACGGCACGGCCAATGCAAGGGCAATGCACAGAAGCTGTTGGGAGATGCCTCGGAGGGGAGTCCTGGGCAGGGAGAGGGTGTGCCGCATGGCCAAGGGCAGCCCAATGGAGAGACCTGTGGGGGGGAAGGGCACATGATTGAGAAAGAGGGAAGAGCTCTTGGATTTGGACAAAATTACATTGGCCACATGAAGAAGGCCTGAGCATTCTTGACAAAGATGAAGTGAAAACACACTCAAAGATTTTGCTAAGAGCAGTGATAAATTCATCAGGGAATACACATGCACACACCTCCAACTATGGGAAGTTTTCCTTGAGCCTTACATTGAAAATGTTTATGATCATCAAATTCTCATAGCTCGGAATGATAATTTGTGCACTTGTTATACCTGAACATGGCTACATATACAGAGTACGGCGCTTAAATCCGGAATATCACGCGTTTCCTCGAATGACATTTCCTCGCCGGGTTAGCGAAACCTTCCGCAGATTTCTCCGAAGCATTATACTACCTCACATTATCATAAACAGTTCCTCTGGGGTACCAGAAGAATCGAACTATTTCGAAATATAACACCCAGTGTGAACACTTTCAATAATAGCGGCTCTTCGATTGTACTACGCACTTGTGCATAAGATGTCAGCCATTCTTAGGCTATGACTGTTTACTAGATGCCTATAGCTTTCAAGAACTCCAATCACAACATCCAGTGGAACTATGATATGGCGGTAAATTCAAATTGAAATTTGTCCCAATTTAATCGTTGCAACCCGTAGACAAAACCAAACTTGCGGCACTCAGATGAGGGAGAGAGTGGGAAAAGTAGGGGAAAGTGGGTATTGAAGGATAGAGGGGGATTAGGGGAGATAAGGACAAGGGTTCAGCAGGGATATGAATGACAGAAACCCTTGCTGGGTCGTATGGCCATTCACTTCTATATTACTAATATTACTTCTCACTTCTGGGATTCTTCCCTCCGCCACCTTGTCTTGATGGTGCCCTCAAAGTGTGTACGAGGCCAAGCAACCCTTTTGAGTTGGCCAAAATGGGACCTATTTTCCAAGATAGGAACTGCACACACAAATCACCCGTCCACCCACTATATCCGGCTTGGAATCTCCTTTCACAAGTCGTATTTATCTTTGATTTGATTAGTAGTTGGGTGCTTGGAAATTAGAACTTAACATCCTTCCAACAAAGACTCATAACACAAGATGGCTGTGAAACCTACAATGGAATATGCATATTTAGTACGAATGCATGAATGCATTTGCTCAGTAACACACAGCCATTGCCAGGTGGACAGTCCCACTCTGGAAAATTATAGTTTTTTCCTTGTCTTTCACAGATATTATTTATTGTCATTTAATTAATTGGGCAGTAAAAATAGTACAAAAATGCGGGAAGCATAGAAGTGATATCTCATAATTGTAACAAGGCATTTTAGAAATGAAAATGAAACTAATTATGATATGGAAATGAAGGAAAAGTTGTCATCTTAAGTGTTAATTTGATCTTCTTTTCATTCAGAAGTGAACATAATGATAAAGGAAGCTCAATGGATAATCTGCCCTGTGAAAGAATTAACCTTGTGCAGTGGTCCAAATGAAAGACAGTGCTCCATTTGCATTACTATAAATGGCATTTATGTCTGTCACTATGGGAGAGGAAGGATTGATCAGAAGTGATATCTATTGCATATAGGTTTCAAATTTACTTTGGCAGTCAGAAAAGTGATTGCAAAGTCTGCTCTGTGAATCTATTGTTTCTTTGTATGTTCATGCAATTGCATTGGTGCAGTAGCCAAATTTGCAATGACAAAATTTTGCGGCTGGGAATTATTGCCATGAGAATGCTGGGAGTTGGAATGGAGAGAAAAGGTGTCCAAACTGAATGGCGTGGCACGATTGCAGCAGCACCCACCTGAGAGTGTCCATGACATGACCTGGCACATGAGAGGGAGTCCTTGATTTTGATTGAAGCTCTCATCAGCTTTCCCGAGGTTCCACGTAGCCAAGGGCAGGAGGAGGGCAACCTGCACCCACAGGGGCCATTGGGTCGCCAATGCAGATGACAAATATCCTGGATTGAGGCGACCACCAGGCGCCATTGTGAGAGCACCACCATGAAACAATGATGCTAGCATTCCGACGGTCACAAAGAGCAGACTGGCCATGGTGCTTGATTGAAAAGGGACACAAGAAAGATCAGGATTCATGCATGTCACCGCCTTCAGAACACAATCACCCATCACAAAAACCTTTAAGTTGATAACTGTGATTATGGCTTTGACTAGACTGCATATCAGGAAAATATAGCAGTAGAAAAATTTCATTAATTTTAATTGAAATAAATGCGACCATTTTGTAAAAATGTTAAACTGTACGCTTCACTACCTGAAGTTTACAGAACTTGTCGGTAAAATCATCACAATAAACAGAGGCAGAAACAAATCTAAATGACTATATGTGTATCATCCACAAAATGGCTTAAAACAGTGAAAAGAGAGATATTTCAGGGCATGCCTCTGCTCCAGATGATGTTATTTAGTTTGACCATAAATGAATGTCCTATTAAATCAATATTAATTAAATTCAGGATGTTTTCATTCCCAAGACAAGACGGAGGGATACCAAAACTCACACAAGAGCTGTGTCCACCTCCTTCCCAACTATGGGCATGAGTGGGAAGACTCCCAAGACAAAGCATGAGGCAGCCCAGTAGAAGGACTTGGAGGTGTCCGCCTTAGGGCGCACCCTGGTGAAAGGCAGGAGGGCCAGGCCCACCATTCCCAGGGAGAGGAGCCAGCGGTGGAAGAACGAAAGCACCTGCAAAGAGGTGGCAATCGGAAAGTCAGAACTTCCAGGTGCATACAAATGTAGAGTTTAAACACTGTAAAGACAAAAATCATGTGGAGTTTGATTCCATTTACATTGGGCTGATCAGCTGCCATAACAATCCATCCCAAACAGGTACATCTTAGGAATGTGCCTTTTTCCCCCAATGCCAAGATTTTCCCCAGATTGGCCAAGAGGGTGTGAATCTCACATTTATTTATTTTATTTAAACTTCTCCAAAAAAATCAAAGAGCAAAACACATGCATTCAAGTCCCTCTCTCATCTGTTTGTCCTTCACAGAAATCTTAAGGTTAATGGGGTCTCGCAACACTTCCTTCCCCCCTTCCCGGCCCTCTGAAGCACAGTGTGAGATCAAAGGGGGTATTGCTTTGTTTTTTGGCTCACTGTTCAAGGCTAGTAAGACATTAGGCACTAATTAATTCTCTCCAACACCTTTCACAAATACTTCTCTTTAGTGTTTTCTTGAATATGTTTCAAATTCTTTAAACTTGCACTGGGAATTACAGGAATTGACTTGTTTTAGCAATTAATTGTAACTATGCCTTTATTACCATTACAAACACCTCAACGCATCTGTGTCATGGTTTTTGTTTTCACCTCTTTCTCCAGCACCATATCAAGTGGCCCAAAGAATAATGCCCCGTTAATGACCAGCCCTCCCCCGTGCCACCACCCTTCTTCAGCATCCCCTCGCCTATCCCTCCTCCCCTCCACCTCCCAACTGAACAATAGTCTGCCCCAACATGTTTGTCACCTCTTGCATCTGCACACATCCACACAAAATGGAAATAATGGCCCTTCGCACACCCTCAAACCCTGAGAACATGCAAAATGCAACTGCTGAGAAAGAAGCACTCCTCCCTCTTGTTACAATGAGAGTGAGCTAATGAGAATTGTATGGGAGCAGGGATATCCAAAAGACTAAGGTGATGCACATGCAGTGGTATCCTGAATGACACTGCATTGTCCTACGACATGATTTTCTCACCAGAATCTCAATTCCAATCCAATATGCAGCAACAAGGAGAGCAGAGGAGAGCATGCTCCATTTGTCTAACCTCCTTTCACCACTGGTCCAGGCCCTTCTGTTTGTGCTCCAATTACTCACGAGTCTGGCAACCCCCCACCACAAAGCAAAAGGCAGGAGGCAATAGACATAATACTGTACAGGTGAAGCCAAGACTGTAAAAAGAGATACTTTGAGAGAACAATGACATAAATCATTACAGGTGTTTGACTGTTTGTGAATCTCATTTCTCAAATGTGTTGAGACTGACCATGATCAATAAAACATTTTGAAGATGGCTACAAATTCTAATCAATGTGAGGAGTTTTATACTAACCATACACTAAAGAAGGGTACATGTTTTACTAGGTGAATCTTGTATAATATGTGAGAAGATTCACTATGTATTTTAGGAGAAAAAGTTGAAATAATGCTTAAAGGTGACAGGGCACGCATGCATTGCTCACCAAACAAATAGAAACCCATGCAAGTCGAAAGGAGTGCCATGGGGATATCCAGAGACAACTTCACCTCCCAGCCACATATGGCTCCCCAGATATGGTCCAGATGTCCACCCATGATTAGCATCAAGAGGAGGAGAATCCAAGCGATGAAGGAGAGGGATGTGGTGGTCAGGAGAAGGCCTTTGTGGTAGCGGTGGTGGTATTCAAGTCCCGAGGAGGCGAGTGTAAAGAGCTGATCACTTTCAGCAACCTGCTTGGAGAGTGTTTGAATGATTCAATATAAAACATCCATCACAAACCACTCAGCCCTAAATGAATGACAAATACTCCTCTCTGTGATGCTGTGGGAATGGCAACAAGAATTTTTATCATAATTTGAGTAAAATTAAATCCATCTCCATTCTCATTTAAATCCCCTTATTTCATAGACTGGTTTCAACATAACATTGTCATATTCAGGTAGATGGCATTGAAGCTGTTGATGACCATTTAATGCTCAAACCTTATTGCAAAATAAAAAGTTTTTAGAAGAAATGACTGCAAATCAATACCTGTGATTTCCTCCTTACAGCAAAGTTAATCAATCCCATAAAGAATAATTAGCCTTACCCAGGCAAAGATAAAAATGGTGATCCATTAATCTCTGGGACCTCAGAAATTCACTTCTGGCTCGTCATTCCAAGTTTCCAATAAAAACCACTGAGTCCTATGTCCAATAAAAGTTCCAACAACAAGTTTCCAATAAAAACCTAACTCCTATGTCCAAGGTAGGAATAAAACCTCCCACTTTTGGAAGTCAAATCAGGCAATGGTCAAATCAATTGCATCAGAATATTATTGCCGTGGGAAATGAGGGCTCTTTCAAAATCTGACAAACTTTCATTCTATTTCAACAATGAGAAGGCACAGCAGGCATGCTGACAAGAGGAGACCTTCCGGCCAAAGCATTTATTAATTCACATCTATTTTTATGCCTGGTCTAGATGATTTAGCTGTGGTGTGTTACATGCTTCAAATCTTATGCCAACTGATTTCATCACACAGCATTTTAGAACTTTGCATGAAACATGGAAAAGCATGCACAGGATTGTAAAATGTTGGAGTAAGTCCAATTATTTGACCAAGCTAGGAAATTTATTTTATGATTACATTCACTATAAATGGTTTCCAGGAGTTATCATAAACAAAAGAAGTGATCAATAGTAAATAGACTAGGAGTTGAAAAACAGTTTCCTCTATCTAATGAGAGCCATCTTCTTTATGACTGACATCTTGATAATCAAGTGAAGGAATTTAAAATTATGAGGATAAAGCTTGCATGCCTCATGGCTCTTTAATTTAGGTAGTGATCTTTATCCCTTGCAGGCACAGGGAAGGGCAAGAATTTGGGGTCCCCCTTCCCCATTTGTCAAAAATAAAAGTGCTGAAAAATAGCTTGCATGGATCAATGTCACTCTGAGGCAGGAGTGAGCAATGGCCCATTCCCAGACATCTCTCTCTCTCTTTCGAAATAAACAAAAGACTCTTTTAAGTGTCAGTGCTCAAAATTCATCAAATAATTTTACCACTTAGACATCTGAAAGATACAGTGCAATCTTAGTTCCAACTAGAAGAAACCCTAATGATGCCAACCAGTACCAAAGAGCCAACACAAATACAATTGATGCCATCAGCTACTGGCCATATCAAAAAAAGATGGTTAACATGGAAATGATCAAATGGACAACACTTGAGTCACTTGCCGCTTGAACATAGTTTCCTGCTTCAATGTGGTTTGAGATGGATGCCAGCCGGTAGATCTCATCCTGGGGAGGGAGCTGGGGGTATGGCCAGTAAAAGGACGGCAGCCAGTTGATGAGGGTGCATAGCCAACCTTTTTGTTGCCCCCCTTCACTGTCACATCCCCATGGCTGCTCCATAAGTGCCCTCCGGTGGGTGTGCTGTGATAGCATCTGGCGAGCATTGGTGAAGGCTGCTTGGGCCATCTCCTTAGCACCAAGGTCCAAATAAGAACGGCGCAGGTATCCCTTATTTGAGAGAAGGGGTTAGGGATGGTATGAGGATTCAATTCAGTTGGAAAAACTGATAGCATTACAATCTCGGTAATAGAAGTCTGACCAACCACAACAGCAGGAATCTCTGTCCTCTAGGATGAAAATCATGACTATTTCAAAAACAATTTAATAACAACCTTTGCAAGAAAAACTTGTGCAATCACAATAATTAAATAATAATTATAATTTTTATTTGCCTTAATAATATTATTACAGTGCAATCTGCACATATTATGAGGTATGTCAAAAAAGGATGAGTAAAGCACCAGAAAAATATTCACCAATTGTAAAGCACGAAGAAAGGATCAAAGATTTTGCATTTCCATGGGAAAGAATTTATTGTTGTCAACTAGTTTCACTATACTGTAGCATCATCTTAATTATGGACAGTCCAAATGGATTACCACAAAGCCTCAACCATCTCTCAAATTCACCAATTTAGTGATACAACTTTTCCATTAAGACAGCTTTAAATACTTTTTACAAATTTTGATACATTTGAAGATTGCCAGGCAGTTAATTGAATAATTTCATTCACATTGATTTACTGATATGGTAGTATGGTTCCTTCCTGAAGATTGGACATGATGGTGAATTTAAATGGAGAATGGAATCAAATGGCTCCCAATGCATTCCTGTTTAGTTCCAAATAAATGCATACATTTCACTAAAAATTTTGCAGTGTTTGGCACAAATGGAATTGTCCAAAACATTAAGTCTCAATTTGGAAAATCATTATGAACCATGAATGAGTTGATAATTAATAGTTATAACTTTTTAAAGCCACTGCATATCTTCATTAAATAAAGTACTGAAACACGAAGAATAATCAGGGCCGCAATTAAAATGCTTATCAAACCAAAGAGGTATCTCATCAAATGTCATCCATTACCATTTGTACTTTGTATTCGTATTTTTTAATACCCTTCAAGTCATTGCTAAGGTGTGTGGTAGGGGGGTGAATACACACCAGACTAATTTTGACCTGAATATTTTTACCCCTACCGCAGTCGGACAATCTTATTCTGGTCCTTTATCATTCATAAGAAAAATGACATCTTACATCTATCTATTCAATATTTACCTATCAAATTTTATTGACATGATCTTGCCTACCGTAGTATTATGGGGGAAACAATGCATTTTCAACATCATTGCTGCTACTAACCAGCGAAAGATAAATTTTTCTCTTTGATCTTTTCATCGCATTTCCCCAGCAGACTTCTAATAATTTCTAATTTTTTATTGACTTGTCCACCTATTCTCTGTATATGTTTTACCCAGGAGAGGTCGTGAGTGAGTGTAATGCCTAAGTATTTAATACAGTCAATAGATTCCATTTTGGTGTTCCTGATGCAGTAAGCGTTTGGCGTGGGAATCACTCTTTTTCCAAAAACTCATCATTATGCACTTTTTCACTTTAAATTCTAACTGCCAAGTGTTGCAATCTACTTCAACATGATTTCTCTTTGAGCCAAAGTTCATGAGGAGTAACATTTGAGACTTTACCCAACAAATCATATAGATCCATGTATTCCAGATTGGATACCAAGGACTATTTTTTAAAACCAATAACTAGTAGTACCAAAAGGCACCAACTGGATACCTTATGAATGAAAGAGGGAGGGAGGCAGATGTTTTCCTATCAAGTAGATAGGTGAATGTGGAGATAGGGCAAAAGTAGGTCACCTACGACTGAATTGACAGGGATGGGTACTCCGATGAGAGTGGCCATCAGGGGGGCAATGTCTGCTTGCCAAGTGTCGTGACGACACAACCCTGACAGATTCCATCCTTGATCATCAACCTCAGGCCAACCCTGACTCTCCTTGCTGCATGCTGTGCTGTCCGAAGGCATCACCTGGGGAACCCCAGCACCCCATGCCACGACCGGAGTCTGTGTCTCAGAGGCATCCCCTGCTCCATGGGAACCTGTAGCAGTTTGAAACCAAATGGGAGTTCTTGACAAGTTGCAGCAGTGCTCGGGCAAAATGAAAAAAATGAATCGTTTGCCCTATACATTTTGATAAATTTGGTCATAGTGTATATTTTAAGTGTCATACATTGGTCATACATTTCAGGCCCATTTATTCGGAGTGACGATGATGACAGCAAATTATAACTGAAATAAGACCTACCATTCCTTATTTTCTATTCCAACATTATGCACTGCTCTTGTGATTGAACCCTCTGAAATTTGGTATTTCCATTTGATGTTGGATGCTTTTATAAAGTATCTAGTACATGGGATTTAGCATTCAACCAGTAATTCCTTAAAAACCATCAGTAATAATATATACTTATTTTTAGAATTGGAGAACAGACAAAATAAAATCATTGAATAAAATATGCATTAGGAAATTATGAATCATTATTCATATTCATTCATACTATACTTGTAGTTTTTATTATTATTATTATTACTTTTTATTTGCCCAGAGATCACAATACAAAAATACCACGTGGTTGGTGTAAGTACATGATATAAGGCACGTCAAAGAGGAGCAAAGACACAGGCTCAGTTAAGATACATAAAAGAAATGATGCTCATAGTTACATAAATGTTTGGTACAAACCCATGAACATTGTCTGTAACATGCACAGGCAATATCAAATTCAGAAAAATCATTGATCATTAACATGAATCAGACCATGACCATTGCGAGAAACTAAAAGTATGAACTTACTGGTTGGGAATATTGTTGAGATATTCGTCAACTGAGTAGAACATATTGCGCTGTAGATATCTTTTTAATTTATGCCTGAATGCAGCCATTCCCTTTGTATCCTTGATACTTTTGGGTAGTTTGTTATAAGATCTGATGCCCATTTCATTGGGTCCTAATTTCAATGCTTAAGTTCTTATATTCCCATAATGGAAGTCATTCCTGCCTCTGGTGTAATGATGATGATAGGCAGAGTTAAGAGAATAGTTGCCAATGTTATTTTTTATATATAGAATTAAAACATAATGTAGATGCATGGGAGTGGTAGCAAATTTAATTCATGGAAAATAGGCCTTGATAGAGCATTGTGAGGTTTACCGGTGATGATTCTAATAGCTTTCTTTTGCATTTTAAAGATGGTTTGAGAAATAGCAGCTGATCCCCATAATATTATACTCTAGGTCATATTTGAATAAATTTCCCCATAGTACAAATTGAGTAGTACAGTTTTACTTGTACTTTCATACAGGTGTCTTAATAAGTAGCAAGTTGACCTGAGCTTGTGTTGAAGGGCTTTTACATGAGTATCCCAAGAAATATTTGAACATAGAGAAATACCTAGAAATTTGTATTCTGTCACATGCTCAATTGATTGGTCATTGATTTTTACCAGCAGATCATCTGACAAGTTCTTATTGTGTGTAAAGTATACTATTTTACTTTCATTTACATTTAAGTCTAGAAGGTTGTCTGTACACCACTTGTTTATTGCAAGTGTGACAGACTTAGATTTTCCCATGAGGCTGGGATATGTTTGTGTTGATATTATTACATTAGTGTCGTCAGCGTAAAACACTGGTATTATTCCATCATTATTTGGAAAGCAGTTAGGTAGGTCATTGATGATATCAGAAAGAGGAGTGGCCCAAGGGTTGAGCCTTGTGGAACACCTTTGTTAACTTGGTATGCTTCGGATGAATATTTTGACCCATCAACTGATAACACTATTAGATTTGAATAAAATTTTTCAACCAAAATTTCTCTTCATTTTAATTTTGTAAAGCATTGGTATCACAAGGCATGCCTACAGAGTGCGGCTACAATGGAAATTTGGTGATGATTTGTTTAATAGGTGCAAGGTTTACATTTGGAATGAAACCTACACACAACTCGGGAACTTCCTTTTCAGCAGCAAGTAGATGCTTTGAAAATGCACTCCTTAGTATCATTTTTAATCTTACATTGAGATTTAACAAATAAATGAATGGTACATACCCCAGTCAGTCATTCCATGGTCAGCTGTTAAAATGTAAGCAGTCTTCCCATCGTGACCATAAAAATCTTCCACAAGGCCCACCACTTTTTGCAAACCATTGTTAATCAATTCTATGTTTCTCTGGTATTCCCTGTCAAAAAGAGAAAATCCATGTCCATGAAATTGAAAAAGAGTAACCATTAAAGGTGATTTTGCATCAATTGATTCTACTTTATGGTTGCTCCATAGAGTTTTGATAAGGCTTTCCAAACTGTGCAGTAATGCATCATGTCTAGCTTACTATGCTTTTCTGATACTACAGTCTGTTCATGTTAACATGGCTAATGATTTCATGTGAGTGGGAAAAAAGTTCATGAGTGGGGTTGAGTTTTGAGGATAGTGTGTGCTTTGGATGTCATGAGTGGTGACTGATTTTGGTTCTGGTGAGTCAAAGTTTAGATTGCTCCCCCATCACAGGGAGTGTATTTCATGCACACCCAAAAGCAGATGTGGTAAACATGATGTATTCATAGATGGAGGAGAGGAACTGGCCTCCTGCTACTCTCCCCTTCCCTTTTTTATCCATCATGTTTTGAATTTGGTTCCCATATGGCTCTCCTCTGAGTGAATATTACCTCTCCTATTATCCTCGATAGACTAGACCCACAGCAACGCAGTAGACTACGAGTCATAGCAAGGTCATACAGAATGGACTCTGCACTACTCATGTTCAGGAACTGTCCTGCAACCAACTTTCCTGTCTCCTTTGGATGTCACCCAACAATTATCTCTCATTCCCCACCATGCCAACTGTAATATATACATACATAATGAAAATTATGGTACAGTAACTCCCACTTTAGAAACCATCAGCTATCTGCCGGGAATTTCGCACCTTCAATTCTTAAGTAATTCACACTTCAATGCAAATCAATTTTTGCCATGGGGGCTTCTAAGGTTGGCTGCATGTGCACCATTTTTGGCTCAATGTTTCTCTTAAATCATAGCCATTATATTCAGGAGCAGAGTCATTCAGAGAGTTTCATTCCTGAAGATGCTCATCCTTGAAAGCTATGGGAACACCCTGTATAGCCTTGTTTTATCTCAAACTGACTCTCTTTCTTTTTCAAAAGTTTCACTTGCTCACATCTTGCGGTGTATCACTTCAAAGAAGTCTTCAACGCCACAATTGTGAAGGGTCCTTGAGTTTTGAATAGTTCCACTCCCACCTTATCTGCAGTAGCACTGCTGCTGAGCATTACATGGAGATGTATTCACTTCAGAGAACTATCTCATTAGCATTCCTTCCCACTACCTCATGAAAGAGGGTAATAGTCACCCTCATTAAATGGTTATACCATAGTATTAAAACCTTTTCTCATGGTACCCCTTCAATTCAGTCTTCCCTGCCTTGGACTCCAAGGTAATGTTCCCATTTTTGCACATAGTGAAAGTGTAATGCCTTCTCAAAGAGCCAACAAGTCTTCAAACTTGTACCACAAGCCTCTAGCCTCTGAAGTCAATGATATCTGTCCCCAGGAGTTTGTTACAATACAATGATTGTTCAGTGTAAAATGGGATAATTTAGTTTGTGGCCCATTTGTAATCACAAATTGTAATGTTCCTATGAAGAAATAAAGTTACATGAAAAGGGAAATACCTGCTACTGAATGGACAAGTGCTCACCAAGAGTGGGGTTTGAATGTGTGTCCTGCCGTATCCATGGCTAGCAAGTGAAGGAAGAAAACAATACCACTGCGGTGGATGCGCTTGGAGTGGTAAGTCTCCCTTAGTGCCTTGTGCCTCATGAAGTCCTCAAATTTCGTGAAAACCCAGTCATCCAACCAAGAGGTGCTCTTGTGTCCTCCTGAGAAGTCCTGGTCTTCGGCAGCATACATCTCGGTCCACATGCGATCACCGCTGGCTGGGAGGAGAGCACAATGTGAGAGCAGCACATGGCGATGGAACAGGGGTCAACAGGCTTAATCTTTGCACACTCTCAAAGGCGCTTTATCACAAAGAGGTCACTTCTGCCTGCATAAGATAGATTGTCTACTCTAGTGGTACAGATTTGGAAGCAAAGGGATTTCAATGGTATTTGGGAAACCGGAAGAATGACAAAAATATGCATCAGAAAATATGAAACTACAAATTTCTTCAATGGTCAGACATAAATGACATGCACATGAATTACCCTTTTCTATTCCTTTCTCCCTAATCCCTTACCCATTCCACCTGGTGCTTGCACCCCCTGCATGCCTTTTCCATGGATTGCAGGGTATTTATGTATGTAGATGAACAATGTACATGAATGTTGCAAGTCTTTGCAATCATTAGCAGGGAATTAAATGACACTCAAAGAAGAGCATACAATTGGCACAATATAAATGCAGATAGTCAATGTGTGTACAGGGTGCGGCAACATAACTTCCTTTTTTATAAAGTAAAACCCCTTTAAAAAAGGAAGTTATGTTGCCTCTCCATTGGGAATTAGACAAAAAAGGGATGAACACTTAGAATCTTTGAGTTTGATGTTTACATCTCAGAAAATGCAAACCAACAAAGAGCCTCTCTCTCCCTCTCGGTAGCACCAATAACAAAATCAAAAACACATGCAAATTAATGCAAACACATATACTGATGGTTAAAAATCAACATTTGCTCCAAAGCATAGACAGGGAACATTCCCTTGAGACTTGCCTAATTCTTTTTTAAGTCAAGACTTGGGTGAGGTATTGACGTAAAAGAGTGATCAAGTGATCCTCTTACCACATAAACCTGTTCTTGCAGGTGAGCAGATGCTTGATTGATTTAGACACCAGAAGAGATTAGGAGAGAGAAAGGAACTCTCCAATGGAGTCTCAGCCCTTAGATATCACAATAAATTGTTTATTACCCACTTTCCAAGTTTAAAAAAGCCACTTTCAAGCACCACAATCATTATATTTTTTTAATATCTAAATGCTTACACACTGGTTTCATTTCCTCCACCAAAATGCATACCTAAAGGTATAGCACACTGTGTAGATACTTGATATGCGTAGAAAATCAACCTAATTTCACTGCAATATCATCATTATTCCATTACAGAAATATACAGAGGGAAAAGAAAGCATTGGAAGTCCTTTTCACTATTATAAGTGCCTATTTCATTTCATTATTCCTTCAGCACTGCCCATCTCTCTACTCTGTAACTGATGCAAAAAAATAACTTCTCTATGACTTAATGTCTTCACTATTCTGGTTGGGCAGTTCTTCAGAAGCACCCACTTCAAAGGTTTTTTTCTTCTCTCAGTTTTCAAGAAATCAAGGAGGCCACAATCAGAGTACATTCTAAACCTCCTCCTCAAGAGTTAAGAATTAATTTAAGTCAGAGAAAATCAACCAACAATTGAACAAAATTCACATCCTCTCCAAATGGGTTCACAATTCCCATTGGTCCCTATCACATGATTCTGGAAACCAATTTGAGCATAATGGCCAAAATGTTTAAGTACACATTACTTTCATATGGATATCATTGTTGTATCCATATGGCTTCCTCCACAATTGCTCTGATTTTCTTAGGTTTATAAACTGTCATTTAGCACAATACGTACCAACAACCCTCAAGGATGTCCTGTGTAACTAGTACGTAAAACCAAAAAGTCACCAAATTTGTACACAGTTACTAGGAAACTACCACAAAACATACATGTGCGAACTTCTTTTAAAACTCATAAAGCTTCCTACTGTATAAGAGGGTGTACACACGGCATGGGCAGGTTTATTAAGCGGAAAGGAAACATTATCTGTGAAGAACATAAGTTAATAATGTTATAACATCCAAAGTGAGCAAATATGCAGAGTTTCAAACCTTTGGAGAACATTGGCAAAATGTCAGGACTCCCCCAGGCCCAAGTGAAAGTGCTGCGGTTGAAGACAGAATCAAATTCAACCGGGTTCTCCTGCCATCCCTGAATAAAAGAGAACAAATGAAGGAGAATGAATCTTAATCAACGGACAGCAACTTATATAAAGCACTGCAGATTTCTTTTATTGACTCAATGACCCAATGAACTTTCATAGTTTATTTCATGACTAATTAACCAGACAAGTTTTTCATACTCTTTGCACTCTTTTTGACTTGAATTCTTTGAAAACCATGCAGAATACAAATTTTTTGACTTGGAAATGGAAAATAATGTGGAATAAAGCCTGTTGAAGTTCTAAGAGGGAGCTTTAATTTGATAGCTGTCAACAAATAGGCTTCTGACAACTCAGAGGAGAGGCAGTAGCCTTCCTCCAGCAAAGGTCTTCACCACAGGAGTTGTCGGAGTAATGCTAATTTATTAGCAGGCCACAGTAGTATTAATGCAATATGAAAGACTTTGGGACAACTTGCCACATTATTAACCTGAGGAATGGCACTTGATAAACCATTTTATGCTTTTTAATTACCAAAATAATATATGGAACCCTCTTGAGTTCAATATACTGAAGATTAGTCAGTCCTCCAATTCAATCCCTATGTGGATACTGCCATTGAAGAGCCTACCTAAATCAAGCTGATGTGACTACTTAGGATTGGAGCATGAAATGGTATTTCACACTTGGAATTAGAAAGACAGAAAATATGTAAACTTCAATGAAAAGGATAGATGTGGACATTTTTTGGTGAAAAATGAGATGAGTAGCATAAAGATGCTGATGGACTGGAACTTTCAGTAAAATGAAAAATTGAACCTAGTGCACCTCAGCCTCTTTTGGAAGGTCCCAGGAGAGACCTAAAATGGTACAGCACAAAGAACATCATTAAGACTTCAAAAAGACAATGATTTCATATGGCCACTGTAATGAAAAGGTAAAGAGGAAGGAAAGAAATATGACACCAACAAGTTTTTCATCATGATAGAATTTTTATTAGCTAAGTGGCAAATTAATTTTTTAAATCAATTTAGTGTAGGATTTATGGACTCAGACATCATAATATGCCCACCTTAGCAAGAAGTCTATTGCACAGTAAGACAAACATATAAGGAAGATCACCTAACCTGGATATTTACTTTATTGAAAAGGTGACAAAGAAATACAACTGAAAGAATGATGTCAATAAAGCCTGCCATCTTAGTTTGCAGTATAAAACAAGATGATGCCAACTTGAACAAAGGAGAGCAAAAACTAGAAAGAAGGGTGTGAAGGAGCTGGATTGCCAAGACAAGAAATATGCTGGGAGCCCACTCAAAGAAGGTACCCTGCCAAAAGAATAGAAAGAGAAATGAAGAGGGATGTTCTTTCTCACCCATAATATTTAATACTCATTATTGAGTTGAACAGTCCAATAAAGAACTGACAAAGAACCCCTGGGAAGAAGAAAACGTTACATTAAAATACTTGGTGAGCCTGAATGGAACAAATAATAATTGAAGATTTATTGAGTTCAGACTAAGATGTCCACAATAAGTATTTATTACACTTCCTAAATTTACCACAGGATCTCATATTGGCATCTCCTAAGTATCTGCAGAGCAACACCAGTTGCATGAATTGCTTTCACACATATTTTGCTTCAGGATATGTAAAACTGGTATCAGAAGGAGATTAAGCTACCAGGATTAGCTTGAAATCTTCACTTGCAACTTGGGAGAGTCATTGATGCATAATGGATTAGTGTTTAAAATTGCCCTGGTGTTTACCATGGAAGAACTTTTGAAAGATGAAATGCACGAACTTGACCATTAAAATGAAATTCATCACAAGAAGTGGGCAATCAGTGACTGCTCCTTCATGGCAGATATTATCCAGATTACTGATTTATTCATTGAAAAATCAAAAGAAAACTTCTTTCCCCTTAGGAAACACCACTAATTACCCACAGGTAAATCACAAATTTTGTTGGAGAGCAACAGGACTTGGTGGAGTCGTGTTTAGTTTTGGAAGAACTGTACTTTCATTGCACAGGATGAAGCACAAGGTGCTCATTTGTCTAAGAATGAGTGTGAGTTGAGTCTATTTGTTTGCTATTTAAAGGGTATTGAAGAGATCAGAAGGTTACCAATTGATACTGACCCCTTTGACCTTCTCACAATCTCTTTTTTTTTGTTTTCAGAAGCCTCTGTTAGAATATATCAAAGAAAATCTCCCTACAGCAAAGAAATTAATGAACTTCAGTGATAGCATTACGAGTTGATACAAAACTAGAAACTTAATTAATCTGAGTCATCGGCAACTGGACTTCAGTCTTGACTTAGCATGGAACTATTTTTATTCGGCACTTAGAGTAAATGTATGCCACAGCACTGGTAACACCGCAAAAAGATAGACAGCCAGGGTGGAAAGCACTTAGCACCCTTGATTTAACCAAATCACCTTATTACACCGAGCAGTTTCAGTTTGGCACACGAATTATGTGATAGCTGAAATATACTTAGGTCCTGTAAGGGGAATCTGCAGAGAAAATGTTTTTACAGCAAAGACACCCAGATTGTAAACAAATACCTTAGCTGAGACAGAAACATAGTTTTGTTCCTTTGATCAAGTCAGAGGTAATGTGTTACAGAATATCTAATAGCACACTCTCTTAATTTTGTGTTTACTAGGTCAATTTTCACATCTATCCAGGGTAATATCACATACAAATATAGTCAAGTTTGAGCCAACTATACATGTAAACTTAGCAAATGTTGCTATTAACTTCTTTGCATTTACCTACACACACTATGGAATGGAACAAACAAAAGGCTGAAATATTTTGTCTGACAAGCAATTCCAGATGGTTGAAATTGGCCCTAACATTTGATGGAAAAATGACCCCCAGTGACTAGTCAAGACTAGATTGCAAGCCACCCCTTGGCTTGGCTCACTGGCTGCAGCCTACTTGCCAACCAGTAGTGGCAAATGGTAGGGATGCTGGGGGCAGGGAGGGATATGGAGGAGAGGGAAACAGTGCTACAGCCACAGTAACCTATGATGCACACCACATGAGCTCTGAGTTCAGAACACCACAATGTGAATGAGCATATTCTGAAAACAGGCAGGAAAGCCTCCCAGCCCCAACACATCAGCCTCAATATTATTTTTCCAGGGGTTTTCACCCAAAAATGATAAAAATCCATAATTTACAAGTCCGATAAAATTCTACTCAAGTTTCCCAGATAACTGAGAATCCCCAGGTTTTGAAACCTGCCTGCTGCATCACCTTCAACATCATTATCTTTTGAGGCTACTGATTTTCAAATAGTAGACTATGAAGCTTGAATATATTATCACAAATGGTGATTTCACGTTGCTGATGACTGAAACAAAGAAATTAATGATATGGAGATGTAATTTTTTTTAGATCTGCTAGCCCTAGGATTTCATTTTTTAATTCATTTCAGTGGCTTGGATTCTAGAGTCTAAAATATGAAGGCCATTTACAGCCTTGGAGCTGACATCACCGATTAGACAGGGTTACCGAATCAAACATTCTCTAGGATGAGATCTCCCATTTCCCTGCCTAATAATTTCAATTTTTGTTATGTCAAGGAGTTCCAATCCAAAATTCTCTTTTAAACAGGACTTTATTGTTTTAAATATGAGGGCATCTTCCCTACCCAAAGTCAAAGTCACAAAGTTCACCAACAAAGTTCACTTCCCTACCCAAAGTTCAAAAGTCAGTTGCCCTCCAGGGCAACTGACTTTTGAACAATACACACTAATTTCCTACGGACCAAAACAGTTGAGGTTTAGTCAACATTTTGACTGAGAGTTTCATAAATTCAAGACTACCCTCAAGATAAATACAGATTTTTTCATGAGGACCCATCTGAAATATTTGAGTCTAACAACATTCAAAATACCAAAAATGGCCATGTTTCAGCCCCTACCGACAAATTGATATCACCATGCCATAATTTTTTACTTGCAACCACCCAGTAGATAGGTATAAACATACAAAATAAAGTATTTGACTAAATCTCGTAATTTAAAAAAAAAATAATGCTTGAAAATTGATTTTAGCTGCCAAAATTTCAGAGTGAAGGAAGAGAACTCCAAGCATTTTGGAAGGTTTACTTCAAGAATTGATAAAATGAATCTATTTTAGAATCAGACCTTTTATTCATACGATTTCTTCTATATATTTAAGTATCGGTAAACATACATTGCCATTCATGTTGGAGAAATGGAGAACTTGGCGCATAAAATTTATTTAAAAATGGTTCCAAGGTGTTAAAAGATGATGGCACCATCCACCAAAAGTAACTGTTTTCTAAAATTAGCTGAGCAACCACTTCGAACGACCCTGAATGAACTGGATTCCCACAAACTGTGCATCTGCCATTGAGTGTGAGGGCAAGTTGCAGGGCCTAGTCACATTTGGCTTGTGTTCAAACAGTATCTCTATACAAATAAATTTGGGAAAGTTCATTTTTTAATTTTATAGTGTTTAGTTGAGATAGTTATCAACGCAGTGGCCATCAACTAGTATATAACTAACGGCTGCATCGTAGCAATGAGGTATTTGCTTACTTTTTTATTCTTCATTACAATTTTTCACAGGAATGACACTTGTTTCCCTTCCTTTAGATAGCCCTTGTTTTAGAGCTAAGTCTTATAAAGAATGTTGCTGGCATTTCCAGTTTTAATACCTATTCTAATATATATTCAAATTGAACCAATGAGCATGAAGAATTACAATGATATCGACATTTATTGCTTTTTAGTTTTTCTCTCTGTCTTCATTATAGTTTTTTATTTTAATTTGGAAAACATTGCAATAGTTGAATTTCTAATTTATTTTGGTAGAAATGTAATTACATGTGTGCGCTGTTTTTCATGAAAAGGCTAATTTTCACAACTTAAACATTACTTTAAAAAATTGAGAAAAACCATAATATTTTTTTCCACATTTTACGTCTGGAAGTGTGGTTGTCCCTAATCCCTATTTCAACTTTTAAAATAATCTTTTAGTAGGTCGTATTGTTTTTTGACCAGAATATATAGAATTTTGCCATATTATATTTAATATTCAACATGTTTTGAACTATACAATTCGATTTTGTTTTCTATAAAGATATGCAATTATAACACTTAACACGTATCTCAAAGAACATTTCATGGTTCTATTGAGTCCTTTCAAGAAATCAGAGATAGTGAGATTCTCAAGAAATAGGAAGGTTATGGTACAATTAAAGGTGGGATACATTAATTTGAGTACGCAGAACAGTTCATTTTTTGAATTTATTTGGATGAGGGAGGTCAGAGTTGTGTGGATATTTAAAGTATTATGTTTGGTTTTGAAACGATAATAGAGTTGAAGACGGGCACCTTCAGTAAAGGAGTTTTCAGTAATTTCACTTCCTGGTCTGTTTCTTTAATAAGACGCATTGAAGGAACGAAAAATTTGAGTTAAATACTGCAAATTATTCGGGAAGTAAACACGAGGAGTAATTTTTTTACATCGGTTTAAAGGATATAACTTAACTAAGGTGCGACTAATCAGTCGTGGATCCTGTACAGACCGGACTTTTCAAATCATTTCTTCATCAATTGTAGTCGAAGAGAAATGTGAAAAATACTGTACACGACAGCAATACCTATGCTTAATCAACTAACTTGGATTTAAAATTGTTTTGCCTGACGCTATCCCAGCTGCACTGATTCTTTCCGATAGGGTGTTACCACGGCCAACGATACCAAGAAAGGGAAACTTCGTTTCAACACTAAAGCAACAAGTTTCTTACTTTGGTAATTGCTGAAGGGTCTTCATACAATCCAGCAATGATAGCAACATGACCTGGACGTGATTCCGTGGGCACTCGAGTGTGGGAAACTCCCCATGTTCCAGTTTTCTCAATGATATTTCTGAAAATCCCGTCAATGTTGAAAAATTACAAGGCGAATATATCGAAGAATACAATATTTTACGTATTAATGAGGTCGTATTAGTGTGAACAATATGTTCACTGATAACGTTCAAGTTTTATCACTAAAACTTCATAAATTGCGTCGCCGCATATTAATAGCAATATACCTAAGAAACGGTGCTTTTGTTTCATTTGCGGTTAGATGGTAAAATGTGTCTGCTCTCATTCCATCAGCAACAAAGAGAACAAGCCGCTTAGCAGGTGGCAAAAATACATTATGTTCAAAAGGAATTCCATGCACGATTGGTGTGGTAAAATATATGTCGAAAACGGACGACAAAAATATCAAGTGAAGAGCAAAAGCAAACCATATGATTTTCATTTTAATAGGTAAAATCTCAAACAGTCTCCTGGTTTGAATATTATGCTAAAGCAGGAATCCCTCCGGACAGCAACGCGTCCCCAGAAATTAAACATCCCTGCACATTATTTGTTCTACATGCGAACGGCGAGCTTCTTCTTAATCCATGGGGATAAGATGGATACGTCCGTACGAAATCTGAACCACCTCGGAAACCATAAGAATCTATTTTGCGGAATGGCCACTGGCAGCGCTAGAATTGACTGAGCCACTACAGAAGTATGGTCTTGTTGTTTTTTAATGACTTACAAGCGCTTTCATACATTAAATTCCAATATCTTTGAAAATTAAGCGTTTTCTAGTCTTCTAATGTTCTATAATGTGTGTTTCTAAATGATAAAAACCACATTCCGTCACTAGAAGAAACAAAATGAAAGTGATAAATATTCCAAAAAGCAGAATAATTACTGCATGTAATTTTACCCACCCCAATCTCAATGTAGTAATATTTGCTGAAGACTGAATTCATATTGTACTCATTCCACAGAATCTGTAAAAGGGTCCATGTCCTTTGTGGAGTTAAATACAATTTACAATGAAATACTAGTCTAAATGCCGAGCAGAATAAGAATTAGGAATAATTTGTCAGTGATGAAGAAATAAAGTGTAATTGATCCACTTATATAACATAAACATTGCTTTGATAATGAATTATTTTTGTTTTCTTTTAATAGTAATAATATGCTTATGTTGCATGTTTTTTGTATCTAGAATGCTTATATTTTTGGAGGTTGTTGATATGTTTATAAAGTTCACCACAGCTTAGTTCATCGAAAGATAGAAAATTATTTATTGATACTTCCATAGGGATTAGGTTGTTCAAGTATTTGTACACATCACTGATTGTTATCATTATTAATAACATACACAACCTTATGTTTTTATTCTTTCCTTAACAACACCAAGTACAAACAACTGCGTGGATCAATAATATATACACCTGGATTTATGAAATGGGATACGCTCCAGTTGGCGAGCATATATACGCCTAAAGTTCCACAGGAAGTGATCCACTTGAGTGGCATTCATAATGGCATTTGGGGAGTCCCCCCCACCAGACTTAGCATAATGCTCTTTCAACTTTTCTGTGATCCTCTCCACAGCTTCAACAGTGCACCCTCTAATTTCCACCTCTTCTGGACTCCCGTTTTGAAGCACCTCATCTGAAATGTCAACAGCACATTCATTAGGTGGATACCAATTTTGTAAATGACTCTATGTACCATGAAAATTGGTCAAAATTCTTTGTCGACTCTTGGTTCGTACATTATGTGGTTTTTGAATTTTCACTGAGGTTTATATTTCCTGAACCATCAATATTGGGTTTATTTTCTAATGCAGTACTTTCACAACACCTAAATTATCTATAACATCCATGCAAAAATTTCCTGTGTGAAAGTATATGGAAGTAAATGTTTGAAGTTTTTTTGCATGCTTCTTTAAGTATTTTTAGCGCACACATCTAGTTGAATAAATGGAATAGGAATTACATTCACATGAAATTAATTTAAATGGGCAGCTCCTATCTCCTATCATTGGTCCAAATGGATTACACAGTAGGGCATTTGACACCACTTCATACGTGCCATTCATTGCCATTCTTAAGTTCATCCAAGTCTAGGTATTTTCTTCTGGGTGAAATGCTTGTTTCCATTCTGGAAAAATGATTTTCATCCATTCATCTGAGAAATGGGCAGTTTAAACAGAGTTCATGCCATATCCCATTTAAATATGTACAGGGTATGGCACTTAAATCCTGACATATGAAACATTATTTTTAACAGCAAATTTAAAAAAATACAAATGAAAATCCTTTTACCTAAAAGTAGTGGTATCTGTCAAGGGAAACATTACTCAATGTAACCTCCTTCAGCTGCAATGACCACCTCCAATCTTCTCCTGGATCGATCGCACACACTCTTTAAAACAGCACTGTCCATATTCACAAATGCTGCTACAATAGCGGTGTATAGAGATGCAGCATTTAGGTACCTTGTCTTATTGGTAACTCTTTTGGCTACGCTGCAAACATAATAGTCGAGGGGGTTCAAATCCAGGCTATTCGGGGGCCAGAACTCCTTTGACCAGAACATTTCAATGCCAGTTTTGGACTAAATGACTGGTATGAACTGGTGCACCATCCGGTTGAAAGAAACATTGTCTCCCAGAGGTCATAGTTACCATCCACAGTTTCACAACATTCTTCAAAATTTGCAGATAGCCTTCTTTTGCGATAGTTTGTCCCTTTTCAAAGAAATAGGCGGCATGATATCACCCTCCCTGGACACAACACCCAGGATGTGAACACTAGCGGCAAATATTTTGTTCGAGCAACAATCAGGATATCCTCAAGGTTGTGGGCGAGCCAGCGATCATTCCTCCGGTTGATCTTCGCGTCAACGGTGAAAATGTTTTCATTAGAAAAGAATCTGACTAGCCCCGCAGCTTCAATTTTTAGAGAACACCATTGCAGGTTGCAGCGAGCAATCCGCTCTGTTCTGGCAGCCTCAGACAGCATGTGTCACACCTTCATTGCATACGACTTGTATCATAGGTCCTCCTCTGCCATTCGATGCACTCTTTGCCCACAAACATTCATTTCTGACGGCAATTTCCTCAGCTATCGCCCCAAGTCCTCTGAAATCAGTGCCTGAGCCTTCTTGATGTCAGCTGCAATTTGTGACAAGCGTTTCCTCGAATGAGGTGTCCTCGCCGGGTTAACGAAACCTTCCCCAGACTTCTCCCAACATTATACTTAGCCCCATTATCGTAAACAGTTGACCTGGGATTCCTGAAGAATCGAACTATTTCACTGGGCGAAAGCCCAGTATGAACACTTTTGATAATAGTGGCTGTTTGATTGTACTCCGCACTTATACGTAACATATTGGTCATTTTGAGGTTATGACTGTTTACTAGATGCATATAGCTATCAAGAATGGCAATTGCGACCTCCAGTGGAACTGCAAGATGGCAGGAAATTCAAATTGATATTTGTCTGGAGATAAGCCCCGCACCCTGTATATCAAGATGTGAGCTTCGAGCCCCATACTGCTCTACACTTATCCCTCTTCTGCTTTAATTTAGATCAGATGCGGGATTTCACTAACTAGGTTGATGGCGGGCAGATGACTTTTTGGTCCACCCCTTCCTCTATCTAAAACCATTCATTCATCTATCACATGTACATTGGTTGATTCAGTCCTCATCTATTTTTGCAACATGACCAAACCAGCATACAACACTTTGCTCCTACAGATCTCACACCTGTGCCTCTAATCCACATTCTTCCCTAACTCATTCATTCCTTAATCTACCTATCCTATTTTTACCAAGCATTGCATACCATTCACTTTTATTCAACAGGTAAACTTATCCAAGTTTCACTTCCACGCATCAATTTTGGGATGAATAAACTTTGAAATCATTCTAGCTTCCTTATATGAAAGTTTTTTTCATGAATTCACAAATTTTTCATCAGGAATGTGAGATCAATAGATATAGATATTTTGCATCGTATGACATGATTTTTCCATTAATCACAAACAGAGCCAAATAACCACAACAAAGGGGGTGAAAGATAAAGAAAGAATAGGAGTAATTTTTTTAGAGTGATTGATCCTTGAATTTTCTTACCATTGCGCAATCTTTCCATGAGGTCACTCGCATACTCGAGGGCAGCAAAATGCACAAGCACCTGAGGAACTCTGTAATCTGCAAACACCGTCAGTGAATCAATATCTGAGAATTCCCCAAAGTCTCTGCCATCAAATAACATCCAGATTTGACTAACTAAGACCTGTGCCCTTTTGTAGAATGCCACTGAAAATGAAACACCTTTATCAACCACAATATCACACAAAGCAACCTTACCAACAGCAGTCACTCATGTCATTTGGCATGATTATTGCCAATTCTCACACAAGCAATTGTTCAAAGAAAGGTATTGTATACAGAAAAGTAACATTTATCATTGCTTTTCTGTTTAGAGCATAAATTCACGTAATAAGCGATAGCTCAGCACTTATCATTTACATTTAGTAAGTTCAATCCAGACATGGCAGTCAATAATATATGGCTTAATATTGGGAAACAGGTGAGAGTCAACCCTTACCTCTGAGATGAGTTTCTTCAAAGCTTCAACAAAAAAAATTAATGATTATTTTGGCTTAGACCTGTTCATAATGAATAAGAGAAATATATATAATACCAATGGTACACACTTTAACTGTGAACTTATCTTAGTTGAAATATTCAAATATAAACAGTAGTAAGCAGGGTTGGCAACTGAAAGCCAAGGCCATTTCTACCATTAGGGACAGGTGTATTTTGGCAAGGGTAGGATGTTCAGGGAATGGGAAAGAAATGGTGGAGAGAAAACTTCCGTCGGTTGGCATTAGCATACCCTTACTGAAAGGCCCCAAGGTGTCCCACAGTTTAACATCTCTTCTGACAGATGGTGTACTTCACTTGAAGTGCACCACATAGCACCCCAAGTAAGGATAGGGATATCACTGAAAAATCCTGCCAACTCTGGAATTGGAATGCAGGCTCTTGGGGTGGGAAGTCAGTACGTCGGCCACCACACCATTTCAATCCCTTGAACATTCCATTCTTAGATGCTTTATCAAAATCTTGTAGAAAGGTTGCGCAAAACTCCAACTTGGACAAAGTTTTATGCCTGATCCTGAAATTCTTTAATTTTTCAAATGATTACAGATCCTTTCCGTAACTTCTGCAGCATCCTGGTGGAAAACTAAAGCAGGAGCTTTTACCCATGTTGTGATCAGGAGTTTGGGGTTGATGATTATATTGTTTGAATGACACTGCTCAGTAGGGTTGTTAAATTTAACATGTTGCATACAGATGGCTAGAAGTCTTGTCACTTAGGAGCAGCATTTTAAACTTTTAATTAACATTAGTTATATATTTGGTGGTAATTTTTCATTTGCCTTTCATTATTTAATAAGAACATTCGCAACCTAATTTTTGATTTTGTTTATTAATAATGATAGTTCAAGCCGTTCAACTGTATTTAAATCCCAGATTGTTTTTCTGTAAGGGTAAGAAACTCCAATTTCAATAGCTTGAAATGTGTTCGTTGTCCCTCTTTATTTGGGAGGTAATGTTTCTTTCATCTCTTCCTTGGGTACCCCAACACCTTGCCTCACTATTTCTTGAGTGTTTATCCACATGGCCCTAGCTGAGCTATTGGCGAGGGAGTTCATCTTCATTACCTCAAGGTACGTGTCTCTCCTGCAAGATCCCACTCCCAGCTAATGAACTGCACTACTCTCAGCTCTGCTCCATCAATGTAAAAAATCATTATGGAAAGAATTAGGGTGCCAATAATGTATCATTTATAGATCTTTCACAGCTCTGGTCAGTTCCTTCTCTTGATGTGTCTTGAGCAGTTCGTCTCCTTCAGTCCCAGTAAATTGTGATATAAGTGTTGGGTTTGTCTTGCGAGAACGTTTTCTCAATCTGTATTTTTTTTAATATTTACAGGAATATTACATATAATGGCATTGCATAAGAAAGAGACTTATTAAAGTTGTGCACTGATGACTTTTCAGATGTTCCATTGGACAATGACAGAGAAGCAACGAGAGCAGAAGTGATTCTGATATTGCAGTGAAGGTCAGAAATAGGAAATCTACTCCTTTCTTGATAAGTAAATAAGTGAAATTGTCTCCAGTAAAAGGGCCAATTAAGACAATACTTCACCAGGAATCTCTACTACCACAAACAGGTCAAATAGAGAGCTCTCTGTCACATTGAAGAGGTAGGCGAAAACAATGAAAAAGCTACAATGCACATTTTCTCGAAAGTGTGAAGTGCTTCTGGTGATTTGGAAAGGCAAAAGGGAGATGAGGATGATAAGTACTATTCAATGCTAAAGAATGGGTAGTACATAGCTGAAAGATAGGATCACAGGACTGCCAACTGAAAAACCTATCTACATTTTGAAATAGAACAAGTTCGTGAAACGCGTAGACTGGACAATTATTTATCTCATTATACAATCATGACAAAAACAATGAACCAGTCAATGAAAGAAGTGATGTGGCTTATTAATGTTGCTCTTTTTAATACGCTCAGATGTTATAAAACACTAAATGAATCAAAGAGCATTTGATTAAAATGTTTTTAGGTCCAGGCTACCAAAGAGTGGGCAATGAATATAAAGGAGCCAGATGAGTCATTTTCAGCAGACGACAGCAATGATAAGCTGACACAGCATGTTCCTTCAAGGGATCACCCACATCACCTCTCGAGAGACCTTAGTGAACATCATCTCATTCCTATTGTGAGTAAAGGGAAGAAAAAATACCACACAAGAAGAACCAAGTGTGTGCTTCCAGAAAAAAAAGGAAGTAGACGAGGTATATGTGCTCTTCTTGCGATGTTCCGCCCCACAAAGGAAAATGTTTTGTGATGTATCAAACAAAGATGACATAACCATAAACCTTAAACACATTAATTAACCCAAAGGTCGCTTTGGTAGGTGATGGTAGAATTCACCCAGTACTAAGCTTGATGGCATGTGAAATTCACACATCAGGGTAGGGGGGCCAGTTCCTTTCCCTGTGCAAAGAAGACATCAAAAAATAATTTGTATTACATTCAAAGTTTCATTAAAAATTTTCAATCTTTGAGACGGTTATGACAATTTTACTGAAGCAATGCATGTTCAGAAACTACTTTAAAAATCCACCAGAACGAAGGGTTAAAACCGACTTAAATACCCAGTTACGCAATGTGTTGCGGTAGCAATTAAAAAACTGGATTGCCATCTCACGTATTCAATGCCTATTAAGTACATCAAGCATCCATAATATTCTACTTCAACAGCCACAGGGTCGGTGATTTTAGGCAAGGCATTCTGACTTGTTATGGTAAAGAGACAAGGCTCTTGACTTTGGCCTTACTCCAAGACAATTGTTTTGACTCATGATGCACTACAGGCATGCTAGCACAAGTCATAGATCCATTACACTTCAAATTATAAACATACAAGTCAAGAGTTTTGGATGGAGTCAAAGGGCAGTTTGTGGGTGTATTTTTGACAAACACACCTCTCTTCCCACCATACTGAGCCTTATCCTGGAAAGAAGCAAACTCCTTTACGATGAGTGACATTAGGGCATGGGCTGATTTATCGGCCTGTTTGACGCACTCGCAAAAGGTGCCACCAAACTTCTCCAGGAGAACAGCACCCGCCTGCCTCATGGCTACCAACCTCTCGGGCAGCAATGGTATTTCACTCGCATTCTCCACTGGGCGCAGGATTTTCCTCAACTGCTCCTCAGATATTGTTGAGTAGAAATTAGGATCCGTAATGGGAACCTTCTCCTGTAAGATTTACAATTAAAATGCATTGTAACTTTATAAGAGGTAACTCTCCAGGTAAGAACACAACAAAGTGATACCTGCCATGCCTAAGAGCCAAGCACCAAAACTACACACTTGTACCTTTGAATTTAGCAACAACAAATTGGCATCAGAGGTCTAGAGTAAGGGGTAAAGGGGGGTACCGACTTATGGGTTTAAGCAAAGGCTAAGAAACAGTAAAAATAAGGGTACGCCTTCCACTACCATCAAAAGCAGCACATAAATTTTAGCGGACTTTGAATGAGGCTGCATGGAAGTGTTGCTTCATGGACAGCTGTCCACAATTCATGATTCCACCATTATTGCTCCACTAAATTTTTCATAAGCTACAAATGAACATTAGATATTCCAGCTAGAATATTTATGCATTCCTAAAATTGTTTTAGAAAAGGTTCTTTGTGAATTCATTTCATGAAGGCAAACTTTTGAATTTGATGGCAAACATTTCATTATTTATCGAGAGTAATTCCTTGTCCTTGACATTCATCAAAGGATTTCATCTGTGGTTGATCGACAGATTTTGGAAACTTCACTCACAGATCACCAACATATCAGTAGATATTTTTTAAAAGTTCCCTTAGTTTAACTAGTGTACCAAAATGTATTGATTGAGTTTCCTAACAAACATTAATCTGGTCTTCGGCAAAGAGCAAAACAATAATTAAGGTAAGTTCACACATATTCCCTTTGATCAAAAGGCAACAAACTAGAATTAGGTTACCTACTTCACATATAAATTCCATTTTCTTGTATAATTTCTCCTGCCCAGACTTCTAAAAGGACAATGGATTACCACTGTCAAAATCTACAGTTCATCTTACAGGGATAATTAATTCAACCAACCTTGTTTATTTTTAAACAGAGACCGCTTGCACTTGGGTGAGCGGATGCTCGTATTATGGCTGTTGCGCATTTTCAGTGCTAACACAAAGATGTGAATCAGGAAATATTTCATGGGGAGAAGACAAGATCAAGAATACCTATTTATTCAAACCCAGTTGACAAGGGTACATCCTTAAATTTATTTAATTCAGCCCTAAGATTGTGAATAACATTCCAAACCCAAGTTTCTTCAAACCCAAGTTCTCCTTCAGTACTATGCAAATAGTGCCACACAAACTTGCCCTTAATCTATAAATAAATGGATTCATGTGAATTTTAATTACTCCCAAACATCAACCTACTTTTTATTGCCAATTTATCTATGATTCCCGGGCCCAAATAAATTCCAAGAACACTAAAGAGGTCTACCTGTTGATTTTGGTAACAAAAGGTTAAATATTACCTCTTGAGCTTTCCTGAGTGCTGCACAGAGGGCATAGTAACCAGTATAACTCTTCCCATTCCAGGAGACGACCCATTTAGGACTACCTTTGTCCGGCCAAAAACAGAAATTCATCACGTCAGCCACGAATAAGAAGTCAACTGCTTGTTCTTCAGTTGGTTTCGGGAGAAGATTATCAGGTCCAGCTGAACTATTCAAGATGAGCCTGTTTTTGGATGAGAACCTGACGATCTATGCCACAGAGAATAATCAGAATGAGTTTCCTCAGAGTTAGGGTACACTTCCAGCTTTTGCTCTAAGTCAAAATCACAACATCCCACTTACTTCATCAACGACACGCTTAATTCCTTCCATGTTGATGGTCACACTCTTGGCGAGACTTGACACAAACTTGCCAGTTTCCCGTGGTAGCAATACAGCCATATTGCTCGAGTGACACTGTGGAGTAAGATAAATATGGACAGGGAAATGAAAAGCTCCTATAAGGTCAACACTAACAGATGACTCAATACTAAGTGTGTCACAAATCAGTGGCAGGTACATTCACCCTCCCTTAAGTAATGCTTACAATAGTTCGGCATGCATAGTAGTATGAATGTAGTATGTTCCTGGGCATTAGAAGCATCCACAAGATAAAAGGTCAAGTTTGTTAAAAACAGTCCATTGACGAATATCAATTATGAAGTGGAGAGAGATGAGGGATAGGTGGGAAGGGATTATAACAGGGTGGTAACCAATTAGCTCAAATCTGTAGTGGAGAATCCATCAATGATGAGTGCCAGTAGTACTAGCTAGATGTTATAGGCACTTTCACTTACCATATTTCACTGATCAGATAAATCTCAGTCAAGGCAAATGATATTTTACACTTTGGCATTGGTGCATTGTAACGTGCAATAGCAGATGACTCAATTAAAAGTTACAGCTTTGGCATCAACCAAAGTTTCTTTAAATTTGTGACAAAATATTACTGTTACCCAGTAAATAAGCATATCAAATTGAGAAGTACTTTAATTAAAAAGCTCTGTACTTTCATGAAGACTGTTAACATTTGTTTCCTTCATATGCCATATTGAAATGGGGAGGCATCATATTTTCTCGTGCATTTTTCTATATGACCAAATATAGTACATCTGAAAGGTATGAGATAAGGGATGTGGAATACTGGAAGGTGAGGGTAAGCTAAGAGGGACCAAAGGTGTTACAGGAAAGTGATAAAAAGGAAAGGGAAAGGAGAGAGAATAATGAATCTCTTGTTTTCTTATCTCTTATTATATTTATGAGAAAACAGGAAATTTAAGGGCATCCAACAGATGACCCTTCATTAATGACAATGAATGACACTCGAGTCTAAATGGCATCAGAAAATGCATGGGAAGAGGTTCAATTAAAGAAAAGCTTTGAAAGTAGACACCGTAGAACAGATGAGAAAGAAAAACACAGGGGTTTAAAAACACAGCATTTAATGGGGTATAATGATTTGGGGAAGGAATTGTGTATGAATTAGGAAGTTCAATCTGTAAGGAAGATGGTTGCTGAAAAGGAAAAACATGGATCCGAAATTGAATATTGGAAAAAATATCTACTACCAAATGGTTGAAACGCTTTTCAATTGGTTTAAGGTAACGAGAGGTTAATGTCCAAGCGAACAGATTCCACTACTAGATCCAAACCAAAGAGCTCCCCGGATTGAAAGACTGCCAGCATTGTGAGAGTTGCTCTCGTGGTATCCAAGATGACAACAGAATGGATTACTAAACACCATAACCACACTGAAAGAACATTGCTTATTCTTTTGAGGAGTGTAATTGAAAGAATTTTTTTAGTTATTTGAACATTCAATTTGAGGACTATATGAAAAATGCAAGGATTATTTGACAAAAAATAAGAACAAAAACCATCCAACGGACTCTTTTGCAATCCATGGCCTTTTTCGTTTTGGTCCTGACAACGTCCATTAGTATCAATTTTGAGAAAAAAATATTTGACATATTTTTAGATATTGTTTAAAATGAAATTACATTTCAATTGGTAAAATGTTGGGCTGAAAATGTTCTGCTTTATTTGCTTCATTTTTTATTTATCATCCCTTTTTATATTACCGTATTTTCCCATCGATAACGCGCACACGGAACTTGGTAGTTATCATGAATTTGTACAAATATCGCGTGCCCAAGGCTTCGTAGGTCTCTTGATCGTGTATATATCCCGCGCAGCTGTGTGTGTGTTTAGATATATGAATATTTTCTTAAAAATATACAAAAAATTTAAAAACAAATAAACCGACCTTCGGGTTGATTACTGTGTTTATGGTTTATAAATAAATATATATATATATCTTATATATATATATAAGATATATATATATATTTATCTTATATATATATATAAGATATATATATATATTATATATATCTTATATATATATATATATATATATATAAGAGATATATATATATATATATATATATATATATATATATAAAATAGATAGTAACAACAAATGAATACATGGAATCATAATTGCCAGTGGCTATATCTACCGTAAGTACAGAGAAGATTAGCGACAGGTGATTGAAAGTAAATCCAAACAACGGAAGGATAAAAAAATAAACGATATTTACAAGCCAACCCATAATGCCGCCTTATTGCTTTTTCGCTATGATTTGTGATTTGAAACTAGACATAGGTTTGTGTACCCTTTAATTTGCTATGTAAGGTAACATTCAGCAAATATAAAAAAAGAGAATCAATGAAATTGAATTTTCTTGTTTTGTTTGAATTACTTCGCTTAGATAGTCTACGCGCTCAGCTGTTCTATACACCCTCCAGGTTCTATGGAAGTGCCGCCTACATGGTGATTGTTTCAAACCCGAATTGAGCTAAGCATATGTAATTTATAATTTTCTAAAGAAAATTACCCATGGAGAAGAAAATTGTATGCAGCAATGTTTAAGCTAGAAGTCATCAATTTCGCGCAAGGAAAACGAAATCGTGAGGCTGCCAGGATTTATCCATTAATAAATCTATTCAATCAAAGTTACGTTCTAGTTGGGAAAAGTGGGTGTCTGATATGAAAGACTATACAGAATCGGAAAGGAAACAAAGAGTGTCTGTTGAAGAAATAAGTCAGTGGATCCTGGAAAGTTTGCAGGGTGTCAGAGTGACTTGTGTAAAAATTGGATTTGAAAACGTTTTAGGCAATATTCCAACGCCAGTACTAGAAGATGAGGAAGAGTTAACTTCGGAGAGCGAACTCGGTGATGTGCCCGAGAATATAATGAATGCTCTTAATTCATTTAATTGTGATTCAGGCGACGACTTTCTTGGATTCAAGTGATCCACCTCTTCTGTCGTATACGTGCATACATATACGCACGAAAATATAAGACGACGTACTCTAAGTACACGTGAATGACTACGTATTAGAATAAATGAAGTATAAAAATTGTTTCTTCTTTTTCTAATGGATTTGTGAGATGAAATAAGTAAAACAGTAGCAGACCTGTATAAAATAGAATGAAATTAGAAAGGCATGCTTCCAGACTAATTTATTTTTGCCAAACTCTTCTATTAATTATTGTGTATATAGGTCTGTAAGGGTTAGGATTTTTTCAATTTTTATTACGTAACGCGCATCGTCATTTTTTCTATCATCTGAACATTTTTGTATAAATAACGCGCGTTATCGATGGGAAAATACGGTAATTATAACATACATATTAGGTACATTATATAATGTTATAATCTTACGCCTGTATGCCATAGTCGAGTGAAAGTTACCTTTAAAAAATGAGACTCAACGTGAAAATATTTCATTGCAAATCTTTCAGGGGATATCTTTTGGTTGATTTTCCCTGGGCACACACCTACTAGTTTTGCTTTATATTTTTATGAATGACACTGGATCTGCGCTCATACCTTCGGCTTACCTGGGCTATTTAGATACCCATGAGTTCAGCATGCATAAAACTGTACTGGAGTATGCCATTGATGTTAAGAATGAGAGCTTAAGGTAATTATTGAGGCATTAAAAGAAGTGAGGAAGCTAGGTAAGATGATATGGATGCAATACTGAGATTAAATTACGGTAACTGAAAAGATGGAATGATTTTAATTTGTCAGAGAATATTCGAAAACATTGCAACATTAGCCTACCTAGGCAATTGAAAATAAATACAGTAATGATGCGTTTATATTTTTGACCAAAAAATCACTATCAGTCCGCAATGTCTAAAAGCTACAATTTAAATTTCACATTGGATGACGCAATGGGAGAGCACCGCATGGCGATGCCGTAGGTACTGCAGCTTATTATTTTCCAAAAAGACTTACGAGCATTAGCAGGATGAACATAACACCAGTAAAAACTTCGGATTCTCATTCAACTAGCTGTATTTTTTAAGCACAATCTTAGAACATGTTTGACCGTTACGCCCAAGTAGTTTGGCATTTTGACAATAATACCTTTTAATGTTGTATTCACCAATGAACCCAGTTCAGTTTTTATCACGATGCCATTTCTCTTAATAAAATAAGGCCCAAAGTAACAATCTCTGCCTTTCAATAAACTGGTTCACATCAAGCGAGTCTGACTCTCGATGTGAACGAACTTCAATCAACTATTTTCTGAAGAAAACGCCACAGAAAAGACTAAGAAAAACTTCCGATCAGGGCTGCCACATTTGGCGGTCGACGGTAATTTTGTTTTATGAATACTAGCAGCGACTTTTCCCTGAGGGCAATGCGATAGTTTCCTTTTTACAAACATAATGGAATGGAATTATAAACGAATCGGGCCTATATCATTCATGAGAAAATTGGTAGAGCTCGCAATTAAGTATTTCCCATCTTCACGTGAAAATTATGAAGTATTTTGAAGAAGAATTTTGAATCAAATGAATTACTACTTGCGTAATTAGCGGTTTCGACCGCGGTTGGTCGGTATTTTGATGATTGCGTAAATTGGCAACCCTTTCCAGAATTTCTTTATTCTAATAACTAAAGCACGTAACCCGAAGATATCGTGGATGTTCGTCAGCATTCAAAGATAAAACAGATTTAGAAGGAGAGCTGTCGACCCTTAAGTTTAACTCAAATCACTTGTCAAAGTCCGGACGCAATGTGGGGGAGGTCTTCGCTGGAGTTCTGAAAGAATTTTGTGAATGTCTGAAAACCGAGGCGAAAGCATGAGCTAGTGTGATATTTTGTCGCCTTTTCTCCAAGAATAATGTTTATAAATTTTAATCAATATATATCCAAATGAAGCCGTGGTAAAATGTCTGAAACACAAATGTACACGATATATAGACGATATTTTATTGCGAATGGGTTATGCCAGTTTTATATGTATTCATGACCATTATATTTAAAAATTGTTCCCCTGCTTGCTGAATAAACATACTATTCTGTGATTACATCTTAATGGGTTTATATATCGGATTGAATGGTGTTTAGTACCATTTTCCACAGAAATAAGGAAAAGCGTTCAGTATGCGAGCATTCTCAACCACTCTACAGCTATGGTAATTAAATTTTGAATCAAATGAATTACTACTTGCGTAATTAGCGGTTTCGACCGCGGTTGGTCGGTATTTTGATGATTGCGTAAATTGGCAACCCTTTCCAGAATTTCTTTATTCTAATAACTAAAGCACGTAACCCGAAGATATCGTGGATGTTCGTCAGCATTCAAAGATAAAACAGATTTAGAAGGAGAGCTGTCGACCCTTACGTTACAGCTGCCAATAAATGTTGTATTAACAGCGTGCAATGGAATCAACATTTGAAAGGCATACCATAGTCATAATATTTGATATTACTACCAATGAACTGTTTCACATTTTTGTAAATTAGTAAGAAATTACCATATATGTATATCAAAGGTCTAAACTGGTGGTCAAAAGAAGCCATGGCTAGCGTGAATAATCGTTTGGTTTACATAACTAATTTTTAATCTTTTTTCTTTATATCGAGACGCGCATACGTTGCTTACAAAAATTTGACTTACCATAAAATATTCTTTAATTTTTCAATTGTAGCATAGCGAACTGCTAAACACCACAAATTTGCGTCATAGTGGTCTTCAGGAAGTGTACAATGTAGACTAATGATAACAAGAAGTCTTTGATTGACCCTCATAAAAAACCTTGCGTGCCAAACCTATAGCAAATCTTAGATTAAACTTCTACACTTGGTGATAAGTATGTTGACATTTGGTTTTTCAGTGTATATTGTTAAATAATGTTAAAGTTAATTTGTGAGAATAAAGCTTTACTGTGGTCATGCTATCTGTAAAATAGTAAATAATCAATGGTACAGAACTTCAAACGATATTTGGTGATATACACAAGATCTACCCCATCGCTATTAATCCTTGGGATATCTACAAACTACGTCTCCTCTAACAACCCTCCAGCTGTAAATTTTATGTAACTTATTCTAAACATTGACCTGTTTGCATGACAAATTCAAGAATAGAGCACCTTTCTTTGGAAAACTCTTTTTGAGCATACTGTGAGAACTTGTAGCCGAGTTTTAAGGAGTGTGCCTTTGGAAGCAGTATGACTACATTATTAATTACCTTTGAAAAGTCAGATGTCATGACAGAACATGAAGTAATATCATTTTGCATGTTATAGCACGGGTCAATTGAATCTGTTCAAAAGCCAACGACTAAATTTGGGAACTATTGGCCAAGTGTTACCTTTTCAAATGCATTCCAAATGGTCTTGAGTTCAAACAAAGCAATGTGATCTTTCATCAACTCCAGCTAAAATTGAAGACAATTTTTTGAATCCCAAAATTTTGTGGGTTACTACAGGTGGTAGAAGGGAAGAAATGAACCACCTGAATACCCTGGCCGTTTGAATTTCAATTTGTGCAGGCTTTAGCATGAGGTGTACTCTCTCTGCCACTGTCAAGCCAAATGGCATATAGGTGGCTGATTGTTGATAATCAGCCACCTTACCTACTATGACTTTGCAAAGTAACTGACTTTTGAGTAATACACACTAATTTCCTAAGGACCAAAACAGTAGAGGTATGTTAGCATTTTGACCAAGAGTTTGATACATTCAAGGCTTCCCTTAAGTTAAATTTAGATTTTTCATGAGGAACCATCTGAAATATTTGAGTCTAAAACCTTCAAAATACCAAATATGGCCATGTTTTAGCCCCTACCAAAGAAATGATATTACCATGCCATAATTTTTACTTGCAGACACCCAGTAGATAAGTATGAACGTACAAATTAAGTATTTGACTAAACCTCATAATTAAAAAAAATCAGGCTTGCAAATTGATAGTAGCTGCCCAAATTTCAGAATGAAGGTAGTGAATTTCAAGCATCTTGGAAGGTTCACTTCAAGAATTGCTAAAATTAATCTATTTTTGTATCAGGCTTTTTATTGTTATGATTTCTTGGATATTTAAGTATCTATAAACATACATTGCCATTCATGTTGGAGAAATGGAGAACTCAGTGCATAAAAATTAGCTGAGCAACCATTTGTAACGACCCTGAATGAACTGGATTCTCACAAACTCCGTGCATCTCCCATTGAGTGTGAGGGCAGTGCAGGGCCTAGTCACATTTGGATTCTGTTCACACACTACCTGTATTTAAATAAATTTGGGAAAGTTCATTTTTGAATTTTATAGCGTTTTACTAAGGCAGTTATAAACGTAGTGGCCATCAACTAGTATAAAACTAATGGTGCCCTCATAGCAATAAGGGGACTTGTTTATTTATTCATTCTTATACTACAATTTTTTTCCGCGATGATAGTTTCCCTTCCTTTAGATAGCCCTTGTTTGAGAGCTAAGTCTTTTGAGGAACTTTGGCTGGCATTACCATTTTTAGTACCTCTACTTAATTCAATTCAAATTGAAACAATGAATAAGAAGAGTTAAATGATATCCATATTTATTGCTTTTAAGTTGTTCTCTCTGAATTCATTACAGTTTTTTATTTTCATTTGGGAATCTTCGGAATTGTTGCATGTCTCATTTATTTTGACAGAAATGTAATTACAGGTGTGCGCTATTTTTCATAATAATGCTAATTTTTAGAACTAACTTTAACAATCCTTTAAAAAAGTGAGGAAAACCACTACAGTTTTCTCATCATTTTACGCACTGTAAGTGTGGTAGTTGCTGATCCCTGTTTCAACTTGAAAAATAATCATTTAGCAGCTCGCATGTTTTTTTGACTAGAACATGTAGATTTTTGCAATATTATACTTAATATAGAACATCCATGTTTTGACCAAAACAATTCGCCTTTGTTTTCTATGAAGCTATCCAATTATAACACTTCACATGTGTCTTGAAGAATATTTCATGATTCCAGCGAGTCTTTCCAAGAAATCAAAGATAGAAAGGTTCTCAAGAAATAGGAAGGCTATGGTACAATTAAAGTTGGGAGACATTAATTTGAGTATGCAGGACAGTTCATTTATTTTGAAGTGTTTTGGAGGAGGGAGGGCAGAGTGCTGTGGACATTTAAAGAAGAATTGTGTTAGGTTTTGAAACGTTTACAAAGAGATGAAGACAGACGCCTTCAGTAATTTCACTTTCCTGTCTGTTTCTGTTATGCAGAAGTGAAGCAGTCGCAGACGCAGTGAAGGATGAAAAAATTCTAGTTAAAATATTGCAAATGAATCAAGAAGTAATCACAACAAGTAAACTTTTTCACATCGGTTTAAAGGATACAATTTAACTAAGGTGCGACAAATCAGAGTCATGGATCCTGTACAGACCAGACTTTACAGGTCATTTCTTCACCATTTGTACTCCATGAGAAATGTGAAAAATAGTGAACATGACGTCAATACCTATGCTTAATCAACAACCAACTTGGATTTAAAATTGTTTTGCCTGACGCTATCCCAGCTGCACTGATTCTTTCTCTTGAAGTGTTACCCCAGCCAAAGATACCAAGGACAGGAAACATTGTTTAAACACTAAAGTAACAAGTCTCTTACTTTGGTAATTGCCGAAGTGTCTTCATACAATCCAGCAATGAGATCAACATGACCTGGACGTGATTCCGTAGGCACTCGAGTGTGGGAACTCCCCACGTTCCAGTTTTCTCAATGATATTTTTGAAAATCCCATTAATGTTGAAAAATTACAAGGCGAATATATTGGAGAATACAATATTTTACTTATTAATAAGATCGCATTAGTGTTAACAAGAAGAAAATATGATCAGTGATAACCTTAAAGTCTTATCACTCGAAAATTCATTAATTACGTTGCCGCATATTAATAACAAAATATATTTATGAAAAGGTGCTTTTGCTATGTTTTCGGTTAGTCGGTAAAATATGTCTGCTCTCATTCCATCAGCGACAACAGAGAAAAAGCAAACCATATGATTTTCATTATAATGGATGAAATCTAAAAGTGTATTCAGGTTTGAATATTATGCAGGAAAAGAAAGTAGGAATTTCTCCACACAACAATGCGTCTCCAGAAATAAAACATCCCTGCACATTATTTGTTCTGCATGTGGACGGCGAGCTTCTTCTTAATGCAAGGGGATACGATGGATAGGTCCACGGTATAAACAGAACCTCCTCAGAAACCATTAATCTATTTTACAAGATGGCCAAATGCAGCCGCTAGAGGGAATGAGCCACTACTAAATTATGGTCTTGTTCTTTTTATCGACTTATAAGCGCTTTCATGCATAAAATTCCAATATCTTAGAACGTGCAATACCTTCTTACCAATACCTTTGCAATACCTTTCCTAATGTTATATCATGTGTGTTACTAAATGACAAAAAGCACGTTTCGTCACTATAAGAAACAAAATGGAAGTGATAAATATTCCAAAAAGCAGAATAATTACTGCATTTAATTTTAACACCCCAAACTCAATGTGGTAACATTTGGGCTTGTAGGATTCCCCTGAAGACTAAATTCATGATGTACTCAGACTCATTCCACAGAATCTGTAAAAAACGTCCATGTCCTTATTGGAGTTACATGCAATTTACAAATACTTGTGAAAATGCTGAGCAGCATAAGAATTGGGTGTAATTGTCAGGGATGAAGAAATAAACTTTGATTGATCTACTTAGATAAGATAAAAATTGCTTTGATAACTTATTATTTTTGTTTCCTTCTATTGGTAATAATTTGCACGTTGCCTGTTTTTTGTATCAAGAATGCTTATCTTTTTGCAGATAATTGATATTTTTATAAAATTCACCACAGCCAAATGTAAAATTCACCAAAAGTAAATGGAAAATTATTTATTGATACTTCCATAGGGAATAGGTTTTCCAAGTATTTGTACACATCACTGACTGTTATCAATATTATAAACACACGCAACCTCAAGTTTTTATTGTTTCCTTAACAACACCATGTACAAACTGAGCTGCATAGATCAATAATATATACACCTGGATTTATGAAATGGGATACACTCCAGTTGGCCAGCATATTCACGCCTAAAGTTCCACAGGAAGTGATCCACTTGAGTGGCATTCATAATGGCATTCGGGGAGTCCCCCCCACCAGACTTAACATAATGCTCCTTCAACTTTTCTGTGATCCTCTCCACAGCTTCAACAGTGCACCCTCTAATTTCCACCTCTTCTGGACTCCCGTTTTGAAGCACCTCATCTGAAATGTCAACAGCACATTCATTAGGTAGATACCAAATTTGTAAATGACTCTATGTACCATGAACATTGGTCAAAATTCTTTGTCGACTCTTGGTTCGTACATTATGTGGTTTTTGAATTTTCACTAAGGTTTATATTTCCTGAACCATCAATATCGGGTTTATTTTCTAAGGAACTTTGTTCAAAACACCTAACTTATCTAGGACATGCATGCAAAAATGTCCTGTGTGAAAGTAGATGGAAGTAAATGTTTGAAGTCTTTTGCATGCTTCTTAAAGCATTTTTGGTGTACACAACTAGTTGAATAAATGGAATTGGAATTACATTAACATGATATTAATTTATATGGGTAGCTGGATCCATTATTGGTCCGAGTCGATTGCTGTAGGGCATTTGACACCACTTCATACGAACCATTCGGAAGTTCATCAAAGGCTATGGAGCACGTTAATTCCTTCCGGGTGGAATGTCAGTTACCACTCTGGAAAATGATTTTCATCCATTTATCTGACAAATGGGCAGTTTAAAACAGTTCATACCATATTCCACTTGTGCTTGAATATCTAGATGATAGCTTCGAGCCCCATCCTGCCCTGCACTTATCCCTCTTCTGCTTAAATTTAGATCACATATGGGATTTCACTAGCTAGGTTGATAGCAGGCCGATGACTTTCTTGGTCCACCCCTTCCTCTCTCTAAAACCATTCATTCTTCTATGACAGGTACGTTGGGTGATTCAATCCTCATCTATTTTTGCAACATGACCAAACCAGCATACAACACTTTGCTCCTACAGATCTCACATCTGCGCCTCTAATCCACATTCTTCCTTAACTCATTCATTCCTTACTCTACCTATCCTATTTTTACCAAGCACTGCATACCAATCACTTTTATTCAACAGGTAAACTTATCCAAGTTTCACTTCCACGCATCAGTTTTGAGATGAATAAACTTTGAAATCATTCTAGCTTCCTTATATGAAAGTTTTTATTTCATGAATTCACAAATTTTTCATCAGGTATGTGAGATCAATAGATACAGATATTTTGCATCGTATGACATGATTTTTCCATTAATCACAAACAGAGCCAAATAACCACAACAAAGGGGGTGAAAGATAAAGAAAGAATAGGAGTAATTTTTTTAGAGTGATCGATCCTTGAATTTTCTTACCGTTGCGCAATCTTTCCATGAGGTCACTCGCATACTCGAGGGCAGCAAAATGTACAAGCACCTGAGGAACTCTGTAATCTGCAAACACCGTCAGTGAATCAATATCTGAGAATTCTCCAAAGCCTCTGCCATCAAATAACATCCAGATGTCACCGACTAGGATCTGTGCCCTTTTGTAGAACGCCACTGAAATTGAAACACCTTTATCAACCACAATACCACACATAGCAACATTAACGACAGCAGTCACTCATGTCATATGGTATTGTATACAGAAAAGTAGCATTTCTTAGTGCTGTTCTGTTTAGAGCATAAATTCAAGTAATAAGCAATAGGTAACTACCATTTACATTTAGAAAATTCAATCCAGACAAGGTAGTCAATAATAAATGGCTCAATATTGGATGAGGGACGCTCAATATTGGATGAGAGTTAATGCTATCTAGTACACCTTAGCTATAGCATTTTTTTCTATTATGTTGGTTTAAATCCTTGTTCCATCCTAACCCACTATCATTATCAAATTTAATTTATTTTCCCTTATTCACTGAATATTCCCTCACCATTTCCTTTGCCCACCATTAAGAGTACGGCTGGAGTTAAATCTTTGCCATTATACTTATACTACTGCAGTTACTGTTCCTGTTAATTTATAGCACCCTGTATCCTTTCAGCTGAGTGTCTTGTTTTAACAAACAAAATTGATGATTATTTTGGATTAGACCTCTTCATAATGAATAAGAGAAATATATATAATATTAAAGGTACATACTTTAACTGTCAACTTATCTTAGTCGAAATATTCAAATAGTAGTAATTAAGGGTGGCAACTAATATCCAAGGCCACTTGTGCCACGGGTGTATTTTGGGAAGGGTAGGATGTTCAGGGAATGGGAGGAGGAATAGTGGAGAGAAACCTTCTGTCGGTTGGCATTAGCCCTACTCCTACCGAAAGGCCCCAAGGTGTCCCACAGTTTAACATCTCTTCCGACAGATGGTGTACTTCACTTGAAGTGCACCACATAGCACCCCAAGTAAGGATAGGGATATCACTGAAAAATCCTGCCAACTCAGGAATTGGAACCCAGGCTCTTGGGGTGGGAAGACAGATTGTCAGCCACCACACAATCTCAATCCCTTGAACATTTAATTCCTAGATGCTTAATGAAAATCTTTTAGATAGGCAGGGCAAAACTCCACCTTAAACAAAGTTTTACACTTGATCCTGAAATTATTTATTTTTTCAAACAATTATAGATCCATTCCGTAACTTCTCCAGCATCCTGGTGGATAACTTGAGCAGAAGTGATTCTGATACTGTAGTGAAGGTCAGAAATAGAAAATCCACTCCTCTCTTGATAAGTAAATAAATGAAAGTGACTCCAACAGAAGTGCCAATGGAGACAATACTTCACCAGGAATCTCTACTACAACCATCAGGTCAAATAGAGAGCTCCCTGTCCCATTGAAGTGTGAGGCAAAAACAATGAAAAAGTTACAGTGCACATTTTCTCGAAAGAAGAACAAAGTGTGTGTTTCCAGAAAAAAAGGAAGGAGAGGAGGAATGTGTGGTCTTCTTGCGACTTCATTCCACAAGTGAAATTGTTTCATGAAGTATTACACAAAGAAGACATAACAAAATTATTTGTATTACATTCAAAGTTTCATTAAAAACTTTCAATCTTTAAGACAGTTATGACAATTTTACTGAAGCAATGCATGCTCAAAAACTACACTTTAAAAATCCACCAGAACAGAGGGTTAAAACCCAATTAAATACATGACGTGTAAAGGTAGCAATTAAAAAACTGGATTGCCATCTTGCGAATATTATGCCTATAAAGTACATCAAGCATCCAAAATATTCTACTTCAACAGCCACAGGGTCGGTGATTTTCGGCAAGGCATTCTGACTTGTTATGGTAAAGAGACAAGGCTCTTGATTTTGGCCTTATTCCAAGACAATTGTTTTAATTCATGATGCACTACAGGCATGCTAGCACAAGTCATAGTGCCATTACACTTCAAATTATAAACATACAAGTCAAGAGTTTTGGATGGAGTCAAAGGGCAGTTTGTGGGTGTATTTGTGACAAACACACCTCTCTTCCCACCATACTGAGCCTCATCCTGGAAAGAAGCAAACTCCTTTACGATGAGTGACATTAGGGCATGGGCAGATTTATCGGCCTGTTTGACGCACTCGCAAAAGGTGCCACCAAACTTCTCCAGGAGAACAGCACCCGCCTGCCTCATGGCTGCCACCCTCTCAGACAGCAATGGTATTTCACTCGCATTCTCCTCTGGGCGCAGGATTTTCCTCAACTGCTCCTCAGATATCGTCGAGTAGAAATTAGGATCCGTAATGGGAACCTTCTCCTGTAGGATTTAAAATTGGTCACTTCATTAGAGAAAACTCTTCTGATCAGAACACAACAGAGTTATGCCTGCCACCCCAAAGAGCCAAGCACCAAAACTAAATACTTTTACCTTTGAATTTACCAGCAACAGCATCAGATGCCTATCGTGGGCGATAAGAGGGGACAGACTTATGGGTTCAAGCAAAGCCTAAGAAACAGTAAAAATAAGGGTACGCCTTCCACTACCATCAAAAGCAGCACACAAATTTTAGCGGACTTTGGATGAGGCTACACGGAAGTGTTGCTTCATGGACAGCTGTCCACAATTCATGATTCCACAATTATTGCTCCACTAAATTTTTCATAAGCTACAAATGAACATTGGAGATTCCAACTAGAATATTTTTACATTCCTAAAATTGTATTAGAAAAGGTTCTTTGTGAATTGATTTGAAAAATAGATGCCCAATTGCAGGCCATCTTTTGAATTTGATGACGAAACCTTTCACATTTCATTATTTCTCCAGAATAATTCCTTGCCCTTCATCAAAGGATTTCATCTGAGTTTGATCGACAGATTTCGGAAACTGCACTCACAGATCACCAACATATCAGTAGATATTTTTTAAAAGTTCCCTTAGTTTAACTATTGTTACAAAATTTATTGATTGAGTTTCCTGACAAACATTCATCAGGTGAAATAAGGACAATTTGCACTTTTCCACAGTTTATTTAACGTACGACGCGTTTCAACTCACAGAGTCATCATCAGGTACAAGACATCTTATACCTGATGATGACTCTGTGAGTTGAAACACGTCGTACGTTAAATAAACTGTGGAAAAGTGCAAATTGTCCTTATTTCATTATGATGAACTTCCACGACCTCAAGCCTGAATCTGTTGAACTTATTCATCTGGTCTTCGGAAAAGAGCAAAACAAAAATTAAGGGGAGGTTCCCTTTGATCAAAAGGCAACAAACTAGAATTAGGTTACCTACTTCACAAATAAATTCCATTTTCTTGTATAATTTCTCCTGGCCAGACTTCTAAAAGGACAATGGATTATCACTGTCAAAATCTACAGTTCATCTTACAGGGATTCAACCAACCTTGTTTATTTTTAAACAGAGACCGCTTGCACTTGGGTGAGCGGATGCTCGTATTATGGCTGTTGCGCATTTTCAGTGCTAACACAAAGATGTCAATCAGGAAATATTTCATGGGCAGAAGACAAGATCAAGAATACCTACAGGTATTTATTCAAATCCAGTGGACAAGGGTACATCCTTAAATTAATTTAATTCAGCCCTAAGATTGTGAATAACATTCCAAACCCAAGATTGGAATTTAATTTAATGCCATTCCAACTATCCTTAAATCCTGCTTTGCAAAATTTGCTCTCTTTACAGCTCCTATAAATTACCATACACATTGGGTCGCCTCGAACCCTTGTGTTTTTTGATGTGTCTCTCCAGATCTCCAACCAACTTGAAATTAACATTCTTCCCATTCAAAGACAATTGCCTTAGTCTCTTTATGTCTAGCGACTTAAGGTTTTACTTCAATGCTTTCAGCAATTCAGTTGTACTATAATGCCCTGTGTTAGCCTAAGTATAACATCATAACTAAGCATAAGGGGTAACCTCATTCACTGACTTGCTCCAGAATCTCAGGGCAATATCAATCTGTTACTGCTGAGAGAAATTATTTAAGCCCTCATCTTAAACACTAGGCAAGAATCAGTTACCGCTCACCTCTTTGGTGACCATACCATGAAAATATTGTGCTTACCATGCATAAAATAATATGAAATTTTAGTTAAGTACATGTAGTACAAGTGTTACATTATTTCAACAGTAAACTGCAAGGTAAGAGCTTTTCTGGTATCAATTTATCCTTCAGTACTACGGAAATAGTGCCACACAAACTTGCCCTTAATCTATAAATGAATGGATTCATTTGAATTTTAATTACTCCCAAACATCAACCTACTTTTTATTGCCAATTTATCTATGATTCCCGGGCCCAAAAAAATTCCAAGAACACTAAAGAGGTCTACCTGTTGATTTTGGTAACAAAAGGTTAAATATTACCTCTTGAGCTTTCCTGAGTGCTGCACAGAGGGCATAGTAACCAGTATAACTCTTCCCATTCCAGGAGACGACCCATTTTGGACTACCTTTGTCCGGCCAAAAACAGAAATTCATCACGTCAGCCACGAATAAGAAGTCAACTGCTTGTTCTTCAGTTGGTTTCGGGAGAAGATTATCAGGTCCAGCTGAACTATTCAAGATGAGCCTGTTTTTTGATGAGAACCCGACGATCTATACCAGAGAGAATAATCGGAATGAGTTTCCTCAGAGTTAGGGTACACTTCTAACTTTTGCTCTAAGTCAAAATCATAACATCCCACTTACTTCATCAACGACACGCTTAATTCCTTCCATGTTGATGGTCACACTCTTGGCGAGACTTGACACAAACTTGCCAGTTTCCCGTGGTAGCAATACAGCCATATTGCTCGAGTGACACTGTGGAGTAAGATAAATATGGACAGGGAAATGAAAAACTCCTATAAGGTCAACACTAACAGATGACTCAATACTAAGTGTGTCAAAAATCAGTGGCAGGTACGTTCACCCTCCCTTAAGTAATGCTTACAATAGTTTGACATGCATAGTAGTATGTTTGTAGTATGTTCCTGGGCATTAGAAGCATTCACAAGATTAAAGGTCAAGTTAGTTAAAAACAGTCCATTGGCGAATATCAATTATGAAGTGGAGAGAGATGAGGGATAGGTGGGAAGGGATTATAGCAGGGTGGTAACTCAATTGGCTCAAATCTGTAGTGGAGAATTCTTTGATGATGAGTGCCAGTAGTACTAGCTAGATGTTATTGGCACTTTCACCAACCATATTTCACTGACCGGAATAATCAGTAAAGGCAAATTATATTTTACACTTTGGCATTGTTATGTGCATTAATGGATGACTCCATTAAAAGTTACAGCTATGGCATCTTCCACGATTTCTTAAGATTTGTTACAAAATATTATTATTACCAGTACATAAGAGTATCAAATGGAGAAGTACTTTAATAAAATAAGTGCTGTACTTTCATGCAGACAGTAAACACTTTTCTCCGTAAAGTACCATACTGAAATGGGGAGGCATCATATTTGCTCATGCATTTAAAAGTCAACAAATATGGTACAATGATAACACATTATGTCCGCTATTTATCTATGATTCTCGGGCCTCTCAGATATACCATACTTTAGTATGGTATATCTGAGCAGCACGAGATTAGGAATGTGGAATACTGGAAGGTGTGGGTAAGCTATGAGGGACCAATGATGTTGGAGGTAAGGTATAAAAAAGAGAGTGAAAGGAGAGAGAAAAATGACTCCCTTGTTTTCTTATCTCTTATTATACCTATGGGAAAACAGGAGATCTAAGGGCATCCAACAGATGACCCTTCATTAAGGACAATGAATGACACTCGAGTCTCAATAGCATCAGAAAATGCATGGGAAGAGGTTCAATTTAAGAAAAGCTTTGGAAGTAGACAATATAGAAAAGATTATAAAGAAAAACGCAGAATGCATTTAATGGGATATAATGAATATGAGTTAGGAAGTGCAAACCATAAGGAAGATTGTTCCTGAAAATGAAAAATTAGGATCAGAAATTGAATATTGGAAAAAATATCTACTACCACATGGTTGAAATGCTTTTCAAATGGTTTAAGCTAACGTGAGGTTAATGTCCAAGCGAACAGATTCCACTACTAGATCCAAACCAAAGAGCTTGCCGGATTGAAAGACTGCCAATATTTGAGAGTTGGTCGCGTGGTAACCAAGATGACAACAGAATGGATTACCAAACACCATAACCACCCTGAAAGAACGTTGCCTATTCTTTTGATGAGTGTAATTAAAAGAACTTTTTTAGTTATTTGTTCATTCAATTGTTTGATTGTCAAGCATTTCAGCCCGGTCCACTTATGCACTGCAAGGACAATATGACGAAAAATAATAATAAATAACCATCCAAAAGACTCTTTAGCTATCCATGGCCTTTTTCATTTTAGTCTCGACAACTTACATTTGTATCAATTGTGAGAAAAAAATATTTTACATATTGAAGATATTATTTGAAATGAAATTCGATTTCTTTTGGGAAAATTTTGCACTGAACATTTTCTGCTTTATTTCCTTCATCTGTAATTTATCGTCCATATTTATATTAATTCCAACATACATATTTGGTACATTGTATAATGTTATTACTTTATGCCTGCATGTTATAGCCAAGATAAAGTTACCTTTAAAAAATGAGACTGAACGTGAAAGTATTTCATTGCAAATCTTTCAGGGCATATCTTTAGGTTGAATTTCCCTGGGAACATACCTACTAGTTTTGCTTTATATTTTTATGAATGACACTGGATCTGTGCTGATACCTTTGGCTTACCTGCGCTATTTAGATACCCATGAGTTCAGCATGCATAAAACTACTGGAGTATGCCCTTGATGTTAAGAATGCGAGCTTGAAATATTAAAGTAATTATTGAGGCATTAAAATAAATGAGGAAGCTAGGTAAGATGATATGGATGCAATACTGAGATTAAATTACGCTAACTAAAAAGATAAAGAAAGCCTAGTGGAATGATTTTATTTTGCCAGAGAATATTCGAAATCATTGCAACTTGAGCCTACCTAGGCACTTTTAAATAAATACAGTAATGATGGGTTAATATTTATGACCAATATAATCATTTTCAGTCCGCAATGTCTAATAGCTACAATTTAAATTTCACATTGGATGACGCAATGGGAGAGCACCGCATGGCGATGCCGTAGGTACTGCAGCTTATAATTTTCCAAAAAGACTTACGAATATTAGCAGAACGAAGATAACACCCCGTAACAACTTCGGATTCTCATTCAATTAGCTGTATTTTTAAAGCACAATATTAGTACATGTTTGACCGTTACGCCCATGTAATTTGGCATTTTGAAAATAATACCTTTTAATGTTGTATTCACCAATGAACCCAGTTCAGTTTTAATCACGATGTAATTTCTCCCAATAAAATAAGGCCCAAGGTTAAGGTACCTCTGCCTTTCAATAAACTGGTCCACAGCAAGCAAGTAAGACTCTCGATGTGAACGTACAACAACAACCAACTCTTATCATCAATCAACTAATTTCTGATGTTTACACTACAGAAAAGTTAGCCCGCCTTCGAAAAACCTCCAATCAGGGCTGCCACATTTGGCGGTAGACGGTAATTAAATTTCATTAATACTTGCAGCGACTTTTCTCTATGGGCCATGTGATAATTTCCTTTTTATAAACATAACATGGCATGGATTTATAAAAAAAATCTGGCCTATATCATTAATTAAAACATTTATAGAGCTCGCGATTAAATATTCCCCATCTCGACGTGAACGTTCATGAAGTCTTTCGTTTAACTCTAATCACTTTGTCAAAGTCCGGACGCAATGTGGGGAGGTCTTCGCTGGAGTTTTGAAAGGGTCTATTGGACACAGAGATTATGGAAAAATAACTTCTATGATCAAAACCCCGAAAAAAACAAAGATGTGGGTGTCCGTGTGAATATTTGAAAACCGAGTCGAAAGCATGAGCTACTGCGATATTGTCGCCTTTTCTACAAGATAGAATCAAGAATAATTTTTATAAATTTTATTCAATATATATCCAAAGGAAGACGGAGGAAAATGACTGAAACATAATGTACATGATATATAGAAGATATTTTATTGCGAATGGGTTACGTCAGTTTTATGTGTATTCATTATCATATTATTTTGTTTCCCTACTTGCTGAATAGAAATAATATTCAATGATTACATCTCAATGGGTTTATCTATCGGATTGAATAGTGTTAAGTACCACTTTCCACAGAAATAAAGGAAAGCGTTCGGTGTACAAACATTCTCAACCACTATACAGCAATAGTAATTAGATTTTGAATGAAGTCAATTATTGCTTGCGTAATATGAAGTTTCGCCCGCGGTCGGTATTTTGACGATTGCGTAAATTGGCAACCCTTTCCATAATATCTTTACTCCATTTAAATAACAAAAGAATGTGACCCGAAAATATCGTGATGTGTGTCAACATTCAAAGCTGACAGAGGGAGAGAGCCGTCTTCGGACCCTTATGTCACAGCAGCCAAGAAATGCTGTATTAATTAACGACGTGCAATGGAATCAACATTTGAAAGGCAGATCGTAATCATAGAATTTGATATTACAACTTGTAAACTGTTTCACATTTTTGTAAATTAGAAGGAAATTACCACATATTTAAAAAAAAAACATAAACACAGTAATCAGCTCGAAGTTCGGCTTGGTAGGCGATGGTTGAGTCCACCCAGTACTAAGCCCAGTACGGCGTTTGAAATTCACACATCAGGGTAAGGAGGCTTTAAACTGGAGGTCAAAAGAAGCCATGGTTGGCGTGAATTATCGTTTGGTTAGTTCTAGTTTTTGTCCTCCTGTTTTAACGTTTAGCTTAGCCTTTTTCTTTGTTGAAAAACGCATGACATTTGTTTTATTTACATTTATTTTCATCCTAAACCTATCACACTGGCATTCCAATGCGCTCAGCAAGGCTTGCAAACCCCTAGGCTGATGGACAAACCAAAGCTTGGTCATCACAGCAAACCTAACTGATTTTATGAATTCCCTGCCGACTTTAATTCCTATTTTTAGTTCTTCCCATGTCTCTTTTACCATTTCCTCCATATATACGTATAAAGCATGGGTAATAATGGACAACACTGCCTTAATCCTCTTCCTGACATGGGGCACCCGGACTCTCCTCCCCCAATTGCATCTGAGCAGTCTGAGACATGTACAGGTTGTGGATTAGCCTCCTATTCCTCCAATCTATTCCTATTTCCTGCAATATATTCATTAGTTTTTCCCAATTCACTCCTATCAAAAGCCTTTTCCAAATCTATGAAACTGGCAAATACAATGTGATTCTATTCCATGTTCCTTTCCATAAATGACCTAATTAATGCAATGGCATCACATGCGTCACTCCACTTCCTGAGCTCAAACTGATCATCCCCAAAGGAATCATTTGCTCTTTTCTCCATCCTCTTATTGATGATTCTCAGTACAATTTTAGCAGTATGGGAAATCAAACTTACTGTTCTTTAATCCTCACATAACGGAGCCTTTACCTCTTTCAGAATAGGAACTCATATATGCTACAAATTAGTCCATGACAACTCTTCCTCCACCTTTTCCTAAACCTTTAAGTAGTTCCACAGGGATGTTGTCCACCCCCATGCCTTTATTTGATTTCAATTCTTTATAGACCTTTCTATCTTGCTATCAGGTTAGCCTGGACCTAAGCTATCCTCATCTATGTCATACTCTCTCCTTATGTCTAATCTTGCTGGCCTAATATTTTGACCATACAGTTCTTCTACATTTGCCTTCCGTCTCTCTTGGATTTTTACTGATCCAACTAATATTTTCCCCAAATTATCTCTGATTGTTACCACAGATTTTCCCTTCTTAATTCCCGAGAGCATTTCAACCTTCCTATATAATGCAACAAATTCACCCTTCCTCTGCAAACTTGCCATATCCTTGCACTGCATCTTCCACCATGTTTCTTTTGCTGTATTTGTTACTTGTCTCAATTTATTATTTAGTTCTATCCAACTCTGTATTTACATTGTTCCAATTCTTTCTCTCATCTATTTTTCCAATCATCTGATACATGGTTTTCTTGTCTTTTTCCTATGCACAGTTCCTATAGTTTTTTTTTTAGCTTTCTGGGTGATGATGTTCTCTACAGCATGCTGATATTCCTTTCTTTTCAATCTAGTTAATGCTTCTATATTCCATTTCCTAAGCTGCCATTCCGTCTTTATTAAATTCAACGGTACTCTTCATTATTTCTAAATTGTGATCAGAGTCCGCATCTGCTCTAGGGAATCTGTGCGAATTGATCAAGCTGTTCCTATATCTGTGCCTGACCATAGTATAATCTAACATACCTTTCTGAGTAACCTGGCATTTTCCATATATACCTATGCCTTTTGTAGTGTCTAAACCAAGTGTTGGATATGATTAACCCCTTTGTCCTGCAGAACTCAATTGCTTTCCCCCCACAATCGTTCCTTGTACCTAAACTGTGGTTCCCCATCTCATCACCATCTCTTCCTTTGCCTTTTGCTGAATTCTATTCCCGCATTACTATCAAATGTTTCCCTCCTGGTAACACAATTATGTCCTCTAGTTGATCGTATACCCTATCGACTTCTTCCTCCTTATGGTTGCTTGGTGACATGTATACCTGAACAATGACCAAGTTTGTTGGTTCTGCTTTTATCTCTACTAGTAATATTCTATCTGTTGCTTGCTCTATGTTAACTCCATTTTTTCCTACCTTTTTATTCTATATTATGGCTACCCCTTGTTGGCTCTCGTCCCTGCCGCTGTATATTATCCTATAATTATTACTCCAGTAATCCCTGCTATCTTACCATCTCACCTCGCGTTGGCCTAAAATATCTCTATATTTCCTTTTTCCATCTCTTGCTTCATATTCGCTAATTTTCCTGTTTTCAACATTGTTCTAAAATTCCAAGTTGCAGTTCTAACTAATTCGGTCTTCTTCTTCTGCATCTTCTGTGCTGCTTCTGTTGAAATTCCTTTGCAAGGGATTTGTGAGGTGATGACTCTGGAAGCCTTGCCTCTCCCACTGCTGGGCACCACAAATTGATTGACTGATTGGACAGTCCCGTAGGTGCCAGGACTCATATTCTCTGTACTGTCCATCAAGAAAGGTCTTGGGATTAATAATTGTGGTGGTTTTTACCGTGACACTATGGATGCCTTTGCAGCTGTCCCACTGAGGAACAGATGCTGTGTGAACTACTTTTTGCCTGGCTCCTAACCTTTGACCTATCTGGCATGGGTGACCCTAGCAGGAGTAATTACAATTGCTCTTGCCATTACAGCTCTAGGTGTCAGCAGAACACAAGCCCTTCTACCACATCAAGGTGGTAGTCCATGGGATGGTATCTAACTTTAATTATTTATTTCCTCCATATTTCTCTGTCATACCTCTTCACCCAGCATGTCTGATCAACTTGAAAAATAATTGAGAGAATTCCTGAAAGAAAACATGTGGTGATAGGGGATCAGGAAACAAGTGGTGGGTGAGGGGAGGGTTAGGAACAAGAAATGACCTTGATGCAAAAAAAATTCAGTCTTGACGAAAGAAAAGTTGAATGGCAACTTACGCACCTAGCTAAAACTCCATCACATGCATGGATATCCATGAATTTTGCAAAGAAGATACCTAATTAGATCATTATATTATGTTTATGCATGGATTTAAGAAAATATGAATGATTTTGCTATGGAGATACCTAATAGATAGTAAAATTCTATTAACCATGGATTTGGGATAAAAAATGTACAGTTTTCCTTTAGAATTTGCAGATCATAGATTAGCAGTAATGAAATGTAGTAAACTTAATTAAGAAATCTAGCAAATTACCAGGAGGATGGAGGGCTTTAAAGTGACATTTTAACATATATAATTGAAGAAAAAAGATAAATACCAGAAATGAGTGGATAAATATTAAGCAAGGATATTTGGATGTGACAAACAAGCATAAATGAGTATTTTTTTATGAAAGGAGATCTATACCATGATCTTCAAAAGCAAAAGTAGCCGTTGTAGGTATATTTGAAAATAATCAGGATCTCTAGGAATGTAGGAGTGGTGTTCAGAGAGTTGGATTAGAGGATGAAGCCACAGATCATGAACGCATGAATTAGGGTGAATAGAGTGATGAAAATTATAAAATATTAAACTATAAAAGGATACAATGCATTAAGTGCCACAGCATTCCTCATGGACTACTCTTAACATTTCCATCATCACAGTGGGCCAAATGGGCAGATCAGCAGTATTTCATTGAGAAGGCTTGCAATACCAGAGGACTGGTGCTATGTTTCTAATGCATGGGCAATGGATTGCTATGGACACCTAATGTCCAAGGATTTAAAAATAACAGTCTATTTTTAAATACAGTTAGGTTTATCTCAAATTACTCTTTACTTTGTCCTCTTTCATGACATAAATATTTTACTTCTGCGTGTCATTATCCATCCTTTTAATTTATTTTAATTTTTTGGTATAATTGCTTTACCCAGACATATAATAGTTTTAAAATACTTTCATAATTTATAAAAATGCCTCTCACTTTAGATATTGTGTTTGGATATTTTTAATACAAGGGTGATAAACAGCAAAACTTTCAAGGCAGAAATGGGGTTTTACAAGGCATACTTCATTTGTTTAGTCATATTTTGCAAAAAAATTTAATATATAATTCCTTTCTTTTTTATCTCATTACATCCTGTGCAATATTATCTAATTTTATAGCTATGTTTATCCTTTTTATTCTGCAAGTTACTTCTCTTATTTGATAGTGTTGTAACCTCATTCACCTATCAACCTCTCTAATTTCAGTTAATAATAAATGGTCAATTAATATCTCCTGAAATATAATGATTGGCATGGTGCAGTCATTAATTTTTCAACAAGGAATTTAGAGTTTAAACGAGCACCGATGGCAAAGAATTGCATTTCTTGGCCACATTTCATTCAGGATACAACAAATACTCTCCAAAAACAAAATCAAGACAACATACATACTTAAACAAAAACAATACTTACATAATAACAATAGGTTCACCCAAAGACAAAATTGACATAATGCAACAAAGCAGGGTTTATAAACTCAATTGTGTGGACTGCAACTCCACCTATATTGGGCAGACAGGGAGGACATTTGGTATTTGGATCAAAGAACAACCTTCATGCTTCACAGAGAAAGACAACGGATCCCAATTTGCCAAACATCTCTCATATAAAAATCACACCAGTAACTTCACAGCTGACATTCTTCACACTGAAATGAAAGGACACAGGTTGAATGCTTTGGAGGAGTTGGAAATTTGGCAATCCCTTCAGTCTGACAGGTTTGAGGTGGTCAATGAAACATTATACTTCTCCCATTTCCCCCTCCTAAAATTCTTAAAAGACTTCGATATCTTTCCCCACCAACCGCACCCCCACCAAGGCAGTGATGATCATAATATCCCTTGATAAAGGCCAAACCATTATAGACAGACACCCCACCTAAGTAAATGTAGAACACAATATGTTTGTTTTTTCCCCACCTCTATTTCTACGAATGGTGGAGTGTTACATTGTGCTCTTCATTTAATGATCATTTACTCAACATAAACTTTCACAAATTTGAGCCAGTAACCTTCCAATACATACCCTCCCCCTCTCCTAGACCAATAATAGGCTGCTACACGTACACTCAACTTACCCCCCTCTCCCTTACTCCGCCTACCTAACCCCCTCTCCTCTCCCTTACTCCCCTCTTGGAGCCAGACTATATAAGATGAAAAAATGTTGATGTTTGTTACCTGATGATGATGTGCAGCATCGAAACCATGCTTGTGAAATATTACATCACTATTGTGGAAGTGTAAAGTTTCTTTTTTACCCTCATAAGGAATTTAGAATTAACCTCTCTTGTTCTTAAATCACTTCAATGGCTGGTTTGTGGTATGATTTGATAGTTTATTCTAGGCAGATCCATACCTTGATTGCTGGTCAGATGAAAAAATATGAACTTTTTCCCTTATTTTAGCAAATCACAACCAAGGGCTTTTGTTCACATCCTCAATACCTTTGAACTTCAACCATATTGTGCCTGTGCTTTGTGGATAGTGTGATTACATCAAGCCAATCTCACCATTTCATCACACATACATATACTTCTATTATTTTCCTTTTTGAATATTTCCCCTACTTTCAGCATTTTCTGAGTGGCATTCTCCAGATGTCCCCATTCATCCAATCTCAATGCCCCTATGAGATGAGTTTTCTTGTCCAGTAGAGCATTCTCCAATTCTAGACTGGTGTATTAATTAGCTGTTTTTGCAGTTTGTCATGAGTTTGGCCATGGATAAGACATTTTCATGACAACCTTTGTTGTCACTGAAACAATAGCATCTTGTTCTTTCCTCCACAGTGCATAATCATGTTCAATGTGTATCCTTTTTCAAACTCACAGAATACTTTTATGTCATATTTATGGGTCTTCTGAGGGATGTATATTGCTTCATTATAAGAAGACCCTTGAAAGATACTAATGTCTCATCCACACTGAAAATGTATCATCAAAATGTTTCTCCAGTAGTGAAAAATTGGTGCTGCTTTTTGGTTAGAGCATCTATTAGGGGCTCTAATTAAAATCCTCTCTTGCCATCTGGACACTATTAATTATTACCTAAGGGGCATATTCTTAGTAAGAGTTCAAATCTATTGTGACTCATTATTCTTGAAAAGATGTTGACACCAAAAACTCTTATGTTTGCACCAATAGCTTTGCACTAATGGATTATGAATATAAAATTCAGGAAATAGACACCAGACAAAGCAGACTTATGGACTTCGCCTTCCCACGGACAATGTGGCATAGCAACTGTATGGTTATAGAGAGTAAATATTTTACTTGCCACCCACAGCGTGTCGGGAATAATTTGTTCTACTCAAATGCATGCAATTTCACTAACCTCATGTGATTCAAAACCCTTCCTACATGGGACTGCTATTAAAGAATGCTGCTCTTGTTACAGTACGTTTTCAAGCCTCTCCTTCCATCTCTCTCTCTCTGTGGGAGGACCCTTCTGCTGCCTGCAGCATTGTGTCACATTCCCTACCTATATCCTTGGGAGAGGAGACCATTGTATATTGCACGTCCATGGGGTAGTGGAATTTTGCCTTCTTACTTTTCAATTCTAGTTTGAATTTTATTAGATTAATTTTGACTACATTTTAAGGTGTATGTGTATGTTAGTTCATAGTATGCATATGCATTTGAATGCGTGTAAGTTAAAAAGGTTTTTGCATGGATTTATGAACATATGCATGCACATCTACTATGGGTGTAGGTTTGCATCAATATGCTGATTTTGTATGTGGTTTTATTCACTTTCACTGGTGGTTATCTAACATCCCCTACCACACACCCTTAAAACAGCTTGCAGAGTATTGTGTAGATGCAGATGAATAGTGCCAAATTGTTCAAATTTGAACAATATCTGTTAAGAAGACATGTGATCTGTGGTCAATGGCTGTGAATGCAATGTTAGGTTAAATCCTATTGCCAATGAAAAGAAATTTTACATAGGAGCCATACAACTTCTTTTTATTGGTTATAGGATTTAACCTAACCTTGTAAATTTCAAATAACCAATAATTCCAATAAATATTTTCATTACTTATTTTGTATTAGGTTCCTGTAAGTGATTGTTGTTGGACCTCTTGAAATCTTGATTGTTGTTGGACCTCTTCAGTGGGCATTAAAACTCATCTGCAAAATTGTGAGTGTTCCATGTTGGATTTCCATGTTAAATTTCCATGCAGATCCCTCCATTATAGCGTTGTTGTAAAACGGTTTTGTGATTGTCAAGCAATGCCTGGGTGTCTTATGAAGGAAAGATTGAATTATTTAGCTGTGTTCAATGATACAAACTGACTAAAAGCACTGTGGTACAGGTGAAATTCAGGGGAATAAAAAATATAGTGGCTTCAAAGGAACTCTGTAGAATTCATGAAGTTTTTGTTAATTTAAGCAGTCAGTGCAATTTAATCAATCCATGTGATGTTGAATTTGAAAATGATAAAATGCGATGGCAAGTAACATACAAAATAAAAATCAAGTTCAAGGCCCAAGAGTTGATACCAGAAGGGATAAAAATTATTTCAGTATAACTAAAATTAAAATATTTCACAGAATTTAGGAGTAATATTAAATTTGCAGAAATGGTCTTCTTTATGGAATATTTATTAATAGTTAATCAAAGTCTGATATGGATTACGCCATGATAATAACTCAAAGCTAAAGCTGTACTCGATTGATGAACCTAATCATTTTGCTGCTCCCTGACATTTCTCACTTCAACAACCCAATGCAAACTTCAGTACATATTTGGCACTATAATCTAGTCTTGCCTCTTGTCACCACTAAGCAGTGTACATGACGGCTTGCAGTATGTTGGCATCTTCTTTGCACAATGAAAACTTTTCAATCAAATTTTGGAAAATATTAATTTTTATTATTTTAAAATTCACTCAATCTTCCCCTTGAATTCAACTTGAACTCAAAAACGAAAATGATTTAGCCCAATGACTCATGTAAATCAGGTTACATACTGAAATAATCTGCAAAAACATTATTTTATTATTCCAAGGTGTAAAAATAATTCGAACGTTCCTTGTAATAACTAAAGATGCACATCTTGGTTATTGTCATCAATCCAAAGATTGATTTTATGGCACCCCCTTAGTAGATGCTTTAATCCACCAATCTCTTCATTCTTTAATCTCTCCAATAAACTATCTTTTCTTCCTCCCTGGACTTTTCCATTGTTTCATATAAACTATGAAGCTCGGAAGTAAAGTCACTGATTTCGGAGACTTTGATGATGAGCTGGTCTTTTGACTGCCGTTACCAGTTCCGATCTTAACGGAGTTTCCTCCCCTGTGGTCCTTATCAATGTATTTCTTGTTTACCGAGATCTCTTCCATTGTAAACTTGAGCCAAATATAATTCCTATCTCATCTCTTTTCCCTAATCTTCAATGAAAATTTCCCAGTTCTTGTTCCGAATTTTGCGGTATCCTCTACCGTTCCTTGGATTGATTTACCGTTTGGTATCCTTGAGGCATCTTTAACCTTTCCCAGTGCGGGATATTTTAGTATTTATTCGCATAATTTATTCGTTCACATTTCTGTGACTTCCCGTGCCTGGATAATTAAATTTCGTATCCACTTTTAACACTGTTGTACATCTTCATTTCTCGAGTTCTTCTACTCTTTTAAAATCTATTGCATGACTTCCTCCTCGACTCAGTGCTTCCCATGCAGGGCTTTTCTTCTGCCGGCAGGTTCTTTTGCGGCTTCTACTATTGCCGGATACAGTGTGAAGGAAGAGTGGATTTTGAAAGTGCATTACGTTGGTTATTTTTGTCGCTCAACAAAGAATTATACAGATTCTAAAAACTTCATGTATTCACTAAATACACGGTGCAAATTCATTGACCTACATTTTACTTTGTGGCTATTTACCATAGAAAACCACGCAAAGACTCCGAAAAACAAGGCGAAATTAGCAATTGGTCACTTTCGGCGACCACACATGAAAAACTGTCGTGTTCGAGCTGATGAAAATCAAGAATTGTCGATTCGTTCGCAATATCTGAATCACAACCTTCAGATCATTCGTTTTTGTCGTTAAGCTTCACATAGAATATATTTTTTTATTGCGGGAGCAAGAATTTCAGAAAAATGTTCAAAGTGTGTTGTTTCGTAGTTGTTTTGGCTCTTCCACGTCAAGCCAAAAACCGTATTTTTCCAGTGAGGCAAGGCCGCAGCTGACGGAAAGATGGAGGATTCTTGTTATGAGTCAGTACTCATGTCAGCAACAGTCAAACACTCCTCTTCGTTTGGCCTCATTGAAGGTGTTTGCACATAAAGGGTCGTGTTTACATGGTTTATTGCAATTGTTTGGCAGATTTTATGCAGCAATTTCTCTCTTACTAGGAGTGAAAGTCTCCTCTTCAATGTTACTGCTTACATCTGTAACTATTATTTCTTAAGTGAAGGGGATCGGGATGGTGCGGTGGCTAACGTACAGACTTCCCACCGAGAGGGCCCGGGTTCAAAATCATGTAGACAACAAATATTTTTCAGTGGTATCCCGATCCCTACTTGAGGTAATTTGTGGAGAGCACTTTGAGTGAGTACGACGTCCGTAGGATGGGACGTTAAACTGCGAACCCCTTGGCGCCTTCCGTAAAGAGTAGGCTAATGCCGACGCCGGGTTTCTCCCCACCCTTCCTTTCCCATCCATCCCTAATGGCGCAAATGACCTTAGATGTCGGTCGCCTCCCATAAAAACTACTATTCTTAAGTGAACGTTAAAAGAAAAGTCCAGGTTGTATTGGGCCTGTTGAAGATTTTATTTGTGGAAAATTATTTCTCTAAAATGAATTACAGTCATAATTTCGTAATTGAAGATTTTTTAAAGAACAGACGTGGCGGTACAGTGGGTAGAGCATAGGACTACTGAATTAGACAGACCAGGTTCCATTCCAGGCGACGCCTCTGGACACCCCCAGGTTCTCCGTAGCTGTGCTATTTTTCGGGCAGCCCAAGGACTTTCTGGGAAACCATAAGCGGTAGAGGGAAAGGAACTGACTGCCCTAACCTCTTTCTGTGCGAATTTCACCCGCCGCTGGGCTTGGTATTAGGTGATCTCCACCGGCTACTCCCACCTATAAAACCAACCTTCTGTTTGGTAACTGTGGGGAAACTAAAGAGCAGAGTGGACAGCTAATAGGTTACTAAAAATTTGGGACATACAGATACACAGTTGCTTGAGACGGTGCCGTTTAGGCCTTCACTTGAAAACAATTATCCCCGATAGAAAAATCAGAACTGGCAACTACCTTTCCCCTTCATTGTACAAATAATTACATGATGTGTTTTGGTCTAATGAGGGACATGCCCGTAAGAACGGGTGATATATTATAAAAGGATGCAATTTTTGACCCTCTCCCCCTGGTTCATGTGACTACAGGTGAAATTGAGTGGGCTCCCCTTGTACCTTGCTTTAAGTGGCGGTGTTAGTATCACACATGAGACCATCTCAATGGTCATCGATGGCCATTCGCCGTGAAGTGGGGAGAGACGAGGGGTGGGATGAGGGATAGGTAGGGATTACGGTGGGGAATGGTGACTCGCGGGACTCCATTGTTCGTCGAAGATGGATGCTGCCAGGACAAGATGGATGTTCTGGTGGCACTTCCATTCCGAGGTCTGTCCAATAAATACGCGAACTGAGGCCATAAAAAATTTATTTTGCAAAATTTAGTCTACATCGATTTTCTTCCCGTTCAAAGTACTCTCCATTCGTTGCTATGCACTTATTCCATCTTATTTTCATACACTGTTAATAAAGCACCGTTTAGAAGTCCTCGAGCAGTTAGGCTTTTTGTTTTTCTCGTCGTTTCTTGCTTTATTGTGTCTCCCACATCTTCCCAATGATGTCCCCTAATCACATTTTTGCATTTTTGGAATAGGAAAAAGTCGCAGGGGGCGAGATCTGGCGAATAAGGAGGATGATCAAGGATGCCGACTGAATTTTTTGCCAGAAACTGGCGAACAATCAATGCTGAATATGCGGGTGCATTGTCATGGTGAAGGATCCATCCATCATGTTCGGTTAAAATAGTAATGTGCACTGTTGATTTCCTAAATTCAGTCCATCAGCTATCATTGGGAAAGTTTTTCGACGATTGGTAAGGACAAGGGACCGCACACCATCAATGTTGTCGTCAGCACAGGTGGCTGAAGGTCGTCCCGGCCTTGCTTCATCCGTCTTGTCGTCTTGTCGGCCATCCTTAAAACGCTTAATCCACTTGAAAACGGATTTTTTTCTTCAGAGCATTATCACGCATGTTCGAGCGGCTGAGATAACAGGGCGTCTTCGGGGTGGAGATGTGATATTTGGTAAAGGAAGGTAAGGATTGGGGGGAGTGGGGTAGTGATGGCCTAAAGGTGTCCGAGGAAAATAATTAAAGGAACTTCCAAAGAAACTGCGGGAGATGCCGCAACAGTAACTTTTAACGGAGTCATCCGCTAATGTGCATTTCAATGCAACAATTTCAGAGTGTAAAAATCATTCGCCTTGACTGGGACTCGAACCCAGATCCCTCAATATCAATAAGAGGACGCCTCGGTAGCTTAAGTGGCTAAAGCACTCGACCGGATATTGAGGGATCTGGGTTCGAGTCCCAATCAAGGCGAATGATTTTTACACTCTGAAATTGTTGCATTGTAATTAGAGTAAAGTTAAAGGGGAAGAATATAGATGAAAAAAGCAAAAAAACCATCCCCTATCCTATTCCCGTTTGGTCATAAAATAAGACTCCATCCTAATTGGTCGATTGCGATGCATGCTACTGAATGTGCAACCCTTGAAAAAGGCAGCTTTACGTTGGCACTAAGAGAAAGGATCCGTGTCACCGCCAGTACGGCGGCGACACTGCCGAACTGTGCACATTAGGTGTCGCACGTCGCACATTAGGGCGCACGTAAGGTGTCTCTCAGAATAAACTTCGTAGTTCCAGGCTTGACTTCGTGGAACTTATCCATTACGGAAAGAAAAATAAAAGTTCTTCAATACCACTTAAATTAAAATATTAAGTGGAATTAACAAAGCTATATTTTTCTTTCCGTATTAGGTGCCCCATTCCCATCATCGAAGAAATTATATAGCATGTAATAGCATTCTGTGAATTGCGTGCAATTGACGCGGTGGGTGGAGCCATTTTCCAACCCAATTCGAGGTTCCCTCTATAAACACGTCCCTGCATAAGTGCTGTAAAAGCAAACGAGTAGTGTATTCGAATTGGGATTTTGAGGTGGAGGGAGTTATTGCCGGGAGGCCATAATAGTGAGTAACAACAGGTAAGATCATATGGCAGTGTATGAGGTATAAATACTCGTAAATATTCTATTGCCACGAGGGTGACGGGCGGTGGTTGGAGGGTAAGGTCGGTCCGGGTGGCCGGTCGCCTATGCATCAGCCTGCGACGCGACGTGAACCTTCGGGAAATTAGAGCCGAGAATTTTCTCCTCTTTAGGAAGGCACCTTGAATTAATTTGTCATTTCAGTTTTGTGCGGCTGCAGTGTGTCATTGGCAACAATAATGAAAAAATGGGAACTTGCGGGGTTTGGACGTAGCATTCTATGGACAACATGTCGGTTGAAATTGAATATTTAGTGTAGATTATTTGGCATTCTGAGCAAGATAAAGTAATTGATTGAAAGAGCAGTAATTGTTTTCATATATGTTTCAACATTTGGCAGTCATAGGATTTCATAAAACTACGAAAAAAATCAAAACATTTTAAAAATTATGATATTATATTTGAAAATATTATTTCTTGAGAAACTAAAATGTACATTTTATACCGATTATCTCCCCAATTATCATGTAGTTTTGTGATATTTAAATGTATGCTTGCTTGATTCATATGTGAAATATCTCGAATAAATTCGAAAATACAAATAGAATAATTTACTGCAAAATGACACGGACCGAAGAAACATTATACGGAATATTTATCTCAAAACTAATGGCAAGTGACATGAATTCGACGTTGGTGGCAGGGTACCAACTAAACCGATCTCTGGTCTAGCACGAAGCACACGTAGACGCTACTTTCTGCGCTGGCCACCTATGCTAGCTTTTGCACACTCACTTCAGGGGCGCCCGTGGCAGCATTGTCAACGGGTGCGGTGGCCGAACACCCTCTCTCTCTCTCCCACCTCCAAAAAGAACGAATAACCTCTCATACATCTCTCGTCATTTTAATGTGATTTCAAAAGAAATTGGTCAGTAGCATGTTCAACAAAGATATTCAGAAAAAGTCTCAAATACTTCTAGTTTTGTCACCATCTTTTCAAACGTTAAATATTTTGTCTTGAAGTATATCTGTGCAAGATTCAGTGCCCCTGGTATATTTTAACAGGGGTACAGATAGCATAGAAACGTAAAATCACGAACTGCAGGAAGAAGAGACTGTGCTTTTCCGCTTGCGCATCGGTTTTACTGTGAGTTACGATCACATTAAGTCACTTCCATTATATTTTTAACCATTAGTTTTGTCTGTTTGACTGAAGCGTAATGAGACCTGTTGCATCTGATGTGGTATGATAGTTGATTGAATTCTCAAAGAACTGCGGAAGATGCCGCGATAGTGACTTTTAATAGAGCCATCCAGCATTCATAGATTCGATCTCTGATGCCTCGATAGCCTAATTGACTAATGCACTTGGCTGGAATTCGGGATCGAATCTTGACTTATATTCGGGTTCGAATCCCGGTCAAAGCGAATGATTTTTACACTTAGAAATTTTTTGCGTTTTGATTGAATTTTCGTTTAAAAATTATTGCGGTCAATTGATATCGATGGATGGAAGCGGTAAAAATAGTAAACATTGTTTAAATGTAATTTCTTAGATGCGTTTTCGATATCCAAAGGTGGTGAAGTGAGGAGAGACGAGGAGTGGCATGAGGGAAGGTTGAAGAGAAAAAAACACGAGGCCATGTTTTTTGCCGCAATATTTGCAACTCCATCTTTTTTCTCTCTCCTTTTACATTGATCCTACCGTGTGTCCTTCACAGCATACCCAGGTGACCATCCATTATAACGTGCCGCTCAGGCCCAGTGAAAGTGTCACTCACCGACATCCACTTGGTCCTGCAGGCACCATTCATCGACGGATTCTCTAGAGAGCGACCAAACCGCATGAATCATCATTTTTCAGTTTAATTCTCACCCTTTCCCCATCTTATTGCTCGCCTCTCCCCACTTCACTATCATCGGCCATTGAAAAAGGGTCTATCAAATGATAATACCATTTGGCCAACATTCGAGGCCCTTTCAACGTTGTTTCAGAAGCTATACACACGATTGGTTTTCAGCAAAAGAGTGATGACCACAAAAAACAAGAGATAATATTGCCCATGGATAAAAGCTTTAATTGTCATCTCCTCGAGACTAACCTGTAAACCTTCATGGGTTCCAGCCATAAAGGTATCGTTATGGTAACCTTGAGAGGGGCACGTCAGTATATCTATACCTGCCATTAGACTCTCATCTAGTCTGACATTTTTGACTTTTCTGTAAAGGATATTCGAACTCATGTCAGCACCTTTAGAAGGAAAAAATCTTGGCATTATTTTTCTAATGTGAATTGTGCTACCTTTCAGCAGCTGCTCACTGTGCGTTGAGTCAGTTTCACTAATGTTCCGTAGTCCTCCGGGGACTTCACTTCCATTTAAATTTCTCTTGCACATAATTCGACATAGTATTTATAAATTCATTCTGAACTTCCGGTGTAACATAAAAAGCTGAACTTAGAGCTTTATAAGTACTTCTATTAAGTTTTAACGAATGTTTTAGGGGGGTGGGGCAGCATTGGCACCTGGTGTTTGGCCAGGAACTCGCGGACTCGTAGCGCGTTGTGGTAAACACCTTGGGCACGAACTTGGCGCACACTTTCCTCATCGCTAAATATTGAGTAACAAATGCGAAACACAACAGTAGACGACAAGTTCAGTTCAATGGCAACCATCTTGATACTCAATCGACGGTCAGAGTACAACAATTGTCCAACGCGAGACACATTGTTGTAGGTTTTGCTGGTTGACGGCCGTCCAGAGCGTTGTTCGTCGTGAACCTCTGCCCGGCGCTCCTTAAAGACCTTTAACCACCTCGAAACTTGTGAGTACGACAGAGCAGAGTCCCCTTAAGCCTCGCGAATCATTTTTTTAGTCTTTTCAAGATATTTTTTCAATTTAGCACAAGGCTTAGTAATCGCGTTACGTTGCTCGATCGTCGACTCCATTTTTTTGTGACACGGTCGGGGAGCAGAGGTTTACAATAACTGACGTCCTACCGCTTCCACAGCTTGGAGAGCACTGAGATTGGTTTCACGGCAAATCTTAGCGTCCTCCCCACCTAACCCAAGTAATTTGATCCCACTTCAACCAATAGGAGCGGCGCGGGAAATTCAATCGCATTCCTTTTGGAGCTTACCCTGTATATGTAAGCATGGTGTTCTTCTACGGTCGCGGGCCACATGCGGCTTGCAGGTTGTGTAACTCTGGCCTAAATTCATGTGATATTATCCACAAATGCTCCTGCTAATTGAACACATGTTGGCTATCACTTGTGATTTTATCTAGTTCTAAACAAAATACTCTTACGTTCTTTACTACGTGCAACTCTTCCATTATGACGTGGTGAAAGCTTAAAAATTTTCAGAGGGCTAGATGACCAAATTCAAAATGAAATTCATCGAACCTAACTGAGGATAACTGTCGTCGTTGCAGCGAAGTTAACTGCCAAAGATTGCTAATTTATGCTGTCGGGCGTTCCTATATGATCCAACCGGGCCATATTGAGAGATTGAAATGGAATGATGAATGTTTTTCCTCCCCAATTCACTTGCCCTCTCCATGTACATGTGTACGTATAATACTCATTTTTTTACAATAATCGGATAACTGTGCAAATTGAAAATAGTTTCTTTAGAATTGGATGAGTGCCATTTTTTTGTACATTTATATGAACTCATTAACATGGCAATCTTCCCTCGCAGCTGGCGTCCAAGGATGAAGCACTCCTGCTCTTCGTTGTTTTGGTCAACGAATAATGTCAGTGAGTGTCATTTGTTATGTTCAATATTACTTATCGTTTTCGTATGCCCACATCGCCGAAAGTCCTCCTCCTCACGGAAAGTCACTTGTTTGAATTGCATTCAATTTCATTTTCATTACATGGCTCTAACTCGTGTGATATGTAAAAAAATTGAAAAAACGGGAAAAATTAGATTTTTTTCAGGAATTCTGAGCTCTGGATATGTTGAGTCATGAAGATTCGGGGATCTTAAGGTGAACAGATTCAAAGAATCGTAAATATTTAAGTACAGATTGATCGTCCGTCGCTTTAAAGAGGTCTGCAGGAGTGTTCTGGGCTCCAACTTTTCATATCTTGGAGAGTAAGGATCACCGATTCGCTAGATGGACAATCAGAACACATCTCGCCAATTGAGTAGTGTAGGGATCGCCTTCCAGAGGACTCTGGTCTTGTTACCCATGGTGGGAATGGGCAAGACTGAAATTATGTAGTTTCGTACTGCAGGAAAAATTCCATTTAACGTAATATTTACGAATATTCCTTAATATAATTATTTTATTGTGAGCAAGTTCTTTTAGTTGAATTACTTAGAACCATTATTTTTTAAAAATATAGTTGAATGTCTCACAGCCTTTTAATATACTTGTGGCATTCTTGACGTGAAGTGTGGATGAAATCTGCCCTTGGAGTAGAAAAACCTTCAGATGTCGAGGAAAGCATTAAATTCATCGGAAACGTTTCTCGGGGAACTTCTCTCCTTCTACAAATTCATTATGTTGTATTTTTTTGTAATATCTAGTAAAGCAAGCCTTTGTATAAATCAGTTTTTTTAAATAACCACAAAACGAGATGGTGCGGGGGCTAACGTACTGGCTTCCCACCCTGAGGGTGCGGGTTCAAGTCCCGGCGGTGTTGAATATTTTTCAAAGGTATCTCGATCCCTACTTGAGGTGCCTTGTGGAGGGCACATTGAGTGAGTACACCGTCCGTCGGATGGGACGTTAAACTGCGGACCCCTTGGCGCCTTTCGCAAAAGGTAGGCTAATGCCGACGCCGGGTTTCTGTTCACCCTTCATCCTTTCCTGTCCATCCCCTATGGCGCAAATGACCTTAGCTGTCGGTCGCCTCCCCTAAAAACTACTACGAGAACAATATTGAATGTAAAATTGTAATATAAAACTTACAGATTCTCATATTGTGTAAAGAGTGGAAATTACGAGTACTGCACAGTTTGTTAATATCGTCATCATCAGAAGCTATATGAGCCAATTAAAAGGGCTCGAACCTTGACTTGTACCGTAGTGGAAACGGACCTCTGGTATTCTATTGCTCTCATGAATCCTAAAACAAGAGCCATGGTTATGGGAATGGTGGGCTGGTCTTTACCAAGATATCGCCCCGAAGTCAAATACCTACGTAACGACGGTAACGGTTGTAATTTCTATATGCCCTGACTGTATTTAGAAGTCCCCTGACCCCAGGTACTCAAGGAACAGATATAGAAAGGCAGATAAGCAAAAGTTATTGTGAGTCTGAAGTCTAGAAAAAAATACAACAAAAAAATAATCGGTGGGCAATAAGCGTATTTTAATTGCGGAGATTCTATCATATTATCTGCTTGAAAAATAAATATTTTAAAACGTTGAATGAATCACCGAAAAAATAACAAATGTTCCAATATTTATTCGTATAGCTTCCAATAGCTACATCGCACCTTCCTTAGGTTGAAGGTGGCATGGGAAGATGTATGTCTTTGCGTCGAAATCGGCAGGGGTTGTGGATACACCCGACGCCGATAGGGGGCCCCTCTCCGCCAGGAGGCCTCTCTGCCCACGGGCTGCGAAGCGAATGAGGCTAAACTGTCTATGGCTATTGACAAGGTAACTTAATGTCGTAAGTTTCGGCGAGATGATATTTTATGATAGTAGCTTAATTTAAAAAAACGATTTTTGCGGAAGATAACTTGAAAAAATGCGAAAAAACATTTCCCGTGTTTATTGATGACACGGTTGCAATATTTTGCATGGTAAACAATTGAAACTTTTTTAAAACGTGTTTGCAACTGAAATCGTTCGGAGCCAATTTCCTCCGTTGATGACCACATAAATTCGGTGTGAAATACTATAGCGAAATACTTTTCATGAATCTCGAGACATTTGTGTCACAAAGCTTATTTATAACAATATTTCACTTGATCGTATCGAACCATCAATCAAGATAATATAATAAATAATATTGATTGTATCTTAATGGGGTTAACTTATGACGGTATCGAAATAGAAATATTTATGGACGGAGTTTTGGCCCGGGGTTTAAAAAAGATAACGGTCCGACAGAATACGTAATGAAAGGAGGTTGGAAATGTTTGCCTGTTGGTGTGCCAGGCACCACCAATCACGGATACGTATTAGCAGCCGACTCATGTTTGTACTAAGGCAACTGTGCCTCAGGGTCTATTTTCGCTGGTCTCTCAATCACACGATTTGCATAGTACGAATGCAGAAAAAGTGTAATTATATACCCGTACTTACCTCTTTTGAAATCTCTATCTTATTCCCTCATCTTCCCACGACTGATGCTGCGTCAACACTCGTCACATCACTTTTCAAATACCAGTGGGGCGTTTTTATGAAGGCATTTATAAAAGTAATAATTTGTTTATCATGAAAAGGTGACCAGATTTTCACATGCATAAGAATATTTGGGCGTAAATTTAATACTTTATTACAAAAAAAATGTACATAATTGCATTTGAAGATTTCATAATTGAGCTTTTTACTTTGAGTATATAAAAAAACACATATTCACGAATAGGAAAATAGGTATTTATTTACAATATGGACATTTGGAAATATTTTTTGATTAATCAGTACTTCTATGAAAAGTTAATTTTGGGAAGAAGGATTATTAAGACACCTAATATGGCAATGCAGCCTCCTCATCAAATGCGTGGTTTGCGTGTCATTCCAAAGAGAACATTTTTCGTGAATTCTTACGAAGGAATGGATTCTGCCCATGTTACTTTCAAAATGTGGTTGCAAGTGATTGTGCAATTTTTTGTCCACCTGACCTGAAATTTTGAGCGGAAAGATGACAATTTTCATACATAATCTAATTGTGTTTGTGATGCTTATTTTTCCGGACTTGAATAATTAAAGAAATGCGTCTGACCATCATTGTATGTTGATTTGGATCGCATTTGTCGCAACGGTTATGTAGCTGATTTCAATATCAGAATATCGGGTTGTTTCAGTGTGGATGAAACATTGTATTTGATGGGGCATCGGCACTTTAGTTGAAGCTGTGAACTAGTTTTAAGCATATCGGTGTTATGAAAATTTGCAGAGGGCTGTCGCAGTTTCCAGGTATTCCTATGGAAACTACTGCAGCTTCCTGTGAATTTCCATGATAGGCCTTGAGTAGGATTGCCAGAAGGATGAGGCCTGTATCATTAGTCGTATCCCAGCTGTGGGTGTTTCAAGGGGACTAATATGAGAAAATTTTCCTAAGGATTATTCACGCAGTAGACTCCCAAGGAACTACCATTGCTGAGTCATTATAGGAGAAATTCAGACGAAGGAGGTCCTTGTAAGGCTTTCATTGATGGCAGGCGACTATTCATACGAACTTGAACGTTTGGGGTTTTTTTTGAAGCAGAATGATCGCTAGTGTTACACCAGTAATCTGAGGGAAAATTGTGGTTGTTTCTCTAGTCATATTGCATTTTTCTGCGACGTGATGTTTGCCCACCCTCTGTGGGTGAGCGTGGTTGAGTGTATGGTTGGTGCGTCCTCTCAAGAGGGATCGAGAGAAAGAGAGAGCGGGGATGAGTGTGTTGTGGTCCTCTTAAGAGAGCTCATGAGATTTAACATTCCGCGAATTAATATCAAACCATGTAGAATTTCAGGAGGCATTTGTTTACTCGGGCAGAAATTGCAACCAATTATCACGAAACATCTTGAAAATAACCTCCCTTTTAACTGCCACTTGTCCCGACTATTCTTCGCTGAAATGTAGGTATTTTTCCAGCCTGTAGAAAGGAGTTTTTTTTTCTTTTTAAGAGTGAAGGGAGAAAATATTTTCTTCGCGAATGGGCGGCATTAGATATTTGTGCAATGTAATCGGAGACTTGTATGAGCGCTGGCGGATCAGAAAACGTTCGATCGAATTTGCAGAATTATTTTAAATATCCTACATGGCTGCTGATTCTAAAGGATGCTACTGTGATGAATTTAATATTCTGTCTCTTGGATACCCAATTATAAATAAGTTCCCCTTCAATAATTGGGTAGCCAATAGAATGGAAGTACTTCATAATGAATCGATGCGTAAGGGACGAAGACCAACCTCCCTTGCAGAAAGGCCACTAGGGTAAATGCAACCCCTGGCGAACTCGACTGAGATGAAGAACCGGGCTTCACCGTTGAGAACCGTAAAATATTGAAAAAATGCCTGCCAACTGGGGAATATGAATGGCAAGTATGGCTAAACAGATTTCGGCGGGGGTTGATCCTCGTCCGGCCCACATTTGGGAATTTTCAGGAGGAAGGGAGAGAGCCATCGCCGTTGGTAACTGAAAGATGTTGACGATTCCGTGCTTGATAGTGCCCGAGAGTGAGCTGTCCATTGATGTCACAGGAAATGCCTCCTCGTTTGGAATTTTTAGAGAAGTTTCGCATTTGGTGAAATACTGTGACACGCTTTAATTTTATTCAAGACTGTTGCGAATGTAGCTTTCGGCTGCAGCCTCGAGTCCGGTAGACGTCTAAAATCATCGGAATCTCCAGATGTAAACTCACATCTTTCCAATACGTTACATAAAAAACATTCAGGTTATCAAAAGGAAAAACTGTGGACCATAAAAAAACTATGTCGTAAATTCGATCGGTGGTCGAGTTCAAAATTCGTTATGGGTGGGGAGGAGGCTGATAAACAAACTTCCGGCGTGTGCGGAGGGTCTTAAAACACCGCAGTGGAGTTGCTGGTGGATCTAGCGAAGACGCGATGCCCCCCCTGGATCGCCTCCCGGGGGATGCGAATGACCCTGAGGTTGACCTCGTTGGGGTTGATCGTGTTGAGGAAGAACTTCTGGAAGCGCGTGGAAAGGAGCCACAGGGAACCGTCCGTCTCATCGATGCGCAGTTCTGCGGCGAACTGGAGCCGCGTGTCGTCCGACGCGATGACCGCCTGTCGCCCAGAGTTAGGGTCGTAGAAGGCCACCGCATTCTCCTGAATGGGCGAGAAGTAGAGGATACCGTCGCGGTCAGTGGCCAAACCAGCCCCCGCCGACGACTTCCTTCCAACCAGAGAAACGGGCAGCATTTGGCTTTCGCCCGCAGCGAAGTCCCGAAGGGCAGACGTCGGGACGGAGAACACTTTGTCGGTAGCCAGGGGCTGGAAGTAGAGAACCCTGTTGGGGGGCGGCGAAAGGGCCATTCCGATGACACCGTCCATGAGGGAGAAGGATTCGCCGTTGATGGTGTACATGCCGAAATCTGGGTCGGGGTACATGCTGAGGTCGCTTATCCTGCGCACTTGGTCACGGCCTGAGTCGTAGACCACAATGGCCGGAACGGCCGTGTCGCTCAAGTAGAATACGAGGCGATCACAACGTGGGTCGCGGGCCGGGCCGTCCACGTCGTCGATGACCAGGTTGGTGAGCAGCGTGGAGGGGCGCAGGGCGGCTCGCGGGAAGGTGATGGTGCGTACCGGCTGGTCAGTCGAGAGATCGAAGGCGATGAGCTTAGGCGTGCAGACAGGGATGAATCCGGCCAGGGAGTTGGTGAGGCCACTGTCGAGTACCCACAGACGGTTGCAGCGGTCGGCGCGGATGCGGTATACGGACACCAGACCGGAGCAGTTGGCGCCGTAGCCTGCGGTAGACAAAGAAATAAGGTGGTGTCAATCGAGCGAGCACCATGTGACTCCCCTTCACATTAAAGATGGTGTCAGTGGGTACGTTACACGTACACGACTACAAAAAAACCATTCACGTGCACACATTTCTCTCATTATGACGGTACAATACGGAAAGTTCGAGTGAACACCACTTATTGCTAATCTCGACTCGTCCAAATAGGCCGAAGAGCCCAGACTCAGAGTTAACAGTTTTTCTCAAATAGGACTGCCGACGGGTTCTAATTGAGGATGAATGATATCGAATCCTATAATTTCGATATTACCACTGTTTCGACACTTTACGCGTGTCCTCGTATTTGCAGGCGTGATCCAGGCAGTTTGAATTGCCGTGTACGGCTATTTTCGGAGAAATCGTACAGTTGATGGAAGCTATATCAGAGGAAGTGTTTTGAAAGTTAGGATAAAAGGAGAAGTTTTTGAAGGATTCGAAGGAAGCAGGCTGTAAAAATTGGTGGAGGAAGTACTTATGATGTCGTAGGATTTTTATAGCCGTGATGCATATGTAAGGAATAGCGTTAGGAAAGCGGTGAGGATGAAGGAATGGGAAATAGTTTTGGGCGATACTGTGTGGAATGGAAGATTATTTACTGTCATTTTAAATGCATTACTTTTATGATGTTGTTTAAAATAGCTAATTTCTTTAGAACGCCAGCTGTCGTATTTTCGAGGGGTCATCATCCAAAGTCTATTTCCGATCGGCAGACTATCCAGAAGAAATTGAATGACTGAGGGATGGGCTCTTTAAGACGCCAGTTGGATGCTGCTGTCGGCAATACGCATAGAGGGACATTGACGAGACCTATACGGGCGTCACAGTAATGGCGGAAGCTTTCGTATTAGCTGCCCGGGGATTCTATCTTAACCTCTATTTTCAAAGAACGGACATTGGCTCCATTTTCATTTATGACCAATCTACGAGCATTTGAAATTATTTGGCGTCTTCTTTAGATTTTTTGGCTTAAAATTATTTAAATGATCAATCTTACATTGTTGACTATGGAATTAAACAAAATCATTGCGTTGCTTGATCCATTTTCCAGTAAATGCTAATTATGACCTTTTTGGTAATCAAGACTGACGGGGATTGTGGTCCATTTCGTACAAGGTAAAGCGAAGTTGCACCAATGATATGGAAAGTTCATACTAGTATTTTGGTTCTGCATCCTAAATAAAATAAGCATAATAAAAGGGTTATTGAATTAATACATTTGTCAACATGATGGAGTGATGGGTAAATTAATTTTTCATCCGTGAACAGATTTAAAAAGTAAGGGGTAATGGCAATCTTAATGTCTCTGTCCGCTCATGCATTTTTTTTTTACTTTCGAAAATACTAAGCATTGCATCCCTAGGTGTTGACATATAAAATTACTGGGCAAGCTGCGGAAAGAGTTCACATTTCCACCGTTGTGTGGCATGCTTGATGGATTAAGTGGCGAAGAGAAACTTGAGGAGATGGACGTGTTTCACTGAGAAGGTCGTAACTCTGTGAAAAAAAAACATAAAAAATATGTACACGTACTTTTTTAAAGCAGCGCATTTTTTCAAAATATGCTTGGTGCCAGTAAACAAAGAACAATGTATCGTTTTCAATTACGAAACCTATGCATCTTTAAGGAGTGTTGAAAAGGTGGATGTGACACGGAAGATAATGAAGAAGAGAATTGGGGCGAAAAGACGTAGAATTAAGTTCGATATTTTCAGGCGACATTTTGTTGCATTTGTTTAACCGCACACAAGGGAACAAGAAACGCTGTAGAGACCACACAAAACCTTTTTCACCGAGTTCTTTTCGAGGTCGGGTCAAACTTTACAGTTGACACATTTTCATGATGAGGACTTACTTCGAAAATGAATGGTTAACCTGTTGCAAACTAGGTCTGTGAATTGAAAAAAATATTAATCCAACTAATGATTCTTTTTCTTGTGTGGATTGTATTTTTCTAATTTCTACCATACGAAATGGCACTCCGCAAGCTACCGCCCGGGTGTGTGGCATGTGGTGACCACACGCCAGGCATGCAGCATCAAAAACAAATTTCCCCTTGATTACTAGTTAAAACATATTCCCATAAAATAATGCAAATAATCTAGGTCATGATAACTAAAGATGCATGCACTACGATATCTAAGGGTGATAAATAGGTAAAAAGAAGTACAATAGCTAGAGCTAGATGAGATAAGGACAACACGCTAGGCTAATTAGAATGAAAAAGAAAAATTCTTTCTCTCCTTGCGCGGTTGGATGATGTCATTATGGTCCCTTATAACTCGTGGGAAAATGACTTCTTAAATCTTTCTATTCTAATCTAAGTCTAATTTAATTTACATTATCTCTCCTACCGTATTATAATGGGGCTAATAATATATTTTCAACATTATCACTAAATAGATCTCATTCCAATTTCTGCAAGAGAAATCTGTAATTCCACGAATAATTCATCTAATAATTTTGATAAGCTACTCAGTTTATCATAACAACGGTTTAAAAATCTACCTCCTCCACACTGCACGCGACCTTAATACAGCAATCAATCCAATTATTGTGGAGTTCTTGCTGAGGATTGGTTTTTGTCAAAGTACCCAATGCGTTTGGTAGCAAGGTGAATTTATTGTTCGATATGTCGAGCGAATGCGAAGAGGGTAGGGGTAGAATCTTTGTTTTTACCTATTCCGAAAAATTTAAGTTCACTCCAGAGGTTATTTAGCTGTTCCCTTTTAATAGTAAGTGAGAGAAAATATCTCATTTTTGCATTTCTTATCTCCTGCTTATCTTTATTCCTAAGTTTCTTATATTTATCGAATAAGGCTATGCTTTTTGATCTCTTAAATGCGCGGAAAACTGTATCGCGTGCAGTCATGAATTTTCTTACATCGTGTGTCAGCCATGGTGAAGGTGGTTTAGAAACACGTTTAATTCTTTCAGGGACGATTAATTCCAGCAATTGGATTAGAAAAGAATTTTTAATGTCAACCTTTTCTTCGATGTCATTTAGATATTAAATATTGCACCATGGAAGTGATGCAGGGCAATTAATTAAATCATATTCATTTATAATATTCAAGCTAAGTTTACGAATAAAGGTTAGCTTGATCGTTGGGGTATTTAGTAGGCTGTATAGATTAAGCCATGTGAGGAGATACCAGGTGCAGCAAGTTGACCATGGGAAACTACATTTCCAGGATTAGAAGTGATTGCTGAATCGATCCACGGTATATTTGTTGGCTCAAGGGGCAAGATATTCAAATTATAAGTATTAAATATGTTCCGGTGATAAGTGGTATCATAGGAGCTTACATATTAATTAAAATTGGCATTTATGTCCCCTGTGATTATGAAATGTTCATATTCATTGTCATATTTCGATAATAATTCATCAATATCAGACAGATGAGCAAATTTTGGAGGCCTTTAAACAATTTCCACGCAGTTACTTATTGTATTAATATTTATTTAAAAAATCATGTATTCAGGCCTTCTGGAGTAATTGAATTCTCTGGCACTTACTAACATATATTTTAAATCACTTCTGATTAAAAATTCAACTCCCCTCCCCCACCTTTTCCAAGGCGATCGTTGAATCATAATTTATAATCGGATATTTTTACGGAATCGGATAAAATCGAAGGCTTAAGCCAATACTAGCGGCATGTTCTAAATGAGGCCTAACCAGTGAACGAAAACATTTCTCTCTAACTTTTTCGTCAAATTTCCCCAAAACTATTCTAATAAGTCCTTATTTTTGTATTGTTTTAAGTGAACCGCCCGAGTATTGGTTGAAGAGGGAAATCTATGGGTGACACTGGCAGAAAGGAACTCTTAGGAGACCAAGGTTGAAATGAGGGAAGCAAGAGAAGAGAGACGGAACTGTGGGAAGGGAGGAGGAAGAGGGATTGGCGGAGATCGAAGTTTTTGAGAGAAACCGATGAGGCATCCCCATTTACCCCGTTTTGATAATCAAATCAGTTCCTCAAGTTATGGTGATAAAATATTTTTAAATTAACGTCAAGGGAAACTATTCCAAGGCTGTTTATAAGTGTGCTTCAACCAACCGGCAGAAATGTAATTACTGATACGAGATGCACCAACCCCGATCCCTTGAATACCTGTCATAGGAATATAATGCCAAATGAGATGAGCGTCTTTGCTCAAATATTCTATTTTCCAAAAAAATTTCTTTTTTGCAATATTAAAGTGTATTACTATAAGTGCATTGTTATCCATGGTAAACCAGCAAAACAACTTACATACCACATGCGTGCATAGCAAAAAAAAAGGAAAATGATGCAATTATCCGAACAATAGGGACTAAGTCCGTCTCGTATGGGGAAGGATGGCGTTAAGGAACCAAAATTGTCGACAGTGACGAAATTTTTTCAACGCATCGACCTGGATGAATCTCATTGTTTGCGCACAAGAACGGGAAATTTCCGAGGTCGTTACGGCAACAAACTCTGCAATTTTTGAGGATCGACAATTTCGAGACCTTGCTGAGTGGCAAGAGGATCGAATCGGGACGGAGTCCCCTTTCTGGGATGAGGGCCCACTCACCTCCGATTCCGTTGGGGGACTGCCATTCCCAACCGGGGAACGGCTGGAGGGGTGGGTTTGGCACGGAGGACACGCGCGGCACGAAGTTGATCGTGGAGGGCACTCCCGGGTAGAGGCGCGGCACTGCTAGGAAGATGCGGTCCCGGGTCAGCTCGAGGCCGGTGAACACGTTACGGGAGGGGTCGTAGGCGCCGTTGTCGAATTGGGCGCCCAGCGGAACGTTGTACTGGAGCTGATTGTACTGGAACACCTCCTGCAGCGGTCCCTGGGAGGCGAGGCCCGAAGCGTAGGGCGGTGGTAGCGAGGGCCCGTAGGTGGGCAGGCCGTGGCCGTATGTGATGTCCAGGTAGGACTCGGGAGCGTAGGATCCCAGGGAGAGGGCCGCCGCTACGGACAGCAGGCATAGGGCCGTCGTCATCTTCAACTGTGGCGGGAGAGCCATTTTACCTGTAAAGAACAAAAGAACGGGTTAGATGCGTTATGTTTGATATGGCGAGGTGCGTTGCGTTCCTCGACTGTTATTAGTCCGGAGGTTCCCGGTTCGAATACCGCCCGGGTGGTTTTTTCACATAGAACCTCCATGATGTGCTCATGCAATTCTTTTTGCTCCTTATTAAAAATTTTATAAAATTTACTCAATTTGGTCCAAATACCTGCCTTCAATTTTTATCCCATTATTAACCGCAGTTATATTTGTGTGACCTTCCTTAAATTACCTCAGTATACTATATTTTCCGTATTCTTTTCATCTTTTTCCTGTTTCAAGGATTCGTAGGATTTAAAAGTATGCTCTTACCTAATCAATCTCTTACTCTTATAATTAATATGAAACATATACATTTTTCCAAAAAAAAAATGAAAAAAGAAACGCATTCCCAAAAGCATTTATCGCTGATTGATGAAACCATTTAATACCGTTTAATGAAGATTTTTTTAGGAGGCTGGCGTATGCAAAACTTAAACTATATCTACTAAAAGGTTTTCCAAACTTCCGAATGGTGATGTTAAATCAGTGGCAGGTGAAATATTGTTTAGTGTGGTCCGATACGAGGAGACCATGAAATATATTACGGCATGAAGTATGCCTCTACCATCTTATGTAACCCATGGGAACCTTGAATTTCGAAGTTTAAGAGTGACAAAAGTATGAATAAATTGCTTTAACCATGTTATTTAGCACTTTTTTTCCGACCTATGATATTTTTCGCATTTTCAATTATCCGGGATCCGTGAGAATGTATTTTTTGATCCATGGAAAAATTTCAAACAAGCAGCAACAAATATCACACAGATGATTTCGTTCCATTCAATAAAGCGTTCATACTTATTTTTATTATTTAACGAGTATATTTAGCATGAATGGAGAATTTTCATTAATGATTTAAGGATTAGAATTCGCATCATAGAGTTGAGCAAGCGTAATTATGCACTTAGTACCAGGCGATACAGGGTGTTCTTAGATTCATAAAACTACTATTGGTTTGGTTATATTTTCCCTATATCGTTGGCAACGATAACAACTCTTATGGCATTTTAGGTACGGTTTACCTGAATTTGTCATAGTGTTGAGATACTTGTAAAATAATTGAAAAGTTCTCAATTCAGAAGAACGCTTTAGTCTTCATTCTCATGCTCTCTTGTCTGCACGGAATTCCACAAAAGTCTCGGCCTCAATTGTCAACTGTTTCATTCGTGACCTTCACCGCCAGGCGAGTGAAGTGACGACAACCCTGTCACTACTGAGCGCCCTCTTCAGGGCGAATCGCTCACCGCCCGTGGGGTGGAAGGGGTGGGAGTAGTAGGGAGGGAAGACGTGCATTCGTGACCAGAGGTTTTCACCTTTGAGGAAAATTAAAATGGGATGTCAAAGAATAGCTTGCCTTTTCCGGTAAAAATTTTAAATAATCTCCCGTATTTTAATAAACAAATTATAACACTTCTGACTAGAAATTCATTTATTACACGACCGGTTTCGATGTTCTATGAGCATCATCTTAAGGTCGAAGATTAAGAGTGAAAAGTATTACAATTGGTTCATTTTTTTGATCAAATTCTACCACATCGCGTCTGAAATAACGCATTCAATCTACCGCATGTTCATACATTTAAAAAATTCAATATATTCCTGAATTTCTTTTAATTTTAATAATGCACTGGATTTTATTATATTTATTCAAGTGAGTTGAGCGAATCCAGGAACTCTTCAATGATGGGAGAGTTGAAGGTCATTTACCCAGGCACTGACCTGGAAATATTTTCATCGTCATTCTTTGCTGTTTGCGAACATAGTTGACATATTTTATTTTACTTTCTCCACATGTGGAAAAGGAAAAGTATCGCATTCGTGAAACAGTTGGAGCAGACTTTTCACTCGGGAAATTAGCGTTTCGGAACCTCCACACACACACATTCACCCTCTCTCCCCTCCCCCCTGGCTCTGCCCCCCCTTACGTCCGCCCTACCCTCGAGTGCGTTTGAGAATCGGTTTTCGTCGTCATGGTGACTCGACCGACGTGAGTCGACCTGGGTGAAATACGATGTTCAGCATTTTCATCGGAAGGCTTGATTTCGGTAAAAATCCGTTTTTATATCAGAGAAGAGGAACCGTTAGAAGTACTCTTGGATATAATTGCATAATTTTTCGTTTTCTCTATTAGACCTTGAAAAGTCTCAACAGGCTAAATTAAATTTGAAAAAGAAGGCAATTTCTTTCACAGGGCTCCCTTAATCATGTGTGTGGATGCCAGAAACATTATCTTGCTTTTTCCTGACCTTTACATAGAATTTGGAATTTCTACGGTATGTCGATTGATTGTGTATATAATTCGCAGACTATTGATTAATTGATGACTCAAAGCTTGATGACAGCTAGAGAAGCAAAGATTAACGCTCGTAAAATTTTATTTTCAGGCATCAATGCTAGCTTACTTATAAGTAAACAACGTACATCGATTTTCATCAAGACTTAGTGTGGATTTAGAATCAATCGAGCGAGACTGTCGATGGAATGAAATGCATTTAATAACCGCCGGATGAAATTCATGAGTGATTACTCACTCTCCCCTTCCCCCGATCAGAATTGCCTCCATGGAGGGCGGATGGGAGGGCATATTTTTTCTCGTCAAATAGTTTCAGGGAACTGAAACTTGGGAGAGCTGCCAGGGAATGTGTACATGTGGGGTTAGACCACGAAGAAGAGGTGGGTTAGAAATAATTAATTATTACATGACCCTTTGTGTTGCGCGAGAGCGAACGTATTACTGCGTCTGTCTCGTAAGTACGTAGCTCAAAGAGAATTCAGGCTTACAAGCTTCCGAAGTCGTGCATCGGAATATAACGTGAATAATTGTCTCTCATCGACTTTCTTTTATTAATGCAAACGCCTTCAAACACGTTAACCCGACATACGACGAATACTCACTAGGAAATAGAAATTGAAAACAAAATACCAGCACTCGGTTAGTGGGAAGGGTGAAAGGGTGCGTACTCTTAGGCAGAACACCTTGTGATATTTTATGTGGGTCTATATACGAGGGTCATCCGGAAAGTAGTACCCGTTCGTGCCGCATGAAGTGCTGACGACGCGAGTAGCCGCTGGACGAGGTCAGATAGCTTCAGTGGCTTGTCTGCCTTCTCTGAGCCAAGTTGCGTGACGCTAGCATTGCCTGTGTTGTTTCTGTGATTGTTTACAATGTTTAAAAAAATTGAGAACGCCGCCAGTTGTGAAGTGAGGGCAGTGATTAAATTCCTCAATGCAAGAAACGTTCGCCCATGTGATATTCATCGCCAATTAAAGGAGGTGTATGGAGACAATGTAATGGACGAGTCGTCTGTTCGGCGGTGGTGTCGCAACTTCAACATGGGGAGGGGGAACACACACGACGATGAGCGTTCGGAGAGACCGTCTGTCATTACAGACCAACTGGTGAGCTCAGTTGACGAATTCGTGAGGAACGATCGGCGCGTCACAATTGATGACATCTGTGAGCATTTTCCCAATGTTTCTCGAACAATTGTTCATGAAATTGTTAAACACCATCTGCATTATGCAAAAATTTGTGCAAGATGGGTCCCTCGCGTATCTCAATGAGCTGGCGGCGAAGGACTATGCAGCAGGAATACAGAAACTTGTCACACGTTATGACAAATGCCTTAATTTGCTTGGAGATTATGTTGAGAAGTAGTTTAAAGTATCCTCTTTCAAATAAAATTTTTTATGTTTGATAATATTTACTTTTGTGTCTTTATTTCACGAACGGGTACTACTTTCCGGATGACCCTCGTGTGTGTGTATATATATATATATATATATATATATATATATATATATATATATATATATATATATATATATATATATATATATATATATATATATATGATTACTTCTATATCTTCAGATGAAGACGGATTGTTTCCGTCGAAATATCAAGAAAATACGTGTGAGTGTTCTTCTTTTTTTTGTGTTTCTATATTTTGTGTTACTGTGTATTGTACTATTCGGCACTTCCGTGTTACGTCTACGAAAGCATATATATATATATATATATATATATATATATATATATATATATATATTCACTTGGAAATTCACATGGAAATAGATATAAGAAACATACAGAAAGGACGAACACAGGAGAGGTGGGGAAGGCGGAATCGAGCAGATAACAGGCGCAAAAATATTTCCTTGACCAGGACTTGAGCACCGGATCTTTCCACTTGCCGGGGGGTGCTCTAACCACTTGAGCTATCGAGGAAACGGTATTGTATTGAGATCTGCGGGTCTTTGTCCAACCAAGTGCTCCGATTCTTTGCCCAAGAGATGGCGTCAGGGGGCTGTTTCACCCATCAAAAGGGTGAATAAATAAATAAATAAATAAATATATATATATATATATATATATATATATATATATATGTAATCTCTTCTGTGCTCGTACGGAAGGTGGTTGGATTCCACTCGCGGTTGGGGATCTCACAGTATCGCCGTCAGTGGCGAAGGCCGACCTTGGCCAAGAAAATTACGGGCATCTCCCGATATTAGCTATCTCCCTCCCTCCCCTCCCTGAAGAGGCTTGTTGCCCAAAACAGGGCTTCCTAACCAAAAAAAACTGAAGTGGGTAGGTCTGGGCCGGGGTAAGGCGGACCTGCAGGCTAATTTTTATCCGTAGTGCATCGTGAACCGTTCGACATAGTATATGAGTGATGGTTGATACACCTGGATTGCGATCAAGTACAAACGTCACGTCGTCCAATCGGTATTACGATGCAATATACCTGACGAAACGCCCGCTATATGGTGATACTATATTATATTAGCTGTCTTGCCAGGTTAATCAGCCAGCCCCGTCCGCCGTCGTGTTCGTGCATGACGCTTCGTACACATGCATCCAATTTGAGGAGAAATTTATTGGTTTTTACAAATAATTTCGCCGAAATCTGTTTCAGGTTCAAAATACCAACTGGAAAAAATAATGGTAGATATTGGTTTATTGAATAATAACGGACGAAATATTTCGGGATTTTTGTATTTACAGGTAAAACGCCCCTATCCAATAAAATAGAAAATAATTAGTAATTTGGATACTTTGATCATTTTCAACGCAACGCATGCGCACGTCGTTCAGCCTCCCGCATATACGAGGGTCATCCGGAAAGTAGTACCCGTTCGTGCCGCATGAAGTGCTGACGACGCGAGTAGCCGCTGGACGAGGTCAGATAGCTTCAGTGGCTTGTCTGCCTTCTCTGAGCCAAGTTGCGTGACGCTAGCATTGCCTGTGTTGTTTCTGTGATTGTTTACAATGTTTAAAAAAATTGAGAACGCCGCCAGTTGTGAAGTGAGGGCAGTGATTAAATTCCTCAATGCAAGAAACGTTCGCCCATGTGATATTCATCGCCAATTAAAGGAGGTGTATGGAGACAATGTAATGGACGAGTCGTCTGTTCGGCGGTGGTGTCGCAACTTCAACATGGGGAGGGGGAACACACACGACGATGAGCGTTCGGGGAGACCGTCTGTCATTACAGACCAACTGGTGAGCTCAGTTGACGAATTCGTGAGGAACGATCGGCGCGTCACAATTGATGACATCTGTGAGCATTTTCCCAATGTTTCTCGAACAATTGTTCATGAAATTGTTAAACACCATCTGCATTATGCAAAAATTTGTGCAAGATGGGTCCCTCGCGTATCTCAATGAGCTGGCGGCGAAGGACTATGCAGCAGGAATACAGAAACTTGTCACACGTTATGACAAATGCCTTAATTTGCTTGGAGATTATGTTGAGAAGTAGTTTAAAGTATCCTCTTTCAAATAAAATTTTTTATGTTTGTTAATATTTACTTTTGTGTCTTTATTTCACGAACGGGTACTACTTTCCGGATGACCCTCGTAGTATGTTCCCATGATAATGAGCCGAAGACAAAAGAAATCCCAAACAAAAGAGGAATGAGCGGTCAAGTGTATGAAATTAAGTATATCCCTCAGAGAACGACTTCACGGATTGTATTCAATTGTTTCAGGCTCAACTTTGTGGAAGTTAATGTTCATTAAATGAAAACACTTTGTATATTTCCACTGTTCTTTATTTACGTATTACTAGTTTCAACGCCTGAGTGTCATCATCAGGCACTGATACGTACCTGATGATGAGGCCTAAGCGTTGAAACTAGTAGTAAGAAAATAAAAAACAGTGGAAATATATATTGTGTCCTTCATTTAATGAACTTCACGGATTATTGAAAAACTCTTCAATAAGTAAGTTACGGGATCAAGGAATGAAACAAGATACGGAAAATCAGTCATTTCCCATCTCTGTAGCTAAACTTTGAATGAAGTGTGTTTTGTTATTGGAATACTTCAGTCAATGGACATCGTGTGAAACTGGTAAAAGAAGTAAAAATACGAGCATTTGTAAAGAGGGCCGTGTTAAGAAAAAGCTGAGAAGACCCTCTATCATGTTTTGCAGCACATTTGCTTTTTCTTCTATGTTGAGGAAGCATGATTTCTGGAAATTTAAATAAATCAAAACAGAAAACCAAAACCTCAAATAGTTTACCAGACCGTGATATGAATGTTTGACCGCAATGACCTGAAACTGTTCCGTAGATCCATTCCTGGGAGCAAAATCCTTATGATTGAGGCGAGTGCTCATTAAACGTTTTGAGTTTAAGCGTGACCCTCCCCCAAGACGAATATGTCGTCGAAAGTGCTGCATTACGAATTGAAAATTTTGCTGTACTCTCACACCTCGTTAGGGGTGAGAGTCGCCTTCAGGAAAATTTCCAAGAAAAGGAAAGCGCGTTCTTTCCATCGGGAGGAGATCTGGGATGCCTCGTGGATGTGCGTGGAGGTCGAAATGTTGACCCCAAGATACGTACATGCGAAGTGGACGTTTGGAAGAATGTTTATTTTCGAAGGAGCCTTGTTGCGGTACCGACGCGAGCAACTGCAAAATAATATTGTATTCCCGTGGCATACTGCAACCTAGAAAATTTACCCTATCGTATTTCACTAAATTTATTCGACTTAATTTTAATCTAAATTATTTCTTGCCATAGATACTCCCAATTTTACTTGCCACTTCCTCTTGAATGCCAAGCGTCAGGCATCTTCATTTTACAATGTTTTCATTGGTTACACAGTCGCTTCTTCGCTCGCCATTTCCAAAATCCCGGGACAATTTTATGATTCCCAACTCATAGCGCGTTGGTATAAACGGTAATTAGTTTTAAATGATGAAAATAAATATATATTTTTCTTTAAGAATTCCCAACTAGTCATGAAAACCTCGTTACCTTCGGATTCAGTGATGGTGACCCTTGAAGGTCCTCGCTTTATCGTGTCATTCACGTTCTAATATTGGGCATTTATTCGATCCTAGGATTTAAATATTGGGAGTGCGTGCAATAGGTCTGTGCGATCAATTCATTGCACTGTTGAGGTAAACTAACACGAAGCAGGCGGAGAATCGTTGGATTGGAGACACACAATGAGAACTTACGTAACACGTACGTAAGTTTTAACAATTATTGATTGTTTTGATGAATTCAGGAATGGCTAGTAAAATGAGCTTTTAATCTTGAGAAAAAAGTATTTAATATTTATTTTAAGGAGAAAATTAATTTAAATGACTGAGCTTACACGTCAAACTTCTTCAAATTAATATGCACGAGCTATCTATTCATTCTACTTCTTGTATACTGGATTCTAGGCGTCATTGCCGTTAAACATAAATAAAAAATTTCAAATAGCGTTTTCATATAGAACTTCAACGGATTTTCTTACATGTATATACTCTCCCGCACATAAACTTTGTTTCGTTCAACCTGCTATCTAGTGAGAGCACACATTATACGAGTGCTCTTTATCATACGATATTGTAAAACTTGTACTTTTTTGGCCGAAATTTGTGAACTATGTAACCTCTCCCGTCAGTTAATGTAAAATATTAGTTCATTAATAATCGAGGATGCATAGTTGATTCAACCGTCTGTCCACAGTCGATTGTGAAGATCGGAAGCAAATATTCGTTAATTTAAATGATCGATTATGTCCACCAATCTACTCCAGAGGTCCTCTCACTTATTTGTGGAGCCCAGACATTGACTATGTTCGTGGTGAAGTGGTGCGCCGGGTGAATTGCTCCCTAAACCGAGAGAGGGAGGGATTAGACACGCCCTAGGACCCGTTTCTCAAAGTTGCAAGCAAATTTACTAGTCCTCTGAGAACAGTGGTTAACGTAACATGGAGCCACACCTTCTCTGAACAGTAGGCGGATGCCGTAAGTGCTGAAGAATATATGTCACCATAAGATAAGTACGAGTAAACTATGATGACCTCTGAATTATTTCTTAGTACTGATAACCGTCCTTCAGATGTCGCGCGCCCGTTTTCCCTCCACGGCAATCATCGTACCGACTTGCTTCGCTGGTCGCGTGGATGCGACCTTGTTTCTTCGAGCGGGTTCGGGAGAAAGGGGGTGGGGGTGGTAGACCTGTCTTCCGAAAGCCTTTTAAGGATGAGTGGGAGTGATGTTTAGTTCATTTCATAAATCGATATCTAAGCCTTGATCAAGAAGTAAGGAAGGTCAGACTTCGAGAGGGAAATGCCTCCTTCTACACCTGACCCAGCAAGTCGCCACGAGGGCATCTTTTAGGAGTTATTAGGTTACCAGCCATTGATGCAATAGGTATTTATTGGCACTTGGTATAATTTGATTTTATGGGAGTTCGAATTGGCGTTGGTGATGTTCCTTTTGTCGTTGTCATGAGATTTCCTATCTATCGTTCTCTCCGGCAGAGCCTTCCTTCGGGTTTAACTCCTTGTTGCCTAGCAATGAAATGCGGTGTTAGAATCGTACCCTCGACGTCAGCGTTAAACTCGTGCGATTTGTATTTACCCAGTACTTCACAAGTCTTGCATGTAATCTTTGTGTTTCCATGGCTTCCATCCCAGCATTCCCATTAATAGTGTCACACTTTCTGTTCGTGAAACCCTACGTGAAGCAAAACGCTGCCAGGATAGTTGGCTCAGGGAAAATGCGGCCGGGGGATCCTCGCCATTCCTTTCTTTTGTCGCGGGGTAAAACTTTGCGTGACGGAACGGAATGACTGGGAAAAAATGAAGACAGCCCCGCCGGAAGATGACTGTCCTTGTGCCCGCCACGGGGCTACTACAATGGAAAATTGTTGGTGTTGCAATTTCTCCTAATATTTCAATGGGAACGAATTGAATGTAATGAATCCCTGTGCTTTGCTAAATATTTTAGGTCTGGTCAACCAAACGACTTGCACTTGTTGAAAATCAAGTAACTTAAGAAGCTACGTCTATGTAACAAAAGCGGAAATGCAAATAACGTTTTCCCTTTACTACATCACAGTTACAAACCTCTCTATAAAAAAATTAGTGCTCTCTTCTTAGTGCCTTGTTTACTTCGTTTACTAGTTGATATTTGTGTATACCTGTATTTACACTTGTATAATATTTTTATACACGTGCTCCGCTATTAAATGGCAATTATTAATGCTGTATGTAGACCAACTTTTCAAACTAAAATAAAACATCAAGACAGTCATCAGACTATATATATATATATATATATATATATATATATATATATATATATATTACTAATAAAGTTACCGAGGAAACGTAATTAAGACCGAAAACTGCGGATGGTTTATGGAGCCAAGTGCCCCGATGATATTTTTTCTCTTGTGATCTGTTCGATTCCGCCTTCCCCGCCTCACCTGTGTTCGTCCTTTGTACGTGTTCCTATCCCTTTTCTTTGTATCTATTTCCATGTGAATGAATATATATATATATATATATATATATATATATATATATATATATATATATATATATATATATATATATATATACATCTTCATTCACATGGAAATAGATACAAAGAAAAGGGATAGGATATATATATATATATATATATATATGAGATCAATAGGTATGGTAGCTGGCAATGAAACTCCATGGCCTTTTGTTTACAGGTGAGAGAGAACGTCACCTTTTGTTAATGGTTTTAATGATAATCATTGGTGGATTTGAGGGAATCGGAGTTTTCATTTTGATTTTCAAAAATCTGTGGACGATTAGTGACTGGGTTAAGGGCATAGACCCGTAGCGTCCATTGTGTTGGCAATTTTATGGTCGGCATAACTCTCACTTATGATCGGTTCACAGCGGATGGGTTGTGCCGAGAGGCATAGGACAAAGATCAGGGTTACCTAGTGCCGCCAATGGAGCGCCAGGCCTAAGGATTCGTTGCTAGTGCTGTCCCTGTCCCTTGTTTCAGTCTGAAATAATTAATCTAGGATGTTATGAAGTGATTGAGATGAATTGCTGAGTGGATATTAAACATTTTATTAGACGAGAGGTTAGATTTTACCGCGTCAGCTCCCAGTGTTTCGAGGTCAAATATTTACAATGTTGTCGTGTTTATAATTAACTTGTAAAAAATTGATTTATTATTTTATTTCTTTCACCATTTGGATTGACTAACACAGATATCTTGGCTTCTTCGGTCAACTTCATGATTGGATCACTTTATCACCTCCCAGATTCAATAATTTTGCAACTTTAAAATGGTTAATAGCAGTTGTTGAGGGGACAATGGCTCAGGACGCAACGTTGACTGTACAACTACAGTGCGATCAATGAGTTGGCGTTTTTACATACTATACTGATTTGGATTATTGACGCGGAATCGTCGAGCAGTATTTCGCGACCAATGAAAGTTAGCACACGGCACACGAGATCTCATGCCGACTTCGGTGCGACACATCCCGCCCCATCGCCGTTCGGCCGACTCCGATTGTGGGCCGTTTTGCGGCGAGCGCCGTGCGTCGGCGTCGCTGAGTGCTGGAATGTGGACTTCGCCGCTCCAGAGACGGGATCCTCCCCCACGACCTCAGCGTGAGCCTCATGCCGCTTGGGCGCGGGACGCTAAACCGATTTTCCTCGAGCTATCTGGCAGTCATTCGTGCCGTCGTTGTCTTGCTGAGCAGTCGAAGAGGGAGGAGGTGCAGCATCAGCCAAAATGAAGTGAAATGCAGGCGAGGGAGACGGACTGCTCGGAATATAAAATCAGGCGGCACGAGTGAGGGCGGCACGATTGAGAATCGGGATGGGCAGTCGTTATTAAGCGAGTGAGACACGTTTGTTCCGTCATGGATAGTGCTGATCAACGCATACATTTAGAGCTCTTTTAAGGTACCATTGGAAGGGCTGATGCCGTGAGTAAAAGCGGGCGGGTCGGTGATTTAGTACGGTTTGCAGATTATCAAGCTACGGTGACTCAGACAACCATGGGACTTATAGTTATTATTGAATCCTTTGCAGGGGCAATGCGAACCATGGTTTGAAGGTTAACCATAGGAAAACGAAAGTAGAAGTAACAAGATTAAGTGAAGCCTCAAATACGAAGGGAATAAACTAAGGCAGGTGGAGTAGTTCACGTACTTGAGCGGTGTTTTTGAGTAAAATGGCAGTAAAGGTAGAGATATTAGTAAAAGAATGGCGACGGAGAAAAAAGAATTCGCAAGAATAGCTGGCAGGTAAGATAAGTAAATAAAAGGTTAGTCAGTCTTTAACATGAAGTATAGCGCTACAAGATGATGAAGTTAGAGAAAGAGGCTATCGAGGTGTACGGATGGGGAAGCATCGAGAAAATAAATTTGATAGAGAAGAAGACCAATGTCGAAGTTTTGAATATGGCGAGTGAAGAGGAGAAAGTTACTGGAGGGTGAAATCCAAAGAAGGAAGAAAGAGTAGGTGGGTGAAATATAGAGAGGTATTGTTTGGGATTGAATACCGCAATAAAAGGGAAGATATGCGAGGGGGGGGAGAATAAGGAAGAGAATAGGCTTTTTAGACGACATCGAGCCAAGTAGAAAGTACAAAGAAATGAAGAAGGAAATAATAAGTCCACGCGATACGAGGCGCACAATAGTTGTTAGGAATTGTCCTAGATAGTCGTGGATACCGGGAAACCTCGGAAAATTCATCTACTATATTTCAACCCTACAAACGCATTCTTCTGAAATCAGCGATAACTAAGTTTAGGATAATATCTTGCTAATACCCCCGAGCACATTACGTGACGACGCCTCGTAAATTATCCCTCCAAAACTCTCTTTCTTCCCTTTTTCTTCCTTTGCTGTGAACTCTCAAAGAAGCCCGCCGTAAGTGGCAACGTTTGTACTCCTCGGGCCATTAAATAAGAAAGAGCACGTTTTTTACAGGAGTAAGTCGGATCGGAGATAAAAATGGAATGCCGGTCTCAACATTGACCATCTCTCACGTTTGTCCACACTCTGGCAATGGAGGCATTGTTTTTGTTTTCTCGGCGAGGCTGAGAGTTCGTTTGTGTAAGAGAAGAGTCGAACGAAATTAAATGTTGTAGCTGCAGCGCAAATAACTTTCATTACCAACTTACTTCATCGACCACTAGCGTCTGGCGGTGTTTTCCAAATTTGAGCGTTCTTTGCTTATGTCCACCATGCTGGCCTTGTTCTTCCGTTTGGTCTAATTTAATTCCTCCCTATGTTTTCGAATGCCTTCATCCCAGGTTTTTTTCATTTGGTCGAGGTTGCCTCTACTTTTCTCTTTTCGAAGGGAACCAGCGGAGGACTCGTTTGGCAACCTGCCTTCGCTAAATTATTTTCACTGGCCACGTCGCACTAGTTGTCTCCCTTGAATTTCTTCATTTAAGGTTTCTTTTAATACGGCGTAAACAAATTAGCGAGAGTATTTCCGGACTAACTCCTCCTATTCCCCTCCCCTCTCACTTTTCTTTCTGGCCTCTCTCCCCCAACTCCTCTCTCGACCTCCCTCCTACATACATCTTCCCTCCACCCCACTCCTCTTTCCATACCTCCTCCTCCATTCCTCCTCCTCCCCCGTGCCACATCTCTCCCCCGAATCCCCTCCATCCCGCCACTCCCAACTACTCCCCCCTTACGCCACAGAAAATTTCCCCCTCCCCCCGTCCTTCCGGCCGAAGACGGAATGCAACAATGGGGGAGCAGAGCCTGGCTGCACGAAGTAGCAGATTATTGACCATCGCACAACAGATTGTGGGAGATATGTCCACACTGAACGCATGAGTGGAGGGCACTTTAAAAAAATAACGCCCTAAACAGTTTACGATGCTATAAAACCGTCACTCCTCACTGGCGATCACATATTTGTGGTAGGATGGCGGACGCTGCATCTTTTTAGTAATGTCGGCGCAGCGAATGATAGATAATGGTTGCGAAACTACCGCTGACGACAGCCGATACCCAAGGTAGTGACGCAGCTAAAAAAATATGCACCACAGCAATCGGGGCCTAGGCAAATGATTCATTTTTGAAATTAATACCAACTGGTTAAATTTATTCTCAGGGACGTGAACAGCAATTTTTCGAAGTACCTTCAACATTTACCGGTAATCTTTACCTGGGGGAAAATTAATTTCCAGGGTCTCGGTTTTCATGCCGTTAGTTCAAAAAATAAATTAGCTGAATCTTCTCAATTCGTTCAAAGTGCAGATGATATTTTTTAGAGAGCTCGAAGGTGACTGCCGATTGAAACCGCGTGCAGTGGAAAATATTTCTAATATAATTTATAGTTCACAGAAATGAAAGAATTAATGAAATGGGGAATATTTCGGTTCAAGGACGATGCCCAGAATTGAGACGATCTGATGAAATGAAGCATTTCCTGACTGCTGATACGAAAGTGCTTGGTGCCCAGTTAATAGTTCTGTATCCAAAATAAAGTGTGTATAACTTACCAGCTTCTGTAAAAGTTAATTTAAAATTAGGGCTGTAATGGCAGATGGAAATCTTTGCATGTCAATTAAATTAAATTGAATAGCATTCGCTGAAGTATTCATTATTCCGAAGATTAGATTTGTGTGTTTACTTTTACGTATTATACTGTGTTTGGTGGACGAATAACGCATATTGTCCATTATTTGGAAAAAAATTTTATGACCGTCGATTGATGAATGCTAAATTTTAAGTTGATAAGGCTTCCACACCGTAGATAAAAATTTACTTGTTTGAATGTCCTAATTTATTTTTAAGCCTCCAGCTACTAGGCTCCTTCATCAAATTTTATAAATTGAAGGAAAACCAGCATTAAGATTGAAATTTGTTTTCACTGTCTAATTTTTCTCATCACAGTTTATGAAAAATTTAACATTTTTTTGACGGGTAACTGTCATTATCATAATTTTTTTAAATCAAGATTTTGCTTTCTCGAGAAACGCTTCCTTGAGATTACTCGATCAGCAGTTGAATATTTCATACCATTGAAATCATTTGAAAGAACACAGAAATCGGATAAATCAACGCCAAATTACAGACATTTCTCAAACATCAAAAGATATGTCACGACAAAATGAAAACACGCGCCAGAATGCCTCTGGGGATAAATACTATGGGATAATTCATAATTAAAAAATGTCCAGGTGCTTAGCTGATAAAGCCTTATGGGAGGAATTGGCTAACTATAAAAGGAAATAAATAGTTGATCATTTAAACGGTAATCCAAAAGCGTTTTTTCTTATGAAGGAGGTTCAGTGTCACGATTTACCCTGATAAATCTTCTAGTCTGATCAAATCCCTGCTCTCGTATAAAAAAGTAGCGCCAGATTTTTGATTATTTACCAGTGTGGTGACATCCCATGGCAACAACCCATTACCTACAGAACCATTTACCTTACATCCATTTCATGTTTAATTCCTATGGAATATAATTCCCAGCTGCATTTTGAGGCATCTCGAGAGTGTGTATATTGCTTAGATATCAATGCGTTTCCGTGATGGTGGATCCAGAGAGACCCGACTTGGGCTCTCTGATATTGCTATTTTTACTTCTGGTTAAAATTATTCTGTTGATGCGATCTCTTTAACTTTTAAAAAGCTTTGATCAAATATCTCATAACATGTTACCATTTAAGTGCTCGAGTATAAGCGGTCGTGAAACGTATTTGGCATTTCTCCAATACATCAAAAGTCATATCGATTGTTCCTCAAGGAAGCGTGATTGGTCCCTTGTAATTCATTTTTATTCCATGATATTAATAGTAATATTTGCCTATTTACGAACAGTACAGCAAAGAATAGAGTTGTATGAAGTTGCGAAGGATAGTTACGCTGGAAGGGACTGAGTTAACAAACGACCTGAACACAATCCGAGTTGGTTACAACACTTGCCTTTTAACTTGATTAACTGAGTAGTGACAAACTTAGGTAAACGACTGTTTTTCCCCAAAACGCAACGTTGTCAAGCACAACTTAATGGCCTGCGTACAATCTATCGTGTTCTTGGGTGTAACTTTCACTCAGGACAACTCTTATGTGAGGAAAAGCTAAAGAAAAATATGATTTACTGAGTTCTGGTGAAATGTGACGAGAAGGACGATGTTATCTTTCACTAGTTGGGCGAAACTCAGAATATGCCTCCGGGACATATATGGGATCATTACGAGGTTGGTTTAATTTCCGATCTGGGTCGTGTGCAGTGAAGGGGAGCCAGATTTGTAAAGCGATGTCCTGATAAACTCGGTATTGTAACAAAATTGTTCGAAGAAATAGCGTAAGAAATACTCGCAGTCATAAGGTTAAAATATTGAAGAAATTCTTTCGTAACTAAAAATCATTTTTCTTTGGCAGTGGTATTATGAGCCTATTCCAAATCCATTATGGCATGCTGAAATAGAATGGATCATAAATATAAGATCAGAGAGGTAGATTTAAAATGCCAAGTATCCCACGTACGATAACAGACCAAAGTAGTTTATTATACTCGACAGAAGGATAACTTTTAAGACTATATTGCCTAATTTGTAGCCGCGCAATCACAATTATCACCTATCTGTGGCTTATAGTGCTAATTAAAACTCAAATACTTACTTTAGTGCTAGTAAAGCTATTAGTAACTCTGTTAGCTTCATATTTTGAACTGCATAACTTCTCACTTCAATCCCTGAACATTTAAATAATATTCGATGTGAATCGCTCGTACTTCGTGTGCCCCCATCACACACACTAATGGTGACTTGCAGGATTCCGCGTATAAGAACTTAGTCGCTCATTTTGGTAAACAAAATACGTCATTTCATGCATGCGATTTCCTGCGCAGCGTGGACCAATGTGTAAAACATTTAACGTGTGAATACGTAATCCTACCGTAATTTCTATGACCACGTTGCTCGACTTAAAGAGAAAATTTTCCAACGATTTTGTATCGAAATTAGAAGTGGAGACTTCATCTCAAAGCCTACATCTTAGATCTTTGCCAGCCATCGTGAGGGTGTGTGGCAGGGGGTAGTTAGATCACCAGCCGCTATGATATTTCGCGATTTTTGACATTATATTTCAATATATTCTTGGAAGATTAGAATAATCGTATTTGACGTTTCCCGCTGTTTTGCGACAACGAATTACACCCGGAAGAAGTATGAGTATGACGGTTCTTTAAAAATGAGGAAATAATTAGTCTATTAAGACTAGATCATAGATGTAAGAAAGTTGCGTATCATCGTAGAGTACGATTTCGAACCCGGAAACTCCCCCTCTTGGGAAGAGGGAGTGCTTAGGAAATTGAAGCCCGACGATTTAAGACTCCCTCGCTGCCAAGGCCTTCGCATTTGCCTCCCGACTGCCTTTGTGCTCTGGAAACTACGGTTTTCGACCTAATAATAAATCCAGGGGGAAGAGAGAAACTGAATGCAGATATCACAATTCGAGGGGTGAAACTAGAGCAAGTGGAATCCTTCATATACCTGGGCAGCAGCATAACATGGGATGGAAGGAGTTCGACCGAAATCAAGCGAAGAATAGCCCAAGCTAAGAACGCATTCATGAAGAAGAGGCAATTACTATGTTCAAAGAACCTAAGACCGAAAACAAGGAAGTAATTCGTCAAGACTTTCGTGTGAAGCATGGCACTCTATGGATCGGAGACATGGAATATTGGAAAAGTGGACCAGCGACGAATTGGACGAACGACAACGGAGCCTTTGAAACATGGTGCTGGAGGAGAATGCCGAAGATTAAATGGACAGACAAAGTGAGGAACGAGGAAATATATAGAACAGCAGAAGGGGATAGGACCATATGGAGATCTCCCGCAGTTTCTTTGGAATTTTTCAAGGTATAAACACCACAAGTGTTTAAAAGTCGGCTTTAACCTCGTGGACTGTGGCGCGTAGCGCACGACTACGAATGCCTGTGACATTGTACGTACGGTATTTCGTCACATCTTGTTCCTTTAAAGCCCCAAAATTTCAAAATTTAAGAAGACGCCTTGATCGCTTAACTGGCTAAAGCACTCGACCGGACACTGAAATATACGGGTTCAAATCCCGGTCAAGGCGAATTATTTTTATCCTCTGAAATTGTTACATTGAGAAAAAAAGGAGAAGTTAACCCCTGCCACGCACCCAAATGATGTTGGATTGCAGGGTAACATACAAACGTGGTTACGATTTAAGATGGGATATCCCTTCCTCCTCGCACAAGACATGACAACGACAGCAGGAAGTATCAGGTACGGGTGGTGGAACTTCCCGAAAGTAAAATGATACGAAACGCTTATGATACCAATTACTCTAATTACCATCGGTCGGTGACCTAAAGCTACATTGTCATGAAGCCGTTTTTGCGTTGTCGTCGCAGCGAGAGTCACCAACACACCCCTCGCGGATCGAGGGAAGAGGAGAAGACAAATAAATACCCGTGCGCTTGTGTTTTGAACGGATGTTAGCAGAAGACACGGCGAGCATTGGTCTTCGCTCCTGCCGGACGCAACCGCGTCGCCACAGACTGCGGTGAAAGTTGAGAGATGGGCAACTCATGTGGCGGTGTCTTTGGTTGTGGCGGCGGTCTGATCCGCTGCGGCGACGCGAAACCGGATGAATGGAAAACTAGATGAGCACCCCGCTGTCACGCACTCTCGTGCCAATATTCCGCGTGCTATGAACGGTAAAAGATGCCTCTGCGGCCATCTACTCTTGAATTCAGTCAGTGTGTGTCTCCCATCTTTTCGGCAAACGCCTTCAAAGACCGACGGCCTCTCGATGTTTCACTTTACATTGGTCCTTCTTAAATAATAATTATAATAGTAATAATTTGGTCCGTTCGATTAGAATCGGGCAATTTATTGCTACAATTTTCCGTAGTACCTTATTGTTAAACCCCCAATACAATTTCGTTCATTTTTTACAAAATGCAAAATATGAGTTACATGTCCTTCCTTTCCGTCGTTCTTCCCGTTCCACCTATATCTTTTTTTGTCAATCATAAATCTATATCATGATAAATCTATCCCATATTTGCCTAATCGGTTCCTCGTGCAGATATTTCCCCATTTGTTGGACTCGTATAATGCAAATATCCAAGGATAGCTTCCTGAGCGTCTTTCCTCGGCATAACTTGGGCAATAAAGGACCCTCTCTGTGTATTGCCGTGTCCTCCTCCATCATGCATTCACGGGTCCTTCTTGAAAGGCCCACAGTCTTGCTATGCCATTATGTTTCGTCAAATAACGATAATGATAATAAATATTTTCAAGTGCTCAATCACTTCGACCGTCGTTTATCCGTCTCTACGTCTAGGCCTTTTTTTAACAACAAAATGTGTCAATTAAAAATATTATGTGTAAGACATTTTCTTCGACAAATTCTGATTGTGATTAGCTAAAATATTCTGGGTGCTTGCTCATGACCAAAGAGTAGTTATTTTAAGCTGCCAATTTCTAAGACTTGTCTAAAGGTAAAGTGCGTTTTTAAATACTGTATCCACAAGACAAACAACATTTGGGACATTGAATGAATTAGGTTTAGTAAGATCATTCACACATTCATACTAATCTTTTGTCAATTGGCAATATGGTGCAGAATAATATGTGAAGTATGTTTCCATTGCATATATCAAGAGGATTTACTATGAAAGCAGTAGTTCTTACGCTATTTCGCTGAACATTAACGTGTATAAGCATGAAATATTACTAAGAAAATGTCAACTATTTTAAAGTGTAAAACATTTTGACATGTTGTGGTTTTCAGTTTGATTGGTATATATTTAAATGGGAATGCCTCAGTGACTTATTGTCAGTTACTCGTTGGAGTGTACTATTTCACCTCTGATAACCGTGTAATATGTATTGTTGGTGATAGTGTGCCTTGACATTCAAAGAAGGTGACAATACTTTTTGAACAAAATTACAAAATATGTTAAGAAATATGGCAAAAAATATGGCAAAAATATGTTTAAAATATATGTAAAGCAAGGCCATCGTCATACCATTACATTGATGCGATTAGAGTCAAGATTCCAACATTTATAGACATGAATATCTTTTTTTGACTGTCGTTGACCCAAAAATATTTTTTCACTGTCCGCTTGGGGAAAGCAAGGTCAATAATATATGTCCGATTCGCAGCAAGGCAGCGGGCATACCTGAAATCGAGGTATTTATTCCAGACAGGTTTCACAGAAGATATAAGAGGGAAGGGGGGTTGTCCCATTCCTCCCTCTCCCCCCCCCCTGAAGGCGTTCTCCGGCACCCTCTGGTTTCGCGCGCCCGGTCGAGGGGGTGAAAGTGGTCCCACCGGAGGGCAGCTGATCCACACTCTCTTTTCTCTCCAATTAGAAGCCGAAATAAACTATTCGGTGCAGCACCAGGCGCTCGCCGCATGCATGCGTGCACCAATTGGTGGGCAGGCGTGTTCTCGACACCATGCTCCCCTAACTGCATCGCACCTTCGGTTTTTGAGGACACTCCTGGAACTGGACCTCGTTGAAGAGGGTGTAGTTATTCTTCCCTCTCCCCCCCCCCGCGGGGTGGAGTTGGACTGCGTAAAGGGTAGTTTCGATCAACTCTACATAGGTATTTACACGTCCAAATGTTACATATTGCTAAGCCACCTCCAGGATGTATGGCAAAGAAGTGTCAGGCAACCAGCTATTGACTAGCAATTATTAGAATTCAGCATTTTAATTTTCGTGAAGTTTCAATTTTCGTTCATGATGTTTCTTACAGTTCTGTGGTCACGAGGTTCTGTGAATATTCTACTTCTTACCTCGCAGGCTGCCACAAGGTCGTGTGGGTGGGGATTTAGGTCAACAACCGTTAGCAATTAGAGTTATAGAAATTGGTGATTATTGACACACTGTACATTCTTACTTTCGGACGCTTCTTGATCGACAGGGGTTGGTCGTCCAAATCCCTTGCAGAGGACACGAAACAACGTCCCAGCTGTTCGGACAGTCGGCGGGACGTATGGTGCGAGGGGAAAAGGATTCTAGCACATATCATCCTGTCCGGGGAGTCACCGTCCCTCATTACTTCTTGATGAGATCTCGCCTACAAGTGAACTGAGGGTCTGAAGTTATTCCTTCTGTTTTCCAAAGATGAACTCGTATGGTTTTCGCGCAAAAGTCGTACACATAATCTTGTTTCTTCTAGTAGGTCTCAACCCAGGCTATCAAATTATGCCTAATGTGACGGTTTCTGTTTGTTCATGACGATTATTTACTAAACGAGCGACTTTTCTCTTCTGTTCCCCGTTCAATTCCGTAATGAAGGCCTTCTGCTTAGGGACCCAATAGTCGAAGAATATTCAAGATGAAGTGTAACCAGCGGGATATACACATATGGTAACATCTCTTCTCAAAGTTTACATTCGAATATTTCCGTATGCAATGTTCGGATGCATATTATTATCATAAGGTTTGTGTGTATCATATGAAATCAGTGCAACGAGTTTTTTTGCGCTGGATCCAAAAGTTTAGTCGGCTGGAAGAGAGCCAACCTTGCGGTGGCTTCCCGCCCCTATGGGACCTGTCGGAGGTCGACGGTGGTGAACAGGATTTAGGCAGTTGGATCCCGTTAAGAATGAGAGATGGAGAGCAGCATCGAAAGTGAATTCTGGAACACACCGACGAAATTGCTTCTCCTCATCGACACGCAGACAAGTGGAGCCACTCTTCCCTCGTTGATCGCTTCTCCTTTGACCTCGTGGCAGTCTCGGAGCTGCGATCCGGGCGACCTCAGAAAAATGCAAAAACCCGATCCCTCAAGTGAACGAGTGTGTGCGAGAAAGCGGTCTCGTCTGCTTTATCTCGGTATTGGGTGGACACTCCGTTAAGGATAAGCTGGCCGACATTCGGTAGTCTACCGGACAAGTGGGACCAGTCCATATCAGACATTAAGGGAGGTTATACTTAATCGGCGTGGAGACATTGTGAACGGCAAATCGGAGGGGGGAAAGTGTAAAGAGAATAGGCGATAAGTGATCTCCGAATCTTGCAAACCTATTCCCTCCCTTCCCTGATTAAAGTACTTTATCTCCAACAACCTTCTTCTCCCCACGTTTATGATTCTACCTTTCGACATCCAATCCATAAGTGAAATTTAGCTCCCCTTCGTCACTACTCCTATTCTTAAATTTGTTTGACACCTTCCCAGGCGAAACTTAAATATTAGTGAACTAAAATAAACTTAAATATTAGTACACACAATTAATACCTCTACTAAAAAATTATCTCTCTTAAAATACCCCCTGCTTCCAGAGGAACATAGGACCGGAGGAAGATTTCCTAGGTTTACCATTATTGTCTTGGTGGAGGACGATTTCCTACTCTCCACGCTGGAAAGTTTGTTTAGCATTGCTTGTTTGCCTGCGAAATACTCTCTCCTCAATGGGTGGCGTCCAAGACTTGGACTCGCCCGAACCAACCAGCCGCTGCCCATGACATCTAAAGTAGTCGAACTTCTCAAACTTTCGCCCTTACGAGTACGTATTTCTCCAAGCGCGTGACGTCAACGGCCAGGGTAACGTGGACGGACTGGATGGTCCATTCGCGAGCGACCTGATCGACACTCGGTAGTCCACTGCTCAGGCGGGTCTAGTCCACTTCCGGTTAAAAGGAGAGTTGATACTTCTTATTCGGACGGGATACGATGACGCGAGCAGCAGTTCGAAAGGGATAGGGGAGAGTCACAGTGACCGCCGGGTTCTTCTCTTCCGAGCTGGTGATCGAACTTGTTCTCTGTACCCGAGTTCATCTGCTCATGTCCTCTGGTGCACATACCCACGGGGTGCACTCACGTCGATGCGCAGTATATTAAACTTGGGCTCGCCATAGCCAAGAAATTATTCATTTCCCGTGACGCTGGACATTACTCACCCCACTCAAACTTTTCTCGATCCCATCATTCGCTCATTTCCCATCTCACGTGACATTATTCAGCAGACTGACACGGACGAACTGCGTTAAACCACGACCATTTGATTGTCTTTTCTCCTCTCATTTTGACCGATTGAAAACCACGATCATTTGCGTGTGATCTCGAGGTTCCTTTGCGCGTGACCGTGCCCCATATTTGAAACATAATTTAAAATAATTCAATTGAACTCCATCCCAAATGTGTGCTAATTGGTTAAATTTTATTATTTTATCAGTATCTTGTGTCTCTTAAGTTAAATGGGCGAGCGTATTAAAATATCACGTTACTGGGAAAAAATGTTTCCATTAGTTTAAGATGTAAACCTGAGAAAACTATGCGAACAGGAAATCCAAAATTTGAGCAGTATTTGGAAAAATTCTCTCGAAAGCAGATTATTTCGTTTAGAGTATTTTTTTAGCGGACGCCTAATTTCTAATTTGAGAGGTTAATTGTGTTGACATAAGCTGTCAATTGAGATGCCAGGCTCTTGTTTAACATTTTAGATACCGAATTGCGTCACTTTACATTTCTTAATACATTAAATAAATTATAAGAAGGCACCCAAAAATGAATATAAAATGAACGGATCTTATCGATCGCCATCCAGAGCATTTAGAAATTTCATTTGCATGCTTATCAAACTGTATTTTCAAGTATTTCAGAGTTAGGTAGCACTTTGAAAAAAGTCACAATTTTATTTTCTTATGTCAAACGTTTTATCCAAAATAAAGTTTTTAAATGTGGAAAAAGTCATCCTCGGAGGTGATTGATTGGCACATACATACCAGTAGTTCCATCGTATTGGCTGAAAATTCCAAACATATACATAAAACGTTAAATTTTTAACAATGAAATATATTGATTAAATAGAAAAATTTCCATTTAACAATTTCCCATTACATGCTGCATATTAATTTTTCCGCTGACATTGGAAGCATAAACCTCAATCCTGTTCTTGTGCGAATACATTGGCAGATTTTTTTATTTTGCAGATTTTAATTATTTATTACTCAACGATTTTTCTATAGTAACTCTCTGCTTTATTTTAAATTTTGTTCTATCGCATATCAATTTTTGTTGCTGCGGTGATCTCATAAAGCCCTTACGAGTCCGCGCTTTCGCAATTCCTCCATAACATTAAATGCATCGCTTCACCGCTCCCCAACGAAAATACCCCCCGAAACACACACATGTGAAGATCCCACGAGGAGAGGCGTCGACAAAGTAGTGCGAGACACCATGTGATCAGATAATATATATATTTAATAACGCCGAGAATTACAATTCAAAAGTCGACGTGCAAGAAGAGCTTTCTCCGAGTGAAAATGTCCCTTTTCTTCAATTAGAGCACCCCAATCCTACGGCATGTTTATATAATTTCATTTCTCGGCACATTTTTCAAGAGCAAGTCCAGAGTCGTCCTGATTTAAAAAGGAGGCAATGAAAAATGTATCGGTGAGGCAATAGAAGGTACCGACGGCATTCGATGTCTGCAATGCCTCTACTTTCTCCGCCCACTGGTTTCTTCAAACTCAATGCCGTCTGTTTAATGACAACCTTGTAGACTTAACGAGCGCGCTTCTCGCCAAGAAAATATGGATTGATACGAAAAGTTTAAGCGTATCCCTGGAGTTGGTTATGATCGCGAAAATAAGGGAATCTTCGGTTAACGGTGGTATTTATATGACTAGCATTAAGCACAGGGAATTTGTAAAAACATAATAATTCATTACTCATATCAATCACTTTCTCAAAAGGGACAATGACTTGTCAAATGAAGAAATGCAAGCATGTTTAGGTTTACGAAAGGAATATTCGTATTTGCACTCTCAAAGCGGGTATTCAAACGCTCATCCAGAGAAACCATCTCCAAGGGACAAGAAGTTGGTCATTGGGCCCAGGATATTTGATTTTCAAACTCAGTTCCCACAGGGCTTATTCTCGTTTTCTAATCTACGTAATTCTTGTAATCCTGATTAAAATGTGACTTCAGAATTGATAAAGTCTCCACGCTGTTGCCTAGGGTATTAATTTATTATTATGCCTGGTAGGAAAAATCAAAAAACTCAGTCTTTCGCTAGACTATAAGAATTATTCCAAGCATTCTCAGTTTAGGTTATGCGAAATCTGAAATGCGATAAAACGAACACCATGGGTATAGTCACACACGATTCTGCTCCGTCTTCCTAAAAGAAACATTTTGTCTGGTTTGAAATTGAAATAAAAGATGGGTCGAATACAAATTATGATAAAATCCAAATCTTATTTTGTCATCAATTCTCGAAGCCGTATCCTCTTTTTTTAACATTTAAATTTCAAATAAAATGTCCTTTTTTATCAATTACTCTTTAATTTCAATCTTAACATTCCTTTGAAATGATATATTGAATCTTTTTTCTCTTAAGCAAATTGAAATTTCTTCATAATTCGAAGTTCACTAATAGCTTCAATTTTAAATAGAACTTTTTTATTTCTTGAATTCATTCAGCTACTGTTCACTCGTATTCACTTTCGTGGACTGGGTATACTGCGATTAGTCGCGTACCGTCCTACATACGCTCAAATGAAAACGCTTGAGAGCGGCGTATTTGTATGTACCATGCATAAAAAAATAATTTCTTTACGCGTGTATTTTTTTGTGATACGAGTATCACAAAAAAATACATGAGTGTTTTTTCACGCTCCTGCAAACATGCGACCTTCATTTCAGTAGAATAGCACTCCGTTCGGAGGTTACCGCGAAGTGAATTCGACCAGCTCCGCAAGTATCTTGGGTTTTCACCGCGTTTATTGAACTGGATTGGCAACAGTTTCACCAGCATACCAGATGGTGTCCTCAGGTCAAAGGTTGTTTGCTTCAATTTTTGCTGCCTTTAAATAGGCCTCCCCTCTCATCGCTGCCCTCGGATTGGCTGGTTGCCAGATAGCTCTCTTCCACGAACTATGCAGTTGATATTCGTCTTCAATTGAGGGCTGATTGACTGGCTCGGTTATAGTTTTGTGTTGTCCTCACTCTTTTAATCGACTCTCTTATCCATCTGGAATAGTGTCGCTTCCCTTTGGCTATTACTCGCGCTTCTGAGAGATACTATACTTGGTTGATAAGAAATGCAATTGGGACAGTAAAAACACCAGGAATATTCAACCGACAGATACCGCACTACATGGTAGTGAGTGGAAAAGAACTATCTGGCAACCAGCCAATCAGAAGACAGGGATGAGATGGGATGACCTATATAGTAAAGGTGGAGAAAATTGCAGCAAACTGCGTGCCTTCGACCTGAGGACGCCAACTGGAATGCTGGAATGAAGCCGTCGTCAGTCCAAGTCAATAAACGCGGTGAAAACCCAGGAAACATGCAGAGTACATAGAATAGACTCTCCTTTGGAGAGAAGTCTCCCAGCTGGCCAATTTGTCTCATTTCTCCGTTATGACAATCGGTGTCATTAAGCCCTCGCGAGTTCCAACATATATGAGGTCACTCAGTACACAGCGCAGTCAGTGGTTGGGGCAGTCAGGAAAACTAGTTACGGTCGAATGCCAATTATCACAGGAATGGCTGATTGATTACTTAACACCTCTGCTACACACCTTGGTGGCTGCTTGCAACGCAGATGAATAAAGTTTAGGCATTTATTGTCGTAAGCAATACCGTACCGTATTTTTTAATATTTTAATTCCTATAACTATCAATGATTAATTACAGACGCTGACATTAAAAGGTAAAAAGGTTCGAAATTGGTTTCTCATCGGCCAATGTCGGCATTGACACAATGGAAACGTGAATGCATGCTTTAAGTCTATCTTACCTAAAGGGAAAGGCGGTTATTACAAAGTGTAAATTTCTTAAACAGCGCAATGTTTTTTTTTTAAACTCTCTCTCTCTATGCATATATATATATATATATATATATATATATATATATATATATATATATATATATATATATGTGTGTGTGTGTGTGTGTGTGTGTGTGTGCATAGAGAGACAGAGTTTAAAAAAAAACAGCTGAGCTATATATATATATAGCTCAGCTTTCCTGATTTTGGCGGATATATACTGTATTTATATGCATAGCTTTTGAATGAGACTATAATCACTATCACATTACGTGCCCCATATAATTTAGGGAACTTGATTAATTGGCATTTTTAATTTTATAAACATATATGGCAGTTTAATCTCGACGAATTTCCCGCTAAATGCTTTTTACCCTCCCCTTCCGAATGGAAGACAAAAGGTTGGGAAAATGGAAGATCTGTGGTTCTATTCCCGGTTCAGGAACTTTAATTTTTTTGGATTCATCTTCCTCACTAAACCTTATGTTTTGCCTTTTTCCTTTGATGTGTTCCGTGTTCCCTGTCCCTTGCCTTACCCTATATTCTTTGGAATGTACACACACAGACACATAACAACCATATATATATATATATATATATATATATATATATATACATATATATATATATATATACACACATACATATATATACATATATATATATATATACACACATACATATATATACATATATATATATACATATATATATATATATATATATATATATATATATATACATATATGCTTTCAGTAGACGTAACACGGAAGTGCCGAATAGTACAATACACAGTAACACACAATATAGAAACAGAAAAAAAGAACACTCACACGTTATTTCTTGATATTTCGACGGAAACAATCCGTCTTCATCTGAAGATATAGAAGTAATGACTATTACTTCTATATCTTCAGATGAAGACGGATTGTTTCCGTCGAAATATCAAGAAATAACGTGTGAGTGTTCTTCTTTTTTTGTGTTTCTATAGTGTGTGCTACTGTGTATTGTACTATATATATATATATATATATATATATATATATATATATATATATATATATATATATATATATATATATATATATATATGATTGTGTGTGTGTTCATTTGAACAGTCACTAAAGAGTATAAGGGCTTTCGTGAAACTCTCGGACGTTTCGGGGCCAGGAGGCCCATAAGTTAATCTATCATCGGTTAGGATTTCTTTTTTCCATACAAGAAACATAAACAGAACGCCATAGTTCTACCCTGCCGTAGTCCCTTCTCATGCAAATTGACCGTTAGTGGTGAGTGTCGCTCACCGGAACGGTCAACTTTCGCCCATATATAATGGCGTGACAGTGACTTTTTGAGGCACCTCTCTCCCCCGGGAGGAAGGGTGGGAGCATGTGTGTGTGCGCGAGCATGACGGCCAGTCTAATATAATTGGATATTACGGAAAAATCTCGACGGCGAGAAAGCTGAGGGATGGGGATAGCCAACGCATTGCACCCAAGGACGAGGTTCCATTTGTCAAAGGACAGCCAGAAGACGAGGGGGGGGGGGAAAGGGCACTCGCATTCTGCCACCTTGTAACGTCTCCTTTGGTTTGGTAGTCAGCTCTCTCCACAAGGCCGTATCAATTAAAAAATACTCCGATTTTAACGAGGAAAGAATTTGCGTTTATTCTTTAGCCGACTCTCTTTTCGTCTTCCAGCGAAACCTGCAAACTAAACTATTCAGCTAAATCAACAATACGTTACCCAATTGACAACAACCAACATTCAATCCTCTCTCATAACTCAATAACATACAGAAACAATTCTATCGCCTTCAAAATTCACAGTAAATAAAAATCAAATTCACATTATTTTAATTTGCACACGTCACCTTTGAAAACCTAGCTTTATATTACTATCAGTGAAAGATTTTTATGAATTTATGACTTTTAGTTTGTAAGGTTTAATAAAATTAAAATTGTCAAAAGGTAAAACCTGACACAAATCCATCACTTAAGTGCGCTGAATTAGAACTCACATTTTAAAACTGAATACAAAGAAGACAACTATTCGTATGTATGTATTGTTATGAATTCATAATGATAGGTATCATACTGACGAAATGAAGATGTCAGTTTCAACATCAGAATCGCCTCGGGACGGGGCCGTTACACCCTCTTATCTTTTCTCACACCACTCCGTCACCCCTCTCCCACCCTTCCCTCCTCATGACTGCGTTGGCGGCGGGGAATAGGCGCGTCTCTCACGCCACTGCCCTATCCGCACCTCTTCCTGTCGGAGTGATTAAGACACTCGGGCGCCGGCGCCGTTGTCTCTTCGTCGTCGCTACCTCCACCCTACTCAACCGGACATCCCCTCGGTCACCGTCGAATAAATGACTTTAACGGACATTTTCGGCTCCCTCTCCTGTGTGGATCCAATTAAAGATCCTCCCTTTATAATTTGAGGTCATCGCTTGAAAGTCTAAGGGAAATTCCGGAAAGAAGCGAAAGAAGTGAAAGCATGCCATTTATCGCAGTTCACAATGCATTTCGACCAAAATAGCCGCCTCATCTGTTGACCCTCACTTATCCTGACCTTAGAATGACTACGGCTTTGCTTATAATAAATAAGTAATGAACGATGGCAAAGAGAAGAAGTGTGCTGTTGGACAGGAAGAGATTAGCAATTGAAATGACGGCTAAGTCAAATGCTGCGACCCAATACAATCCAGCGATGGCGGTAGGTTTCGGCCGTTTTGGAGGCCTCGGTTGTTCTTATTGGCTCAGTTCTCCCACGAGGTGCTAGCAAGCGCATCAATTCATCGAAATTTGCGGAAGCGTGGGTGGTGGGTGAGGCCACGTTATGACCTTGGCCGAGACTGATTGTTTTCACGTGGTGCCTCCATGTTGGGACCGGTTGGTGGATTACCCTTGAGGCCTGTTTTTAGATTGGGCGAAAAATTCCAGAGACGTCACGGAAGGCTTAGCCCCCTGCCATACTCTACTCCTCGAGGATGAGCCCCACCACTGGGGGCCATAAGCCCCAATTACATTACACGCCCCACATGGATGGTGCCTTGGGTGATGAGGATACTACAGTGGGAAGGAGAATCTCCATCCCTCCCCTTCCCTCAAATCCTCCACTCTCATCTCCCAACCCCTCATCCTCAACTTCACCCATTTCTCCCATAAACATGTCCCCCCACCCTTTCTGAACCTCTCCCCCCACCCTTTCTGAACCTCTCCCCCCACCCCTTACCTTTCTCTTCATTCCTTACCCATCCTGCATTCCTAACCCTTCTACCATTCCTTGGCACCCCTTATTTCTTATTCCCGCGTCCTGCCCTACCCCTCCCTATCTGACCCTACTCCATCCCCGTTCATTCTTCTCCTTCCCTAGCTCCTAATCCTCGCCATTACACCCCCTCACATCCCTTGCCGCAGCCGTATCACTTAGCCGTCCACCTCACTCCATCACCTGTTGAAACGAGCCTTATATTTTTTCCAGGGTTTTTAACAACTCTTTATGAAGACCCTGAAGAATAACGGTAAATTTTGGGTCTGATGGTCAGTATACTTGGCGCCCTTCATGCTGATTTCATTATAATTATTTCACTCGGAGCGTTTATGCTAGTGTCATTCAAACCTAAGTGATTTATTATGAACCAACAGCTCGCAGTCACAACTTGTGATGTGTTAGGGCAAGATGCACTCTCTGAAGGGGGTGTGGGTGAACGCATGGGCTGCGGATGTGTCGGCACGCGCATGACTGACTGACATTTGCACCCCACTTTTCCACCCTCGCCGATACGCTCTTCCAATGGTCGATGTGAGGTGCACGCTTTGGCGCCCCGCGGCGGTGACCCATTCCGCGCCCTGCCCGCCTGGCGACGTCGCCGGGTGCTGACCGCTTTCAAGCGTAGCCCTTCGCCCGACGGAACGGGGTACGAGGAATTCGCGCGTAGACAGAGAGGAAGGACTCGGCGGACGTGGGTCCCGAGACTCCGTAGAACTCAAGGCCATCGAACGAAGTTACTCTTTGATGAGAATGATTGGCTTTCGGCTCTAAGAGCGTGATTGTTGGTGAGAGGCTAACAAAATTTGTAGTACAATGCAACAATTTCAGATTGTAAAAATCATTCGCCTTTTCTGGGATTCGAACCCGGATCCCTCGATATCCGAATGAGTGATTTAGCCAGTTAAGCTCTCGAGGCGTTCTCTTAAATCTGAAACTTATAAGGACTCCTCGATAGCTTTACTGGCTTAAGAACCTGGCCGGATATCGAGGAATTCGGGATCGAATCCCTGTCAAGGCGAATGCTTTTTACACTCTGAAATCGTTGCATTGAAATGCGCACTTAGCGGATGAATCCGTTAAAATTTACTGTTGCGGCATCTCCAATAGTTTCTTGAAAATTTGTGTGCCTTTGATTAATAAGATGAAGACAATCCACTTTAATACTGAGTCTCATAAGAGATTACTAGTACTGGACGTAGTACTACTGATTTCTAAGCTGTAAGATAAGTACGACTACTTATTTCTCATCAGTAGTATTGCAAAACCATAAACATAGCTATCGACACGAAGGTCGGCTGGACCGGAGGTGTTGAATTCACCAATTACGATACTAAGCTCAACAGTGTATGATACTTATTAGGGTGGCCGGGGGGGGGGTAATCCTTTCCCTGTGCCGCCTATGGTTTCCCAGGAAGATCTGGTAGATCCAACCCCGAAAATACGAAAAGTGACACAGCTCGGATGAAGCTGAGGGTGTCCTAACGTTTGCCCAGGAATTGAACCCGGGTCCTCCATTCAGTAGTCATTCCCCCTGGACTACACTGGTATTTGCCGTCGAAGTATCCTTAGGTACTCTCACTATTGGAACACGTTGTGGGAAAATAAGGCCTAGGAGACCCCTTACAGGATTCCAAATCTGGGGGACAATAATTATGGGTTTAATTGTGTCAGTGGTAGATAATTTCGCCTTATTTCCGACCCATGGTTCCTTTACGTACGAAAGAGGACTTTTCATTGGTTTTATTTTCATTCAATATAAATTCACATAAATGGAATTTTCAGGAACGTTTCTGAATAAAGACTCAACCAGAAACGAAACTATTTGGAACAAAACCGAGTGGAACGGGCTCATGACGATTGTGCCACCAGTTACTTCGTTCCCATATCTTGTGCGAGATATATTGAAAGAAATACGAGGGTCATCCGGAAAGTAGTACCCGTTCGTGAAATAAAGACACAAAAGTAAATATTAACAAACATAAAAAATTTTATTTGAAAGAGGATACTTTAAACTACTTCTCAACATAATCTCCAAGCAAATTAAGGCATTTGTCATAACGTGTGACAAGTTTCTGTATTCCTGCTGCATAGTCCTTCGCCGCCAGCTCATTGAGATACGCGAGGGACCCATCTTGCACAAATTTTTGCCTAATGCAGATGGTGTTTAACAATTTCATGAACAATTGTTCGAGAAACATTGGGAAAATGCTCACAGATGTCATCAATTGTGACGCGCCGATCGTTCCTCACGAATTCGTCAACTGAGCTCACCAGTTGGTCTGTAATGACAGACGGTCTCTCCGAACGCTCATCGTCGTGTGTGTTCCCCCTCCCCATGTTGAAGTTGCGACACCACCGCCGAACAGACGACTCGTCCATTACATTGTCTCCATACACCTCCTTTAATTGGCGATGAATATCACATGGGCGAACGTTTCTTGCATTGAGGAATTTAATCACTGCCCTCACTTCACAACTGGCGGCGTTCTCAATTTTTTTAAACATTGTAAACAATCACAGAAACAACACAGGCAATGCTAGCGTCACGCAACTTGGCTCAGAGAAGGCAGACAAGCCACTGAAGCTATCTGACCTCGTCCAGCGGCTACTCGCGTCGTCAGCACTTCATGCGGCACGAACGGGTACTACTTTCCGGATGACCCTCGTATGTCGAAATAGCTTACGCCTGAAAGGAATTTGTGCATCGCTCCCCTCTTTTTTCCAACACAATCGTCACATAGTAATGGCAGTTCAAGTAAGTACATATCTAAGGAAAGTTGAACGTAATATCAATAAAAACTTAATAAGTGAACGCTTTTAATACCAAATTGAAATGATGTGCAAATATCTAAACTGTCATTTTTGCCATTAGCTGACAGTGATTACGACTATTTTTATGACTTAATACTGACTTACCTTAAGGAACAGAGCAGGAGAATAGCCTCGATGGCAAATTAAATCTGGAATTTTGCATTCCTTTGTTGTGTGCGAGGGAAAACGACATGGAGAGGGTGGAATGGGGAATCTGACGTCTGGAAAAACACCCAGCGTGATATCACTGAATTGCCTCGAATAGACTGTGTGCAAGGGGGCCACAGATCTCCCCCGCACTGAAAAGTTGAGGACTATTATAACTTTGTTCTAAACGCTTATATTAAGTAAAAGTTTTAAACACCATAATTTTTATTGCTTTCTTGAATCAATATCGCATTTATCCTGCAGGCAAATCGCGTGTCCACATATCTTATGGAAACTTAATGCGAGATTGAGTTATTTATAGCTTCTGAGAGCCAACAGAAAATATTTAGCTAAAACATATTGTGAAAAATGTCGATTTATCACAAAAATGCCACAGGGGCGGTACCCTCCCCCGCAAAATTCCTTCGTCCGCCACTGACCGCGTACGCAAATTTATTTTCGTGGTACTACTGACTTTAACGGCAGTCTGTCCGCCTTCTGCGTGAAAAACTGGAAGGGAAGAAGAAATAAGATCCTTTCGGGACTAATGTGGTGGAATTGATTCATAAAGGAAAGATTTTTTGTGCAGGTTTCATTCTTCTCCTTTTTTACAACTTTTTCCATTGTTCGCATTCTGTACGTTCCGTATATGTCTCTCTCATGGATGCTGCTGACCTTCAGTTGTCTGAGAAGTATGGCCTCTCAAACCCCTCGCCCTTGATGTTATTCTTGGTATTTCTCATCTCCTTCTGCCCGGTGGCCCCCAATTATATGCTCTAAAGGTCCACCGTTCCTTGTTTGTCCTTCGCACTTGTCTGTCTTAAGTCAGTCTTCTTCCTTTGACCCTTCGTATTATATTCTGTCTTTTCACTCTTTCTCTGAAAAATTTGCTCGGAATAATCTGCAACCTAGAAAGTGAAACTTACTCTCATTACTTCCCTATCCAAGCACTGCCTTTGATTTTATAGTTATTAACTTGAAAATTAAATACGAAGCTTGGAGATGACATCTCTCTTGTCTTTGAGATGTAAAGGACAACTTTGTCAACGATGATTATAAATATTAAATATCCAATGTACACGCATATAGTATGCAGATACTTGGGTAAAAACTTTTTTTAATAAATGATTAATGTAAAATTAAAATAAACTCACTGAAGACTTATATTTTGGTGATCCTAGGTACCTTTATCAGAATACGTGGAGTTGCTGTAAATACTTTGATCGTATATATACGCAAATTTTTTCCTTAACTTATTTTTTGCAGATAAATTATTACGAAGTGATGTTATGTCATATTACAGGAGTATCACTTGAAAAGAACGAGTGGGAAGCAGCAAAAACCCATTATTTCACTCGGAAGCAGTATCAATAGTCTTCAAAGGGGGTTGGTGACTTCAACGCGCGACGAGGCGACTCTCGCATTTGACTTTATTTTCAACGTGCTCTTTTTGGAGAGGAGTGGTCGACGCCGCTCACACATAACTGCCAGCGTGCGTTAAACCGTTTTCCAAACTTATTATTTCGACATTTGGAAAGTGTTTCGCGAGGGATTCGGTTTTTTTCCTCGTCCCACGGTTTTCAAGGCTTTCGAAATCAAAGGGACGGACCCGTAGTGGACTGCTTGATTGTGGAAGTGGAGCACTCACTGTGTCGAGTGTCCAGTAGGAATTCAAGTCTCCCGCCGCCCTCCGCGGTGGTCCCAAGGCGGGCTAGGGCCCTCAAAGACGGGGAGGGAGGATTGGCCCGAGGGAAAGGCACTCGGCTGGCGTCGCGTCTCGCCGCCGCGAATTGAGATCTTCTCTCGATTGCCGTGCACCTACCTAGCGTCCGTTCCGCATCCCCTTTCCATAATACATCACGTGCGAACTAGTGGAAACGTTCACGCCCCTCTCGGGGGCAACGTAACGTGAGATGAAAGGAAATTGACGGATACGAAACGGAGAATAATTCAAGCTAATGAGGCGTTTAACGTGAAAAGACAAATGATTTGCCCAAAGAATATGACACATAAGGAAGAAATATGCGTGAAAACATTTTGTAATGGGGCTCTTTATGCATCAAAGACCATTGAAATAGCAGGCCTGATAAGGATTGAAGCCTTCAAAACCTTGTGCTGGAGGTAAATGCTTAAGATAAGATGGACAGATAAAATGAAGTGGTATGCAGTAAAGTAGAGGAGAGGAAAATGGTGTGAAGCACGGTAAAGGAAAGGAGGACAAGGGGGTTGGAGTCGCCTTAAATCACTGAAGACTTATCAGGTTGTAAAAGGGAATGTCAGCCCTGAAAGGAAAGACTAAAGGGAGATTGGAGAGAGTAAAGCAGAAGAATGAAGGAAAGAGGGTTTATCAATCAATATTCGGATTAACGTAATAATGATGAAGCGATAATCTATAGGAAAATTGAAGAAGGCATAGTCCTAGTAAACACTTGAAATCCTTCAATATTTATTTGTTATATGAAACCCATGAGAAGCAATTTTTACGTTATTTTACGTGCATTCGCAAATAGTACTGGAGTAAATACTACTTTCTTCGAATACTTACACCGATGCGGTTAATTTTAGTTTTTCAAAGTAAATTACCCCTTGAGTCACGTTAAAAGAACGGCATAAGGCCCGCTTTCATTTTATCAATCGGGGCCACTCGCCTTAGGGTTGCGATTGTGTCGTCACTACCTACCTATGCCTACACCTTGTATTCATTCGTGGAAAAGAGGAGAGCATTTTAAGCCGTCGGCCATTTATGCCATGGCCTCGGTTTGCGTCATCGGTACCGCGGATATTAGTATTCTATTTATGTGAAAAAGTGACCAGAAATCAAGTAGTTGGATGTCTCTTGTTTTCTACGTAACCGCGGTCTATTATTTTTTAGTTTAATGACGAAAAACCAGCGGATTACGTATGGAGATCCTGCTAAAATTAGCGCGGGGCGAGGAGCTCCAGTGTGGTGGCACCCGGCGCTCACGGGGGATGCGTGCATATTTCCCAGGCGCCCATTGGCGGAATTTCATTTTCATCGTGAGGAATAGGTGAAAAAGAAGGCACGCAATTTGAATTATTAGCAGGTGCCAGCATTGAAAAATCGCACGATTCCAGATTTGCAGCTTTCTTAAAATAAGAATATCCAAGGATGGTGATACCAGATTTTTTGTTTTTTTAAGGATATGGGGCTAAAATTACGCGATGATGTTCTAAACGATTAAAAAAGTTCTGTTATAGCCATTAAAAACAGCCCATCACTATGGAAGCCCTATGATGTTTGATAAGTCAGCCCAACGAAGCAGTTTGGTGATTATGGACATTTCCACTCATATTGGAATTCATTAGCCTTCTTCTACAAAGAAGATGTAGGAGTTTGGACTTTTTTTGTTTTTACTGCAACCATCGGAGTTGAACTTATCGATATTCAGAAACAAGTAAAAGCCGTGTTGCAACACCAAAACAGAACAGTATTTCAAAGCCGTTTGAAATTTTATGATTCCACTCAACCAAGAAATTCGGCTGTTACAAAGGAACAGTAGCAGGACCTGACTTCTGATATTTGCAAAAGGCTTTCTGGGAATCTGAATTTCCATCGGGTGAACTATATTATTTAATGGTTTTTACCGCTACCGGCGGGGTTGAAATTAACGTATCGATTCACCATCAAATAGACTGTTGATGTTGACAAAACAAACTTTCATAGATATGATCAATTAGAATATTCACCTCATAAATGAAATCAGGCTGTCACGGATGTATTCACTTACGTTTAATTTTATTGTCCATGTGGTTTGGGAGCGGAGGGATTGCCAATGAATTAATTTCAAGGAAGTAAACGAAAAACCCCAATGTCCGCCCCCAAGAAAGTTGTCCCACGAGTGCATTGGGACAACACGCGCGAAGCAGATTTCACTCTTTTCGAGGCGGCCCGTGGGGGGGGAGGGATAAGGGAGGGTCGGGTATGGGGAGGTCGTGCGCCACTACTGGCGCCGTGCTTTCGGAGATCGGATGGGGTGGGAGCGGGTGCTACCAGGTTTCCCAGTGCAATAGGGTTTACGGGCGCAACTGGGTTTTCGGTTACAAAATCACCTCACATGCTATTCCCTCCCCCTCCATTGCCCGCACCCGCCGCCCGATCCCTTTCGAAGGGTGCCGGAGGGAGGGGGCAGATTGAGGAAGAGCGGTGAGATTGAGGGTAGGGGGGAGTATTTTGGGGGATAAGGAGGAATGAAAGGGGGAGTGTGGGGAGGATTCAGATTTTCGGGAAGTCATGAAGGGAGAAAGTGAGACCAGTTGGTACTGGGCGATGATCATGCATTACTTCACCAGTTAGTCATGGGATTACACTCACTGTTGAGCGCCGTGTGAGATTACTGCGCGAGAATTTTTCAATAGATAATTATCACGACTTATTTAACAAAAAACGGTCACTTATTCTTCAAAATTTAGAAATCTCTTCGTAAATTAGAACCCATTGTATACAATGCACTGATTAGACCACCTTCTTTTTCCCAATCTTCGACGAAATGCTTGGAAGTATTTTTTCGAAAGATCCTCCAAAGTCACTTCTGCAGCCTTAACTGCTGCTTATGTAAATGATGAGGAACGCTTTTCACGAAAATGTTTCTTCATTTGGGGAAGAGGAAAAGGTCACATTGGACCGGACAACAGAGAGGATGCGGCAAGCGCTTCACATTAATTTTCGCGAGATATTCAGCAACAACATTTTCGATGTGCGGCTGGGCATTATTTTAGAGCAGCATCCAGCCTGTTGCTTTGAAATATAGTCTATTGGGATTGATATGTCCTCGGAGAATTTTCATTGCAATCCTAAAGTGTGCTTCATTTGTAATTGTGTGCGCTGGTACGAAATTCTGACACACCATTCACTCCACATCCAAATATTATGTGACCATAACTCTCCAAGCAGAAGCCACCACCACCACATTACCATGTTGGTGATTGTGATTTCCACAAAAATGTTTGTTGTTTGCTCTCAGGATCAAAATGATTTATAAGAGTTTCATTTACAGTGGTATCCTTCGAAAGATACTCCGCATCTTCCTCTAAGTTCAACTTCAACTGTAAACAAGCATAAGAACGAACGTCCTGTTTTTCGGGCGTGAGCAATCTCGGAGCCTACCAAGTACAAACGTCTCATGATCAATGTTCCTCTTACCAACGTCTGGGAACTCGATGGCATTTTTAATAGCTATGACATTGCTCTTTACGTTATCCGACAATTTTTTGTCTCCCACGATTGGCATAACAGTATTAATGTTGATATCAGTTTGAACAGCGGCCTTCCTTAGAAATTGCTGGTCTCCACTCTTCAAAGATTTTTAAATATAATCTAGCTGTATCATGGGGAAGAACAGTCTCCATGAGCTTCGCATGGCATTACATACATCTTGGCGGACGATTAGCTCATACGGAAGCAAATTGTCAATGATGCGGCGCGTGTCACCTCCACTGTTGCCGTAGGCCAACTGCGCATGTTTAAAATGGCAATGCCTACCGCCTACGTCATGTTGAAGTCAAATCAATGAATCTTTTACCGCGTATACTTCACACGTTATACTAACAATGTAACTAAAATTAAACTTTTTCACTCTAGATGATACTAATTAAATATTATGCATGCCCACTGTTTATGGAACACCCTTCGCCTATAATCACGGCATGAAGATGAAATTGTGAGTACTGATGACATTCATTAATAATAGGTTTAATTGATAAACAGTCTCCTAGTGATCACAATAGAAGGGACCTATCTCTGAAGGTATTTAATGAGTGTGTGAGGAATAATAGCAAAACACAGAAAGATTACGTCCGTTATGAAAATGTAAGGAGAAGAATTGGGTGAGGGAAAGAAGCGTATAATAAGGAGGGAATTGTTGGTAGTGGTCTCAGGTGAAAGCGCAAAGAAAAAAATCAGTGCGTATAAACTTATAAAGCGTAGGATTGAATGACTCAGGAAATTGGTTCTGGAGACTTCAGCACGGGTTGGAGTCTTCTAAGATTTGGGCGAGGCAAGGAAAGGAATAAATTAGTTGGACAGAGAAGAAGATTGACGATCAAATATCAAGAACGGTGGGAGAGGAGGAGAAGTCGCTCGCTTTTGGTGAAACTCGAAGTGGGCGGAAAAAGTGTGTGAAGGAAATATTCCAAGATATCGTGCTTGATGCAGATAATGCCGCGATTGAAGGGAGAATGTGTGGCAGCCACGGGAGTGGGGGGGGGGAGGAGAAAGGAATTTTCGATGGCGTTAATCGGGGGGGGAGGGGTAGAAAGCATTGGGAACTGGAGAGGGAAATAATGCAAGACAAGCAAAAATGGGCTGCTTGGCCGAGAGGAGAAAGTGCTTTATCAGTACACGACCTCCAGTCAACCTACAGTCCAGTCGTGTCCATTGTAGTCTCCTCCTTCCGCGATCATGTCCACGACAGTAATAATGACGGCTAACGCTGCTAGGTCGTATCTTTGATTTGTGGACTACACAGTCGTGACATAAGTTGAATGGTTTTGTATTTGAATGATGTCGTGTTGAGTGAAGTTTGGATTTATATTTAAAATACATTCATGCAATCAGTTGCCTCAAATGTACTCATTTCCTTGACGTCTTTGAGATAATTCCCTTTTCTTATTTCTCTTGAAAGATTCGAAAACACTTAAATCGCTGATTAAATTCAAAATTCCGCAACAACTTTTGAAATTAAATGCCATTAAATACTATAAATTTTAGTTAAACTATTTATAATGAAAATAATTTATTAATAAGGATGTTATAGTCAAACCTCATTTTTTAACTGGTAAAAAATGTAGTTACTAGTAAACTTGTACCCTGCTACCTACCTACGAGTACCTGCTACGTAGTTACTTAGTAACTAGTAACTACTTAGTAACTAGTAACTACTTAGCAGGTATATAATGTATTATATTAGCATCTTGAGTTGAAAAGAGAAAGATATCGTACATTACTGTATACTTCGCGAGGAGAAGAAAGAGAATCTACGTATGTACTGAATAGAATGATTAGCTGGACTTATTATTATTCCAGGTGCATGAAGTGCTTTTGTTTGTCATCGAGCAAAAAAAACATATAATGATTAAGTTCAGATGGTTCGTTTCCTATGTGACACACGTAGGTAGCTCAATAGGTAGCAAAAGTGTTTAAGTATCTAACAGCTTGTGGATAATTCATTTCATTTACTTAGTCTTTCAAGATACGAGGATACGATGTGATCATATATTAAGATGGTGAGAATTGCTTTCCGAGATATTGTAAAATTTTCTTCTCTTTAGATCCAAAAATTTGTAGGAAATTAATCATTGGCTTGTTTAATTTGTTAGTGCACACTTATAGTCAAACCGAGTAGCACTAGATTGTAGTTTGCATACAATACTCACGAAGAGTTGAAAATATCTTTATGAACTATGCATGAAAAGATTTGCAATGCATTTATTGTGTCCATTAGCTAATTAAAGCGATAAAACGTCAGCGCATGGTCATGCAAGAGTTGTTAAGTTGGATGCAAGTCAAATACGATATTGTGGTCATGATTTCAATGAAAATAAATTCAAATATATAGCTGTAATAAACAGTAATATTTTACCAATAAGTCAAAGCTGATGCACTCGTATATGGATTAAGAACCATAAAGGACCACACATCATTACGTTTATGTTTTCCTCCATTAAATTACTCATCGTGTGGAAGTTATAAAATATCTCTCAAAATTTCCTCTGCTGGGTTGAAGCTATCACAGAAGAGGCTGCAATCGTAACCACAAGGGTTAATGTTTTAGTGATCACTTGGTTTTAGACAAGCATGGAAAATTACCATTTTTACCAAGAGATATAAAGAAATCTAAAAGAAGTTAATCGGTTGGTCCTTGAAAAATGATGCAAAGTTGCCCCTCATACCAGAATAACACGTTTTTCAGGCGTATTTGTCAATTTCACTTTCTCCAACCGAGGCTTTGCGATATATTTTTACATATGAATGCTCGTAATGAAATTTGAATACAAGGCTTTTTGACCTTTTCGCGTTTGGGTAATGAACAGGTTGATTAACTTGGAAACTTATATTTCTAGCATCTAATTTGAAGTATTAAGGAACTCAGCAAAATGCCTTCAGTATCACGAAAGATAGTGGAAAATAGTGAGCATTGAATGAGATTATTAGAAAAACTATATGGGGGATTGATAAATAGTGGATATAGATAGGCCCACAATTGTCAAGATTTTTTTGAGGATTTTGGTGAATAAAGACTTAGTTTTTCGAAAAAGGTGAACTGATGTCCGGCGAAAAATTACAACAGTGATTTAATAAAACTTGTCGAGACAAGTTTCAATTTTTTTTAAATATCGATACTTTTATATTATCGAAGGGCCTCACTTTCGACAAGTGGCCAATGAAATTAATTAGGGGGCAATAAACTGGCGATTTGTAGTCAACAGCTATTGGAATAGAGATGACGCCAATGGAAAATGAAAGTCATAAAGTTATGACATTCCCCCTTTACGTTATTAGTGAATATTTTTTCACTGCCGAGCCTTGGAGGTCAACAACTCCCTATCGGAATGAGAAGGATTTTTGCGACAAGAGTAGTTTATGTCTCCATCTCCACCTTGGTGACAGACAGGCAAAGAAAACCACGTCATTTCAAAAATATCGATACCAACATGAGAAATAAGATGAAACAAAATTCTTCGGTCGTAAATCACTTCCCTTGCCGTATTTAATATAAAAACTCAGCTATAATGAATTAAAGTTACTATACTACATGTAATGTCCATGATTCGTTGGCTGGTAGAAAAGTAAAATCACATCAAATGATGGAAAATTAACGATTTATGATTAATTACGAGGGTCATCCGGAAAGTAGTACCCGTTCGTGAAATAAAGACACAAAAGTAAATATTAACAAACATAAAAATTTTATTTGAAAGAGGATACTTTAAACTACTTCTCAACATAATCTCCAAGCAAATTAAGGCATTTGTCATAACGTGTGACAAGTTTCTGTATTCCTGCTGCATAGTCCTTCGCCGCCAGCTCATTGAGATACGCGAGGGACCCATCTTGCACAAATTTTTGCATAATGCAGATGGTGTTTAACAATTTCATGAACAATTGTTCGAGAAACATTGGGAAAATGCTCACAGATGTCATCAATTGTGACGCGCCGATCGTTCCTCACGAATTCGTCAACTGAGCTCACCAGTTGGTCTGTAATGACAGACGGTCTCTCCGAACGCTCATCGTCGTGTGTGTTCCCCCTCCCCATGTTGAAGTTGCGACACCACCGCCGAACAGACGACTCGTCCATTACATTGTCTCCATACACCTCCTTTAATTGGCGATGAATATCACATGGGCGAACGTTTCTTGCATTGAGGAATTTAATCACTGCCCTCACTTCACAACTGGCGGCGTTCTCAATTTTTTTAAACATTGTAAACAATCACAGAAACAACACAGGCAATGCTAGCGTCACGCAACTTGGCTCAGAGAAGGCAGACAAGCCACTGAAGCTATCTGACCTCGTCCAGCGGCTACTCGCGTCGTCAGCACTTCATGCGGCACGAACGGGTACTACTTTCCGGATGACCCTCGTAACTTTCAATGAAAAATTAATCATGAAAGAGGACAAAAAATCGGTAATAATAAAATTGCCAAAAAATATATTGCCAATATTATCTAACATAACGTTCCTTCCTGTAGAGAAAGTTATTTGGAATTTGGGCTGATGTTGTTTTCGGGAGACATGAGGGCTCCCGGTGGTGCATAATCCATCTATGGCACAATCACCTTCTTCGAATTAATGGACATCGTGCCCGTTGAATGTTTGCTTGGAATGATCCTTATTTATTTTCCTGAGTCCTCAAGGTTAGGAAAACGTACTTTTTTTCGATTTCGGTAACTTCGAACGCGTGGGAAACAAAAATTTGAGTCCATCACGATTCTCTCTGAGCAGATGTGCGTCCCTTTTACCGTCGACCACATCTACGATGCTCCCACGTCAATCGTGCTTCGTATGGATTATCCGACAAGAAATAACTGCCCATTGAGATAGATTACATGGACAAACCCCGTAGAATTACATAAGGATTTGGAAAAAAGTGAAAGAAAGAGTTTTTATGGAATCATGCGTAGTAGCATTTATGAGGGAGGAATTATCGTCGCGAGACTTAGTTATATCGACCGATAGTAATAATTCCCATCCCAAAAAAGATAAAAAATAGTCATGTTTGAGGACTATTGAACGATAAGTTTGATTTCAAATTCGACACATCTAACGTACTACTTGTAATAACAAGGAAAAAAATACAAAGAGGGAAAATGGTCATCATAGGAATAATCAGTTTGGGTTTAGGAAGAAGATACTGAAAAGATGGCAGTAGGGATGAAATTTACTGGGATGATCGAGCTTTATTTAGCCAGTCAGCAAATGATTAAAATCATTGATGGGTGCATTAAAAATTCAAGGGGATAGTTATGAGACGATAGTCAGTGTAAGAAAAGGATATTAAGTTTTAGAGAAAAAGGAAGGCTAAATCAAACGTTAAAATAGGAAGAAAAAAATTAGAGCATACATAAGTTTACATATTTCATAAGCGTTTACACTTCAAGACGAATGGTGTTGGGAAAAGAAAAGTCCCCAAAGAGGAAATTGTTGATAATAAAGACCTTGAATAAGGATTTAAATAAATGAATGGTGAAAACTGTGATATGAGGCGTGGTTTTGTATAGTTTGGGAACTCGGTCGTTGAGCCAAGATCATATGCGTACAATATACGAGTGGAGGTTTTTGAGGCGTAAGTTCGGAGAAGGACGAAACAAAGTAAAATGGAAGGAAAGGAAAATAAAGAAATAGGTGCTGGGTATTGTAGGGAAGGAGAGAAGGTTGTTGAGAGAAACCCAAAGCAAACAGGAAAAGAAGTTTTGGAGTATTTTTATTAGCATTGGCAAGTTGAGGACTATGATAGAGGGGAGAACGTCCGGCATACGAGGAAGAAAGAGGGCTATGATATGCGCGTCGGATAGAATGAAGAAGGGAGGTACGTAGAATGATGCATGAGGGTTTGAAGGGTTTGTTTTAGTGTAAGGTGTTCAAAATTTCTTGTTAGGTGAGGCTTCAATAGTGTAGCGGCGGTGGGCCAGTGCCTATTGAAAACCTACCTTAACAGGTAAACTACATTTTTTAGATTAAAAATTCGCTGCTTGTTAATCATTCGGTGGTAGAATAAGCAACGGACAAGAGCCTTGGCAAATTATAGTCTCCCATCTGAGTGAAGTAGATGACGATAAACATTTAATGTTCTCGAGAGGCTGTATTTTCGACGTGATATATTTTAATTATTGTGTGTAATGATATCACAAGCCAGTCATAGAGAGGCAAAGAGAAGAGGCATGTTGGACCGAATGGAAGGAGGTAAAAATTATTTGGAGTTGAAAATTGGTCAATTTTAGTGCAGAGTGTTAGGGTTTTGTAGTGTAATGTTTGGTCAGTTTTGAAGTTTAATAGCACTTAGCCTCTTTGGTCTATGAAAATACCATCATGCACGGAAGAGTACTTTCGACGATTAATCGCTCCGTCATTAAATGGCTGAGTTGGTGCTTCGATAAATCAAGAATTCCCCTTCCGACTCCCGAAACGGCCGAGTGTGAGAGGAAAGCATGGAGGGAGAATGCGAAATTGGGATTTCTCCTCCAGCGGAAAGGGATAGAGGGGGGAGGATGGGGCCACGGGTTTGCGGTCGAGTCGGAGGCAAAGGCTTTGCCTCATCGCATCTCGCAAACTCCCCAACCAACCAACCCTACCCACACCCCATCTCGCCTCGCACAATCGAAAGTTTCGGCGCATGAAAAAAACACGTTAGTGGTGCTTCACGTAGAGCGGTGTCAAAAGCTTACGGGCCGCCCTAATAGGCCGAAAACTCGTTTGATGGTCTTTTGAGGGAAGGGAGGAAAAAGAACGTTCCGCTCATGTGTTGTCGAGGATTACCGAGACACCGATCTGGAGCGCCCGCTAAACTGGTCCACACCGTCTCGCCGGCTGTTGGTGCCATCGTCAAACAAAAACTCTGTTCACACTTAATGGGTGCACATGAGGGCAATGGTTAGAGTATTGTGAGCCCCTCTTAATTAATACGTCAAAATGCTATGCGGTTGGAAGGAAATTAACGGAAAATAGCCGGTCGAGTTTGTCGCCGCAACGTTACACGCTCACCTGCTAAACCAAAATACCCAAGAAGTCGCGAATTCTAGTCCTGCCTTAGGCTATGTCAACTTCAGTTGTTCCTTCCTATGGATACCTGATTACAAGCCGGTATTGTCTTATATCCGAGGGCTAAAATGTGCCAACAGATACGTCCGCATACTGCAAATAAGGGAAAGGAAACTTTCCTCAATAATCTCCGTTGCGGAAAAAAATCGTGAGAAGTGATAATCAAGAAATAAGATGAACTTAAAAGTATATTTATGAAGTATTTTTACGAGAAAATCCGAGTTTGACGGGCTACTTGAAGAGGCCGGTTTGGCAGTCACTACTGCCGTTGAAGAGTAACAAAGGGTTAATAATTCTATTAAGATGGGGAAAAAGACTGCCACCAAAGAGGAAAAGATGAGGATCTCTCTCCCCAGGGACGACAGACACGAAAGCATAATCCGGGAAACCTGGACTTCATTTTACTAGCGATCCTCCTGCTACTGCACCGCCAGTAGGGGCAAACATTTCCACGAGCGGGTTAACTACGAAATATGGATAAAAAATGGGCAAGTGAAACACCCTAGATCCGTCAATTTATTCATGTAGACCTAAGTTCAAGGGTTCAAGATGGACGGAAATGGGGGAATATTGAGAAGAACACTTTCAAGTTCGGAACGCTGAAAATAAAACGTAGGATGTAAAACGAAATGTATTTGATCATTGCAGACATTTTATTTCTATTTTATCTTTTATATGAAGGTTATTCGGATGAATAGTTTTGCTTGAATTATTTTATTTAAGTATTCTTCGCATAATTGTAGGGAGGTAAGAGGTTTTTACTTTCAATGCAATTCCAAAGAAACTGTGAGAGATGCCGCAACAGTGACTTTTAACGGAGTCATCCACTAATATGCATTTCAGTGCAGCGATAACAATGTAATGCTAAATAATTACTAATTTTCTTTTTACTTCAGTCATATCGTAGAGGTCATTGCCTTCTTCGATTTGTACACTGATGTACATTCAGTGCATTATCTAAACAGGAATAACTATTAATTTTATCATTCAGTGAGTAGATTGTGTTACCCATCCAGTATATTATTATGTTTCATCAAAAATTACATTAATATGATATATATTTATCACGTTTGATGATGGAGGTAGGTATTTTACGGGTAGTTTCACTAATTTAAAATGGTTTGATGATGATACATGCATGTAGTTTCCACTAAAATGTAAGTGCCATGTATTAAGAGTGAAAACAAAAAATTCATTGTGCCACTGAAAAAGACATTGATTACTACTCGTGCGTGCTCCGCTCATTATCCAAGGGTTTAATCGATCCAGAAGCAATTAATCCCTTCTCCCAAGATAACAGCTTATGCTTGATTTTGATTTCCATCGTTTAGGGAAACGTGTTAAATGTGGAAATAGTTCGATATGTGCCAAAAGCCCGCGGGCGTTGAAACTTAATTTAGAATGTTGTACGTTTCGAATTAGTGTGTTTGGTGTCATCTTACGCCATATAAGTAATGGAAAAACTTCCAATTTTCAATGAAAAAATTAATTTTAGCCGTTAACAGGAAGAGTAAACCTAAATTGTTACAATATTAGACTGAAAAAAGTGGTTATTAGAATTTTTCCTCACCAGAATCAGGTACTAGATAGATACATTTAACATTTTCACAAAATGCCTGAATTAACCCGTTTAATTTATTTAATGAGGATTATTAGTAGAGCTTAGGTATCTCAACAGTTATCATGACTGGGATTGTCTGCCACATAGAGAGAGAGCGGAATGGGACGTTTAGCAACTATTAATGTCTTATTCGTCGCTGTTTCTACGCCGCCTCCTTCCAGCCGGATAGGTCTTGCTTGTCTTTCTCCTCTGGTTAATCATATTTTCTAACCCCATCCATTAATTTCATCCGAAAATCCTTTCCTTCTCCTTTCTCTCTTCCGTCTGCCCTACATTCTCCTCTCTATCACGATGTTATCTGCATCCCCACCCCACGTTTTTAGCATATCCTCCACTCACTTTTTCTGCCCTCTCCGAATTTCACTAACAGCGACTTCCTCTCTTCTCCCACCATGTTTGAAAACCTCATCGTTAGTCTTTCCTCCTGTCCAACTTTTTTTCTCCATTATTCTCCGCACCCACTTCTCAAAACCTTCTGATCATTTCTCAAGTCCCTGTCCCCAAAACCAGTTTCCAGAAACATTCAGTCCTTCGCTCTACTTAATCGATGTCTACGAATAGTAACCTGTTTCCTACTTTTTACTTCCTACTGTCGATTCCTCCCTCTGCAAAAGCTTTTTTCGTTGATGCACACGCTCTAATGATATCACTACTACGTCCACTGTCTTTCAAAAAAATACTGTCCAGAAATATGGAGTTTATCTATTCCCTCCCATTCTATATTCCTCTGAACATAAACATTTGCCAACATTGGACAATAACTATAATATTTGTGCTGTCCAGTTAATTGTATGTTGGTCATCAGGTAATCTGACATAATCAGTTCCCCCAACACCTTCATTCCCGCCTCTAAGCTTTCTCGAGCAACCACTGGTATTTTCTCCGAGTTCTCGATAAAGAGGATGCTGATAGCGGTCAACATTGTCTTACTCCGCCGTCTGTCAGTTCCCATCCCAAAACTCCCTCTGCTGCCCTTGTGTCTGCCCACTTGTGTCTTTGTCAGGTAAGAGGATGCCAGTGTGTCACTCCGGTTCTTCTGAAATTCATTCATGTACTCTACCCACTCTACTCTGTCGAAAGCCTTCACGAAATCCACAAGCCACAGAAAGAACAACTGATCTTCACGGGGGTCGTTTTCCCGGTTATAAAAAATTGTTTTTTAAGGACTTTCTTTGCGATGTGTACTTTTTCCACCTACAACATTAAAATCCGGCAGTTGTAACCGTATAGTTATCAGCCCTTCATTCTCTTTTATCTAATCTAATCTTGAATCTCAAACATGAAATAAATGAAAGAAATAGGGAAACGCAGATATGTGTACTTACCCCTAGTGTTATTTCCTTTGGGGCAAGCAAGGTCCGATCCTTTTCTCCGTTCATTCCTTACTCTCGAAACATTCAACATTCTCCCGTATGTCTATTTGGAGATTCGAATCTCGTCCCTTCTCTCAAACACGGTCATACCAGCGTGGCACACTTCTTTCATCTTTGTCCTTTCCCTAGCAACTCCCTACGCAACCCTCTCATTCCTCACCCACTCCCCCCCTCTCTCTCTTTCCTCTTTTAATCGCAAAAATCACTCAAGGACCTCATTTTGTTGACATTTATGCTTATCTTGGCATACAAAAGTATCAAATCATTGCAATAATGTGAGGAATTCTTCTTCTACGCACGGTCATTATTAAAACCGTTGACAAATTTTCATTAAAAAAAATAGATTTGTATAAACTCCATCCACAAAAAAACATTTCAGCCTAAAATTACACTTATTTCATTTTCCATGAATTCTCGACCAAAGCCGTGGGGATATTATTATCACTTCAACATACCTTTATTTCCTGTAGTCCATTACCTATCTTGATACATATTGCCATTCATGTTGCATATTTTAAATCAATATTCAAGCTAGTTTGGTTTCGTCTCTTTGCCAATGAGATCAGTTTACGTTTTCCTTCCGCCTTTTCTGGATGCCCTGCCTCTGAAAATTTTCGATTTTATCGCAGTGCTCTTTCCACCACGATTCCTTGGTGAATTGGTAGAATCTTGGCTACTTTACCTCAATTATTTCCATCTCTATTCATTATTCCCCCCCTACTCCGCGTTTATATTCTTCCATTCCCTGATCCCCTCCATTCCCGTGATTTTTTCTTACTCAATCATCATTTTATCGTAAAATCATTTAATAATCGCGAAGGAAAAGATAAACAAGGCATACATTATGAAAAAAATGGGGTCGAGTTAACCTTTTCAGAACAGCTCAAATACCTGATTGTTACGAGGGTGGTCCCAGAAGTGACCGGCCTGACCTAGAGATGGCGGTAGTTGTTTAAGAAGAAAGTGTTGTTTCATCAAGACAATGCACCAGCTAACAAATCCGTTATTATCCAATAGCCGAAATTCATGAATTACAGTTTGGGTTGCTGCCTCGTGCAACCTATTCTCCAGATTTAGCCCCCTCGGATTATTTTATCTTCGCAAACTTGAAAAAATAGCTTGGTGGTCAAAGATTTTCCAACCATGAAGAAGTGATGTCGGCAGTTGATGGCATTTTTTGAGGAGCAAGACAGTTCTTATTATAAAAAGGGTATCGAACTTATTGAACATCCCTGGGAAAAGTGTATAGAGCCGAAAGGAGATTATGTTGAAAAATAAATACATTTTTTTTCCAAAATGTTTGTGTTTTCTTTGTTGGGTGGGGTACTTCTGGGATTGCCCTCGTACCCTGACATCAGACCTTTCATGGAGTTCACACATTAGAAGAATATGCATATTAACCTAAAGGAAGCCAGGTTACATTAGATGATCATAGGAAAAGAAAAAAATGTTACTAAACTATTAGATATATAAAAGATAATTACGGAAATGGAATAGTGTTCCTTCGCTTTAGTTGGACAACATTTAGAATACGCGGAAAGTGTCTGGGATCTATGGGAGAGACGGTTAATAAAAGATTTAGAAAATATCACCTAAAATTCACTTGGCTTGTTCATAATTGCTCCCGAAAACCGATTAAGCGTCACGGATATTATGGAGGAATTTGGGAGCCCCTAGATTCTCGAAGAGAACGGGGAAAACTTAGAATTAAAAAATAAAGTACGCTACACATTAATTCTTGCAACACCATGGGAATTATTATGGCACCAATGAATTTATTAATATATTTGACCTCCGGGATAAAATAAGATAATTAGGCACCGTCACAGACATATACAAATACTCATTCTTCCCTCGCAACATACGCAAAGGTAACAAAGTCGGACTCAAAGAGCTCAAAAAAATTCAATTAAATTGAATGTTAGAATTTTAATGAATTGTTCAAATCCACAATCATTGCACGATGCATATAGGCATGTATGCGCGCGAGTGTTTTAGTGTATGAGCCAACATGTATTCAAGTGTATGTCTAGACTCATATTCCTACATTTATGAACGGTGTCCTAACAGCCCGCGCCGGTTTTTCCTACTTCTCCCTTAATGGTGGCCAGCAGGATGTAAATGCGTAGGAGCTGATAAATTCGCGCCCGACTCATCCGCCTGAGGAGTGAGGTAACCTTTCACTCGCCATATGCACCATCCGACAACCTCATCTTGATGGATGTACCATACATTCACCCTCACAGCATGCACCCTCTATTTCATCATCTCTTTTCCTTCGATAACCTTTGCCGTGTACTTATTTGAGTTTATTTTTATGGCCCAATTCTCTTTTGGAAGGACCTGGAAACTTTTCCTTGATTTAGCGAGTGGCTTCCTTTCTCATCGTGAGTCGGGGAAGATCCTTCTCTTTCCACGACACTTACCATTCTGCTTCTTTTCATTTTGATCGACCGGGAGGAGGGGGAAAGGCAAATGACCCCCCCTTCGTGGGTCGAAACCCAAAGCGCCTTGGCTCCAGAATGAGAAAAAATGAGTCTTAGCTCGCATCGATGTCTACCGCTGTTGAAATTACCGACGTATATGATAATGTACCTTAGTCGCCTTTTTTGTCGCATTTCTTCACCAACATCTATCTGCTCCTTAGGTCAATGATCCAGAGGTAACGAATTCGACAATAATAGACGCCCCGAACTTTGGGGTGGGTCAAATTTCGCACTCAAGTGATGCTTAATAGTTTTCCGTTCGTGCATCCAGCATGTGGAGATCCTAAGATTGTAGGATGGCTCGATTTCGTAGCAGTTGAGGAAGGATATGGATCATCCAATCGGTGTTAATTATTTCACTTAAAGCAAGAGAAGAGTGGCGGTAGTCTCTCAAGGCAATTAGTCTTCCTAAAGGAAATGTTTTTGGTCTGTTGGTCAAGCCTTTCTACACATATTTCCGGTGTTCCTGTTGTTCATGCCCCTGGAAATTAAAGAACTTAAGCGGCGTGGTTATGCGGTAGAATGGTATAGTAAATTATAATAGCGACAAAATAGCTAGAAAGGGTTTCTGTCAGAACGCAATAAGACTATCGAGATGATCTAGATTATGGATATCCGGTGACGTCAAACTTCGAGTATTTGGATACTTTATTATCAGTACAGCCGCAGTCTTACCCTTAACGAATGCATCTGCGAATGGTTGGACCCCTGGGAGCCTAGTTGCCAATATCCATTCGTTTGGCCGCGATCAACAAACCGGCTTAGATTCGCAATGTTCCCATGTCATTCAGTAGCTATTAGTTTCAACTAGTTGAGCTATTTTCGGAATTTTCAACCCAGGACAGGGGACCGCGATTGCTCGTGCAATTAGGGGCTCGAGGCACCTCTGTTGCCCCCTCTCCCACTTCAGCCCCCTCCCTTCTCCACTCCCTCACTCTACGACCAGGGAAGGCAACGGAATGCTGAATGCATATTACTCCCTTGTCGAAAATACCGCAGTTCTTCGAAATCATCATTGATGATCTACCTAACAAAGGTATATTCTTGATAGCCTCTGACAGCTATAAATTGTTTCCCGAGGACTTCCTCTTGTTTGCCATACATTATTAAGTACTTCAGCCCTTCAAACTTCCCATCTGTCTTCGTGATGCCCGAACAGTATATTCGCTTCCCTCGTCCACCCCGGTTTTCGAGCGTTCACCCATCTATGACGACCTTTTTAACGTCCCACTGCCTCTTCAGTATTTCCTCCACCCACTATTCCTGTGCGAATTGCTGATTCCTGTGACCTAAAAAGGCATTCATACCTATTTAAGTACACCTACCGTATGTATGCACGTATGTACTGCACTCGACAGAAACCAATTAAATGCTCCGCTGAATGTCGCGGAGCCAGACCGACCACCCCACGTGATCTCATCATCCCGGGCACGTGCACGCATACTGAGTTGGCTGGAATTTTCCCACTACGCGGGAAGGTATTAGTACGGAGAGTCGAAAACAAAAGGATTTCTCAGGTAGTGTGATAAAAGCGAAAGAAAAATGTGACGTGAGCCTGGGTTTTTTTTTCGCCGCAGACGTACCAGGTGGGCTTGAGGAGGAGGAGGTTCGTTATATGTGATGCGGGAGAAAGTCAGCCAGAATCTTGCGTCTCTGAGTTAATAAGGTTTATGAAATTTCCAAAAGCTCTCACAATTATTTTCGAGATTTTTTGGAATTAATGAAAATAGAGAACAAAGGCAATGCCACGCGTAAATGCTTTTTTTTCATTAACGAACTACAGGTTTCGTTTAGCTAGTGTGACGTCCACATAAAAATCATTAAAAGTGAAACTTATTTCTATCGTTTATTTATCAAAACGAAATAAATCTTAAATTTTGTTAGGGACATAGTTTAATTTATTTTAAATATTGTTATTTCGCCTCAGAGATATTTTTCTGACCACAAGTACCAAAATCCCAAAGCTTCACAGTGGATCGTTACCACCCGAGACCTTGGTCGCTGGTAATGGAAAGCAGTTTTTCTTTTGAATACTATCACACGTCGAAGGTCGTTGTAATTATAGAAAAGGTTGGGTGGGGAGGAAATGTTTCTATTCTCACGGAACGATTCCACTCCAACTCGGGCTGTGGTATTAGAAATACCGTCCAGGACATTGAAGTGGGAGGGGCACATTGTGTCCGAAATGCAGAAATTTGTCCATCAAGGAGTTAGAATAGTGTTAGAAGTGGTAGTAGTTATTAGGGGAGGCGACCGAGAGCACAGATCATTTGCGCCATTAGGGATTGTTGGGGGGAGGATATTTAGGCGAAGGGGGAAGGGTGGAGAGGAACTCGGCGTCGGTATTAGCTCTGCTCTTTACAAAATGCGTCAAGGGGTCACATAATTTAACGTCCCATCCGACGGACAGCGTACTTCATTCGAAATACTCTCCACATAGCACCTCGAGTAGGGATAGAGATACCAGTGAAATGTTTTGCCACCTCTGGGATTCGAATGCGAGCCCCTCGGGGTCGGAAGACGGTAATTTAGCCACCGCATCATCCCGATCGCTGCGAGACCGTGCCGAAATTTGAAGAATTGCCTGCCAATCCAGTATATTTTTTAAAATCCTGTATATTTTTGAAGTGGCATACATGTAGGTACTAACCAATGGAAACTGTTTTATGTATTCGATTAAACCCAATGGCCAGGACCTATGATGAAAATTCTGTAAGCTGTAGTTTTTGTGTGAGAGGTCAATAAGACCTGCCACGTAGCACCTCAATCTCAAAAATATTTTGTACAGATTTTGGATATTACATCAATTATAAGAATTATACAGGCCAGCAGACAATCTGCATGCTGTATATGTAACCCCTTGTAGCTAGGATCCATTTACGTTACTCATCTCTATTATACGCTGCAAACCACCACTAGGGTATACGGCAGGGGGTGTAAGGTCAACAGAGTAAAGTATTTAGTGATATCAACAAAGTGGTACTATTTTATCTTCAGGAAATTTGTCGCACGTGATGTTTCCTAACGTTTTGCGACCAAGAAATGTGGTAGGGAAAATTATTCTCTCTATCGATCGGTCTGTCCGGCGGTCAACTTCCGTCATAAACTCTCGCTGTGATTTCACCCACCAATACAATGCGGGTCTAGCATTATTCTCTTTCTCTCTCTGTGTCAGCGTAAAACTCGCGTGATTTGCACATATCTAAGTAGTTTATTCCTGCATGGAATCTTCGTACCCCGTGTGGATCCCAAGCCGAGCTATCCAGAAATAATGTTTCGCTTTCCGGGCGTTCACAACGATTCTTCGCGAAATGGTAACGTCATTATCTCCGGATTGCCTGTAGATGTTTTGATTTCACCTTCGCGAATGTGGAAATCGCGCACCCCACGTAATGGGAGCCGCTAGTCGCCGCGTCTTGACCTTCGTCTTGGTCGCTGGTGAGATCCTGTCGTCCGGTCGCTGGTCGGGGTGGGCGGCGTTGATTGCCGCGGCGCCCAGTGGGGGGGGGGGGGAGGGGTCAGACACCTCGGGAGAATAATCATAAAGCGAGGAGGAGGAGATTCGTTTGTCGCACGTCCGCTCATTTACGAGAGAAAGAGAAAAAGAATGGCAAAGTTGGCAAATTCCACACCTGGGCACTGTGGCGTCATCGGCAGTCTCTTCCCCCCGTTCTCCCCGCCCATCTAACTCGCTTTCCGTGATGCAACTTCGAGGAATTCGGTGAAAACCTTTGGGGGGGAAGTGAGGGGGGTAAATTAGCGTTAATTCGTTCGAGGGCCGACGAGAGGTGTGCTCCAAGGGCCGCTCGACTTTTTGCGTCACACGACATTGTGTTTCTCTCCCGTGAAGTGGGCTCACACACCCTCTCTCCTCCCCTCATTGCCCCCGTAATGTCTTCTTTTTTTAGATCGGTACCACCACGCGTCCACTCCAAATGACTTTATTTGTGGCTTCCAAACGACCATGGTTTTATGCACATGCATCATTTAGCCTCGATTGTTTACACAGAAGGAGCTCAGGTGCGTAATATGCGTGATTTATTAACCGTCCGAAGCTGCAGACGAATTCGGGAGAAAAGTTGGTGCAGAGAGAAGAGAGGAGAGTTACTTGGCGAAATTGGGGGAAGTCGGAAAAAGGTGGATGGAGAGAAATTGAATGGTAGTGGAATGTTTAAAATGGTGTACTAGAAGGAAGAATGCACTTATTAAGCGGAGAAAAAGAAAGAAAGAATGAAATTAAAATATTTCGAATTACTATTTCATTACATAATGGCATATAGTTCGAGTTACTTGAAAAATGCATCAACAAACACGTGAGACAGAGTTCTTGCTGAAAACTATTATAAAATAACATTAGTTAAACGAAAGAGTAGACGTGGACCAAAAGTAAATGCTAACAATCACGAACTGTGGTCGAAACATATGAATTTATACCAGAAAAAAAGCAATCAGGAATTCTTAGCCTCCTTTTGTAAAACTGTGCTAAGACATGTGTCAACTGGCCATCCAGCCTTCTCGCTGCGTCTCTGTCCTACCGGTTTTGTATTTTTCCACCTCTTTCTCCTTATTAATTTAGATTTTCTTCAATGAATTGTCTTCTTTCAATCAGTCATTCCCTCTCATAGTGTTTACAAGTCCTGGTTCTTTCGTTTGGCACGCTCTCCAATGGATATGTTTATTCTTCAATTTCTCTTAAAAATTCTTCACTCATCACTAACTTTGCTTTTGTCTAGTTCTCTCCATAACCAAAGCTCAAAACTTTGAAGGCACGTCTTTCTTCTTTTTCATCCTTTCCTTTGCCTTATACGAATTTACACTCCAAACAAGACATTTGCGAACTTTTTTTCTCAACTTTAATAGTACTAGGCTAAGTGTAAGCAATTCCTCGATCCCTGCAAGTTCCAGTTTTCCCTGATAATTACTGGTTCTTCACGCCTCTGCACAACTCTACCATTTGAGATAATTAATCTACTTATTCACTCAACAACTCTGCCAAGCTAAAGACGGAGTTATTGTAATTTTATTGTTCGTGCTCGTAATATCAGCTTTAAGGATTTTTTGGTTCATGTTGGTCAAGACTTGGAAGTACAGTAGAGTAGGTTTCATCAAAAACTCATCCTAACTCGACAGATTAGTGCCAATGATAATTATCTGCTCTAAAGTCTCGCCCGCACAAATTTCTTTCCTTCAAGTCAAATAGGTACTTCCTCATTTTCTTTTACCGTTCTCATAAATTATATTTTAACTAAGGTTCTTCTCAATCAAGGATTTGCGAGTATTTATTTCCCCCCTCAAAAATGATGTACTGAAACATGATATTTTTTATTCCAAGTTCCTACTGTTGGAACCGGTAGATCGCGTTGATTCGGTGTATAGTAATGTACTGGCCCGAGGACCCAGGCTCGAATCCCAGCGCATGCAGATTTTTTTACGAGGATCTCCCGATCCTTACTCGAGGTGCTATGTCTAGAGCACTTCAAATGGAATACGATATCCGAAGTGGACACTAAGCGTTTTTCATTTAGATTCGGCTATCATTAAGAGGAGTAGGCTACCATAAGAGTAGGCTTTCGTTTAGCATAAGAGTTTCAGCGAGTTTAGCAGAAACCACTCATACATTCATTCATGCCAACATGCATGATGACATACTGCATTCACTTTACAAACCAAATTATCTCTCTCTCAATATTCTCCTCTATTTTCTCATCATCTGCTCTTTATAATACTATTTAATGCCGACGCGAGGTTTCTGTGCAACCTTTCTTCTCCCATTCCCTGGAAATCCCAATTCTTCCAAATTACTCACTTATCCCTAACGGCGCAAATTACCTCGGTAGTCGGTCGCCTCTCCCCAAATAACTAACGCAAGTACAAGTAACGAATAACTTGTGTCCTGCTACTGATGCGACTGTTTACATCATTACTTGTAGTCCCTCCTGCTGTCACTGCCTGGTAGATTTCATTTTTGCAATACTTTTTCCCCGACTATCGCACCTTTTGTCTTTTGTCAAATGCTCTTTTCGCAAGTCTAGCAGAGTACCTGTATTTATTAAAGCATCCATTCAGTCATGCATATCACCATGCAATGATGGTATGCAACATTCATCTCTTATCTATCTCGAGAGAGAGATCCTCCTCCAACTCTTGCTAATACTTTTTGACTTCCTTATCACTCCTTTATTAATTAATCTTCGAAGTTTCCAGTCATTTCTTTTACATTTCAGCACACGATACACGGGAGAAAAGCATAAGTTAGAAGAACGTGGCCATTTCCACATCCAGAGAAAAGAGATCACTTTCCTCATCTGTATTGGTTTGTTAATCTTTTAAAGCTTTCAATGTTTTCACAACACGTCATTTTGCATCAACCACGAATATCAGTAGTGCCTCGAGGAAGGACGGCGCCGTGAATTCCCACTGCCCTCTCTCTCCCCCCCCCCCATCCATTCCCCTCCCCTCCCACGTGTGGTGTCCCGTTATAGGCGCGGTCGGAACCCAAACTTGGGCGCATTCGGGCGAACGGAACAACTCTCTCTCTCGCAAACGTCCTTGATCTCTTCTCCACCCCTCCCCCCTCCGGCCGCTTCCGCGTCGGTTGGGACGCACCGCGGCCCGCTGGCCTCCCTAGCATTCAGGGCCGCCTTCGTTGGCACGCACCTTTGAGAGGTCTCCTGGCACGCATCGCATTCCGTGAATCAAGCTTGCACCGGATTGTCGAGTACGGCCGAATTACCACGCAAAGTATTGTCTAACGGTGCATCGCTTTCGTTGGCAGTACACCTACCTCATCGCCTTTAATAACTATTGATCTGTCTTGATCTAAATAGAGTGAGATCATTCCATTATCTGCCAGGTGCAAAAATGTATTCTAATTGATGGTATTTATTATAATGTCCGTTGGTGCGATTATGACTTCCCGCACATTAACATGCACGTATGTGACCGGGTATTGTGATCCCGGGGGTTCTTTCGAACTAGGAATATACATTTGTCGAATGGCGAATCATTACGTCACGACCCTGATGAATACCGTTGTTTAGGAACGCAATATTTATAAGGATTAATCAAGGGAACGATATCAAAAGTTCGGAATTGTCGAGTGACGTGATAATACGGAAATATCAATTAATATCAACCCCCCGAAGTAGCTTGCATTTTTCGTCCTCTCCTCTTACGACCCCTTTTTTATTCAAGCTACCCATCAATTCACAACTCCTTGTAGTTTTCACGCACGTATTCTGCTGATAGTAATCAATGGTGAAGCACTTTTTGCTTGCCGGCATCACAATGTGTGCGAATGTTGATATTTTATGTTGTAATGAAGACTTTTTTTAGGAGGACTTGTTATTCGGCTTGTAACTTTTGAGGAAAGGGGCGTAGTTTGCGTCGATATACTGTTGCCACGGTTACCTCCATCGCGGCGGTGGAGACAAATGCGGATCTAACCGCGCTCAAGTCTTCGCCGAGAGTGAGAGTGATTGTTCGGTAACTAGGTCAGAATAAAGCTAGCTCTCGGGTTCAGTGTTTGGGTAGTTTGGATGGAGGCTTGGGTGCGGAGGTAAGGAGTGGACCTCTCTTTCGGTCCTGGTGCTTTGACCCATCCTCCGGTTCGCGCCGCCCGCCCCCTCGACTTCCCGGCCATCCGAATGCGCGCGCTTGACCAATTGCGCGCTCGCTTCCAACGCTGGACGGTCAGGGGACCGATTAGCATTTCCCGCGCTCATTCAGTTCGCGGTCGCTTCCGTTCAAAAGTATCCCCTCCTCGAAGCGCCGACGTGAAAAGCAGGCTACACGCGTGAATATTGACCTATTTTTTTGCTGAAAAAAGCCCTAATTGACACTGGTTCGTTTTCGCCGTTGGAGAGAAACGTCTCTGAATGGCCGACTGTCATTTATTGAGTTCCCTTGTTCCGCTATTCGTCGCGGTGGGGTAGGGGTCACTTCCTCCGCTTTCCCTCTGCTGCTGACCAATGGTCATCCAAGCCTTTGAGAGACAACAGACGAGCAAGTTCAAGCGGCCCATTCATAAACATAGTCTTGATATTTAGGAAAAACTTTCAATATCCTGCGGTGATGACGCGTGTGAAATTATGTATTTTCAGTACGACTATTCTGTGGGCATTAATTTCACCAGGAACAAATTGGAAAGAAAGGATATTTACTCTATACGTACCTACTCGTGCAATTACTGCCGTGGAGTTATCATAATTTATTGCATATGCTGCAATATCTCAAACTAGCCCACAGTATATACGACATATTAAAAGCAAATATTATCTAACATTTTATTTTGGGCAAAGTACGAATTAGAGAATGATACTTTACCTAAAAACTGAACGAATACCCTATTTTTTACGAAACTTCCATAAATAATTAACCAAAAAAACGTGCATTTTACAAAGTATATATAGTTATTTTCGCGTTAATTATCATTTTTCCCTTTTTTGGCACAAAAAAACTTCAAAAGTAGCTAATTTTGTAAAAAAAATGAGAAACAAAAGAAAATTGTAGTTTTGTTCTGATTTTTTTGCACAGTGCAGCGTTCACTCACTCAAATGTCGGGAGTGTCCTTCAAACCACGGTCAATCTCAGGTGGCGACCACCAATTCAGAAATCCGTCATTACGATGGCGAAGGTGTTTAGTCTGCGGAACCCGACAACGCAACGACGGAGATGTTTGGTTGTTATACCCCGCTGTCGAACGCTTATCAAACGTTCCGCATTTCGCTTAAATATACGGGTTCTATCGCAAAAATAAGTATTTATATGTGTACACACTATATATATGTATATATATGTATATATGTGTATATATATGTATGTATATATATATATATATATGTATAAATATGTATATATGTATATATATGTACATATATGTATATCTATATGTGTATATATATATATATGTATTTACTATAGTTAAAAAGATGATATTATGAAATATTAAATCGGGGTAGTGTGGAGCAATCGCCGTAATGCCATTTTTCCTATAATTTCAGTTTTTCCAAAAATATTGAGGAATTGCTCCTTAAATTATTGCTGTGCTAGAGAATAAAGCTGATAGAGATGCATTCATTTACCCCACGATCGAATTGATTTGTACTGCTCAATCTACTTACGCTTTGAGAGTTTCTATTCGTTGAATTTGTGACCCTCTGCGTTGTCTCCATTCCCGGAAGACGATATTTCAATATTCAAATTACATGGGATATATTTGGCACATAACTCAAGTCCCATATCCATCATATATGAACCCATTAGCAATTTGAACACTGTGCAATGTGCTGCGGTTTAGCCCAAGTTATTATGTTAAAAGATACGGACGACAATTTCAAAATAGGTGTGGCATCAAGAGGTCCGTTAACCACATTTTGTGATTGGCGAATGGAAAGGTAATAACGTATGCTAAGGGGAACGTGAGTTGAGGACGCGACGATGCGAACCATCGGCGGCACCATTGATCGAATTGGCAGAATACTCGAGGAAATGATATTGTTCCCCGTCTCGATATGAGAAACTCTCACGTTGTGCCGGAAGCGAGAGAAGATCGCTCTGCAAGAGTTTAAAGGACGTTTCTAAAATGCATTGAGTCTGCGGGAGATCTTACGTGTTGGTTGAGTGTGGTCATACAGTGTAAGTAAGGACAAGAGAGAGAGAGAGAGCACTTAGAAAGGATACTTGTTGTCGGCCAGAAGATTACGTACATCTGTCGTGAAGAGATTCGTGTGGTCAAAAGAAATAGAACAAGAAATTTCCCCAGAAGGCTGCTGTTAAACCCCTCGAGTAATGAGGCGTAAATTTATAAAAGAGCAAGTTATTTTCTTTAAGACAATATCCAAAAGCTTCTAGATCCAAGAGAAGAATCTTTGAGAAAATTTAAGCTGACGGTCATTGGGCATCATTGCTGCCATGCTCACACATTCGATATCCTTATTATTTTACCCTTACATTATTAAATCTCAATAGTAAAGAGGGCAAAAGCTACCTTATACCTACATTTACTCCACGATAACCTGCTTCTTATTATTGATCGCTCTTGAAAACTAAGTTCGGTACTTAAGATCGTTAAATGATTAGACCTGTTCCTCGGGAATCCAGTGGACTGCTCGGTAGTGAGTCGCCTTTCCCGTTTCCTTTTTTTTCTAGGTCAGTCGCAAAAAGTCTCTTTCCCAGTAACAAGTCTTTACAAAGCCTCCCCCACCCACATTTTTGCGGTTTTCTTTCACCTTGAGGTCGTACGAAAAAAGTTCGCCTTTCAATAGAAAGGAAACTCGAAACACAGAGCTGAATGTTTGTATTCTCTTTCTGTCGCAAATTTGGATGCTGCTTTTGTTGGAAGTTTTCAACATCTTTGTCCGGGACTAAGTAGAGGAGTGGTTCGCGGAGAATGTGAACGCGAAGCTCAAAGTGCGATGGTGTGGAAATCGCTTAGAGAAAAGGAAATCGGGAAGTTGCTTCAAATTTCAAATGCGTCCAGGAAGAAAAGTGCATCCTACAGGCAATCAATTGCCTGTGGAAGGTATCGTTTTTGCCCCCGGGATGTCGAGAATCGGGGGGTGGGGGTGGCGTTGGTGGGCGCCTGGGTGGACAGAGCGCCCCTGCGGGCAGGGCCGGCGAGGAGCGCGTCTCCTTGCCTCCGTTGTTTAAGTGATCGGAACGAACGTAATTTTCGTGATTCATGTGACGCCGATCTGAAGCCCGTGGTGCTTCTGCATTCTCACGTCTTGATCCTGGAATCGGTCACTTTCATCCCATTTCCCCAATGAACGTTCTCGTTATACCCTGGTTCTCGTTCTCCCTTTCCCCTGTCTTTTGAACGGAGGGCAACAGTTGACGCGCGTGAATGTCCAACTGAGTTCTCCCGTGGTTTTGTGGGTCTTCGGTACCACCATGCAAATAACCCGAAGGGAATTTCTTAGTTCTTTCAGAATTATATCGCTATTTGTGTAATTAGCTTATTCCTTCATCGCACCCGGCATTAAAATGAAACAGTCTTCAACTCTCCATACATACTGCCTCATCCATTCCGTCAAGCATGTCTGCTGTGCTTTATTTATTTTAGGTTACGGTCATGAACTGCCTTCTTTTTGATAAACAATATTGGCCAAAAAGTAATATTATCAACGGGTAATGCATCATAGTTGATAATCATGAATTGAATTGTAATAATCATGAATTAATTTGTAGTTAAAATACGTATGTTGTAAACTACAGCAACTGTAATTTTTCCTAATTTACATTAATACTTATACTTTAAAACACCTTTCCGAACATTAATTTTAAAAGTGTTTTTGAAAAGAACTTTTTTAAAATTCCATAAGAGTCCAATTTCCTTTCCAGAGGAATTGAGTAAACTTGAGTAAATATAATCTGTACAATGAAACGATTGCCTAATTTGAAAACGAAAGAAACTTTGTAATTGAATTTTGACATTAAGTTACATAAAATAGTTTTACTCATTTGAAGGATAAAATTGATGATAGACATTTCTAACTCCATACATCAGACAGCGATGTTTTCGTGTAATTTCTGTTGTCTAAACAAGGGGTGAGAGTCAGGAGAATTCACATTCCCAACACGTTCGTTCGAATGAACGGTCTTTCACAACCCAGGTATTTCGGATGTTACATTCGTGTTCGGGAACTCTCTCCCTTGCGACAAAATTAGAGGAGAAGAGAAAATTATCCAATCAAATCGACTCACTCTATGCATAGGAAATTTTTAAAGTGGGAATTCTTGGATCCGGAAGAGGCAAATGGCGTTCCGCGGGCCCTCTACGTACGTTCTCCTCTGGAACTCCTTTTACGAAATGAGGAAACGGCAATGACATCCGCGACTTCATTATCAATCGTCGTTGGGATACCGTGGAATCGTTCATTGCGGAGCCTTCTGGTGCCGATGACGAAGGGAACACCCGCTAGTTTTTCACCCGTCTCGATTGAATAATATTTGAAAACAATACAGTTTCACCGGTGATCCTCTCCGATTTTTTGGTTGAATTGCGTTTTTCTGCTTCATTTGGATCACGCGTGGAAGGCTCTCAGACAAGAGCGTGCTCTTAATTAGTCCGTTGGGGCACCTTATCTGTAAACGCACGCCGTCTTTCCTTTCGCGATTAGTATTGGGTTTCCTTTCATGTTTTTAATCGCGTCCACCTTTCCACTCGGCCTGGGCAAATAATCGCCCTCCTTTCGCTATCTCTTCTGGCGTTAAAAAGGTCGCTCGTGCGCATCCAAAGAGGTAGACGCGGGGGTGTTTGCCCGTTGTGGCTCTTTGAGTCTCTTTCGCGTTCGAGTGCCAATGCACGGTGACGGGTAGGCGCGTGACTTCTCGTTTTGTCTTTCTTCGCCGGCCCTCTTCCGTTCGCGTGTCGGCTGCGCCCTATTGTGAGTGACATCCGATCTCGTCGGACCTAGAGTTCTAGATAAAGGGATCAATCCTTGTAGAGCTCCGGGCGGACCGCTGGACGTTTGGCAAACGCTCCGGGGGTTTTCTCTCGGTGGCACACGACGCCTAGCGTGTGTGCGGAATACTGGCGCACCGTGCAGATCTCCTCTGAGGCATTGATGGACGGCCTCCTCCTGCCGTCCATGCGGAACGAGAGATTGGTTTTGAGGGCGGCGGAAGCCATTTCCCCGGCACGCCTTTGTTTGACTCCCCGGGGAGATGGAAGGAGCGGCGGGCAACGTGGAAATTGCTGAAGTCAGTGAAGAATCCTGATGGCGTGGAACGTGGACGATAGCGTCGATGCGAGAGCGAATGACACATATTGCCCGGCGTTGCCTTCCTTCCCCGTTGCGAGTGAATTCGTTAATCAAGGTATCGGCGGTCCCCCGTTCTCAATCATAAACGCTATGCGGTACGAAATAGTCATTGAGGCTCCATTGAAGGCGCTTGACTCCCACTTTAAGTGGGCGAGACCCACGACTGACGGTTTATGTACCCGATTGGAAAAATGCTATGGGGTTAGTTGTGAGGGTGTGTATGTGTTGTTTCCGATTTGTGGGAAACTGAGAAGAGAAGTAATTAAAAGGGAGGTGGTGCTTCCGTTTAATTTGACTACACGTGGAATACGAGGGAATGATTCGAGATCTCTGACGGAAAATGCTACTTAAAGATTTGGGAAAGGGTTGGAGAAAACTCGCTACTTTTTTGTATTGCTAAAAGAACAGGCTAGGCTGGCCGATATTTTAGAGGGATTACGCTTGAGGCCCCTTTATTAACAAAGGGCAAAACTTCAACAGAGGTATTGAACACTTTGGTGTACTTGTGATACGAAGGAATTTATTATGGCCTCGCATTGCGTCAACAGATTGGGACACCATGATAGACGTGAGAAGGGAGGTTTTATGGACGTTAAATTGCATGACTGATAAAAATAAAATAACACACTGGGATATAGAATTTAAATGGCGCGGGAACATGTGTGTGTGTGCGAACGAAATACACAATTATATATACATATGAGAATAACAGTCGCCTGATAATTGAATGTTTCCGTAATCTCAGCACGTACATCAGCGTGAGAGAAGTTATAAACAGACATATTGGCGAAAGAGAAGAGGCAAAATCGGGAGCGGGGGAAAGAATATATAGAGGGGCGTGATTATTGAATGAACGGCTGTTGAGGGATCAGAGGAGGAAGATGTTAGGTAATGAGATACCTTTGGCCCGTGAGGCCGGAAGGAGTGAAAATACCTAACACACGCCGGTTCTAATGCATTTAATTAGATTGAAGAGGCTATTGAGAGTGAGGAACAAATTATAGTTGCATTGTGTCAACTATCGAAGGATTTTTCGTGTCGGGGAAATGGGAGGGAGGAAGATGGGAAGGAGGGGTCACAAGTTTCTCGGTGTTTATTAATTTATATTGAGGGGTGTGGTGCTTTGGCCGATATAAGAAGAATATAGGATGAATCCGGAAGGAACGGGAGATATCTGAGAAGGTGCTGCTATGGAAGTCAATCCTCGACGTGTGTGGAGCTGTATTTTGATCCTGACGCGGTGGTTGCATGGAGTCGAAGGGAATTCGGGAGTCGGAGTGGATTTAGAAAGGCGCCTGGTAGTCTTAAGAATATTCAAAAAATTTGCGGGACGCTTAAATGCCACAGAAGGGCATTTGAACAACGGGTTAGCCGTGTTTTTGCTCCTAGAAAGGATGGGGAAAAGATCTGCAAGGATAAACTTAAGGGACTGCACTCCACGGGAGTAGGTTTTGCAAGCCCAGAGAGTGGTGTTTTTAAAAATGTGGGACCTTTTATGGGTGTACTTGTGTTTGCGTAAGCAAAGAAGAGAGTAGTTTAAAAAGTAATAGTTAAAAAAGCAGTTTTATCAAAGATGTAGAACATGCTTGGTTAGAGTAAGCACTGCTGCCTGAACTGAATATTGTACCAGAAAAGTGATGGATAATACAACTTTTCTAGCAGGTGATTAAATGAAATAGGTAATGGAGAGTTTTAGCTGCAATTTGCTGTATCTTTTTATGTGCACATGCTCTCTAAATGTAAATCCTGTTGAAATATTTCTGAAAAAAATATAATCCATTCTTATCCCACTAGTCCATGAAAGAAACACAATGATCTCCATGATGTCCTTGACTGCTTTTTATTAAATATATGAAGAGGGAGACCATGATGCAGAGTGGTGAAAGGAGAAGACAAGTGGAGGGAGGAACGGAGAATGGGCATTTTATAACGAAGGCCTTCGGGTTATGAACTGTAGGAGTGTGGGCAGGGAGGGGGATTTGGTAATCGAACGGGAGGAAGCGAGGCGATCGCTTGCTTTTTCTGAGCAGAGTATGTGAGCATGATTCAGCCTCACGCCCGAAATCCAAGAGCGGGAAGTCATTTGATCCAAATGCGGCACTGTTTGACGGCGAAAGGCAATTTGGGCACCCTGTGATTGCGGTTTAGTGTGGTAACGTACACGAGGTTCATTAAGATAGGCAGGAGTGGTCGCAAGTGAAGCGTTCAGTAAGTCGGATATTTCCTGCCGAGGCGTATGTACATACGGATGAGCTGGCCCTAGAGGAAACTGGGGGGAGGGGGGAAATGCGAGCGACCCCCCTCGGGGGTTAGACGATGAACGGAAGGCGGCAGAAGGCCGTGCCCTCCGGGATTTTCCAAAAACAATGGCCGCGACTACGAATCGGATCCAATAAATGGTCAGCAATCAACTCCAGACGGTTGGTTCTGATAGATGAGGGTGCAGCTTACCTGCTCTTAGCAACGGAAGAAGTGGCCCTGTATACAGAAAACAGCTCCGTCATATCTCTCTCAAAAGTTTCATGAAATCTCGACCGGTTTCGACGTCTTCATAGTCATTATCAAGATAAAGACAATTTTTTTCTTAAATTAGAGTTGTTTCGCTCCAGATAATGACATGAAATTATGAAGCCTGTCGAGCTTGAATCAAAACTTTGTGTGGAATATTATAAAGCTGCTTTGGAAAGAATTCCTTTATGTCACGATTCCGCGAAGTATCTGTACCTTCGACAGCTTTAAATACCTAAAAGGAGTGGTCAACAGCTAACTAGCCCTTTGTGTAGTGTGAAATTCACCTACCAGCAGGGTCGTAATAAGGTTGACCCGTTCCTTATTTCCTGCGACTTCCCAGGCACATTTGTTACACTAAAATTCTTTGTCTTTGTCAAAGCTGAGGGTACCCAGAGGCGTCACCGGAAATCGAGACTGGGTCCTCCGCCGGCAATCTCTACCCTTTTGGCTACCAAGCCCCTTAGATCACACAACTTATTGAAAAAAAAAGAATTTCACTCTTCGGGGACATTGAGCTTCGAATAAGAGTCTACTGACAAATTCTGTGCACTATAATTTCCAAAGGTTATTACCAATATATGAATCGAGGTCGATCTGGCCTCCGCGGAGATTTCAATGCGTGCGTAAAATCGTAGAAACCGCAAACGTATTTGTTCCCAGCAAAATGTCCCTCCCCCCTTCTTCCTTCCAAGCCAATTCACGTATCGAGCTCGCTCCAGTTTTGAAAGTGAAGAGCGAGCTCTCTCTCCCTCTACTTCCAATTATATTTGCCTACTGCTCCAAGATTTGCCTAATAGTACTTCGTGCGGAATCCGAGATTTGGCGGGATTTTCCTTGCTAAGGGGTAAATTGTAAAAATTTTAAGTGACTCGTCAAGAATTTCATTTTTAGGACGGTATATGTGGGAAATAACGCTAGTAAGTATTCAGTTGATAGTTGGGGATATCTGATAGTTTAAATATCTGGCGGTTGTGTGGTAATTGATATCGGGAAAACAGTAGAAATTTAAGACTTTTTGGTCGGGCAATGTGTAAAAATAGTTTTCTTCACAAATGTATTCATCCTGTCATGATTCTGTTTTCTTCCTTCGTTTTTTTAGCAGATCATTTTTACGCCAAAGGTTTCGTACTGTTTTAATCCGCTCGGTTTTGTCCGCAGGCCGCTTACAAGAGAAATTAGGGATCCTGGATAATCGTATGATAATTTATTGCACGCCGGAGTTTGCCGTTGCATCCACTTCAATATCCTTCGGTCTTTGGGATATTTCTGACCAAGCCCTCTGTTTACTTGGGAGAGCATTTTATATATGTTAATGTCGAAAGGCATGCTAGTTTCCAGCCGAGTGATAAAAATTGAACGGGGTATGAGTTACAATGTCTGACCTACGTGTTTGTGAAAGTAGTCACGCCCAGATGGAATGAAAACCGACCACCATACGAGATATGAACATGCTGCCACCTCCGCTATTAATTCCCATTTTTTATGACACCATTACCTCTGGCCGTAGTCAATCCGTATCTGTGTATTAGCAGAATAAGTGCGTATGTTTGCACAAACGCACACCCACCCACACGAATATGTGATCCACTAAATATACACGTAGTCAACCCAAAAAGAGGAAACATACGAAATAAAAAGACTTGCTCATTTTATTAATCTCGTTGCTACTTGCCACAATCATCTGACGTCAGCTGTAACTCACGCACAGATGAAGGCACGAACGCACAAATGAATACATACTTGTGTTAGAATACTAAAAAAGTAAATTAAAAATAAGGTGTATGCATATTTTATGAAGACTTAATTAGTTATTTTTATTTTTTTCGCGAACAACGGTCTCGCAATAGAATGCCTCCTATCGACTACCTCTGTGTTGTGTTGCTGGTCGAAGTGAGTTTCACTCACAGGTACGGTCATTTAACACTACCTTCGACGAACAGAGACACTTCCTCATGTTTCATTTTCCACATGTTTTTTTCTCTTTTTTTGCATTACTCTTGAATTTCTAGTTGAATTATGATGCTTTGTGAATGTTAACAGATGACCTTAAAATATTTTCTTCTCTAGGAAACCATTGATTCCGCAAATAATTACGCCAATCGAACTTTATGTGGCACGCCCATAGCTGAACGCATTTTTTTCACTTCGAGCTGACAACTGTCCCCCCTATCGGAATCTGCGAGGTATTTTGCAATTTCAATGTCCTCACGAATTAGCCGGGGGTAGAAATATATCTCTTTCGAGATCACCTTAACTTTTTGCGTTTACCTTGCGCCCGAGCTCCAACGAGGCATGATTCAAATAAGGCGGAACTGGTCGTTGTTCAGAGCTCTCTGGTATTCCAAGGGGTGTACCGGCCAAAATGAACGCATTGTCATTTACACTAGGACCTAAGGATGACAACTTGAATGCCGAATGAAACTGTTGCCTACTAAGAGCGTCATATCTACGGGGTGAAACCCAGGAGTACGCAACCTTCATGTTCACGGGCGTAATATTATTTAAGGGGGAACTAAAATATTGCCTATCATGACATAAACATTTATTTTTGGCATCAGTGATCTCTTTGTATCTTTCACGGGCAATTAAAACGACCAATAACTTCATCTCCCGAATTATCTTGCTCCACAATTGTACCAAAAGCTGCCTCATATGTGATTCAACCGGTCGAACCGCAATATAGTTTGGCGACCAATTGGCCCATAGTTTAACTTCTCATTCGACGGACGAAAAACTACATAAAGTCTTCTCCGCATAGCACACAGAGTAGGGATCAGGATACTTATTCCCTACTGGTGGCAGTCTGTTCTTGGTGAAGGTTTTGGTATGTAAGGGGCACAGTAATATTTTCGACGATTAAAAAGTCAGAGGTATTAGCGAAGATGGACATCAGTTTCATCAAAACCACTTTGGAAGTCATTAAATTTCATCACAAAGACAATCGTTCATCTTAAAAAATGATAAACTTAATGGAACCAGTCGGTGATAAATAGGAGAATGATATTTTTTTATTGACAATTTTCTCCTATCGTCGTCTGGCCGCCTTGCTCGTCACGAGTGCACACGAGTTCATCCGTGACTGGGTCAGCGCCAACAGGCGGATGAATGAGAAGCCAACAGTGCCTGACAACCTGATATTGCGTGGGAAAAACCGTTCCAAACCGGAAACTAATGACCATACCATCATATTACTACCACTTGTACTACATATAGAATTGCTAATTCTTTTAAGTAATAAAATACCGTCTTTTGCTCGCAGCCTCCGGGCCAACAATGATAATATTGAAAAAGAGAAAAACTGAGACTTGCACTGCAAACCGAAAAGTATACATGTATTCTACAAATTTCAGCAAAAAGCGTTGAGTTTATCTGGCATGCGTTCAGCCCACCACTCGTGTTTCAATGTATGTTCGCCATTAAAGAACATGGAATTTAGACAATCGCTGTTCCTATATACCGAAGTCACGCAGAAGACGACGCATTTATTTCCCTATGGGCAGCTACGATGCCGAGTCCGTTATCTGGATTCAGGCGAATCAAAATTTTTTTAAGGAAAAAACAAATATCCCCGATGGAATTGATGATTCCGCGTTTTTTCCCGCAAGTTTACCTGATTGAATAAAGTCTCGCAATTAACGCTTGGTGGGCGTATTGAATTCATTATTTACAAGTTCACTTGTCTAATGGATTATTTCTTTTGATTGTATGTTTATCAACCTCCATATTAATTGGTTATGAACACAACATGGAGCCCTTCTGTTGAGTTGTAGTTTTGCAGAAAAAGTCAAGACCAAATAAAAGATATTTGAAGTACTTTCCCTAGATCCAGTAGCAGCTTTGTTAGACACTGCTGACATCGAAATGATCCAAAACTTTTTAAAGGGACGAAATGACGTCGAAGAGTACAAACACTTAATTATTAAAATTTCCGCTCTTATAAATGTAAATCAGTCGGGGAGATTAACGAGAAAAGAGCATCTAAAAATTAATAAAGTATCTCTTTTGATTAATTTGCACGGTATAGAGGGAAAGGCAGCGCTAATAAAGAAATAAGAAACATGCGGATACATTTACGTCACCAAACCAGGTTTTGACCCCAATTTACAGAATTTGGTCATTAACTTTTGCCGATCGAGATGGATGTGTATTTTTTTAAACTGAATTCTACGATTGTTAAAAAATTGATCGAAACATTTTGAAATCTTATCTTACAGATTTATTTTCATTCACCTTCGAAAAATAGTCTATCGGCCCTTAAATTGAAACGATTGAAGCACAAAAGACAGTAATTGCAATGCTTAGTTCAATAGTTTCAGCCTCAACTTTGTGGAAGTTCATTTTAATAAATGAAAAAGAAACACTTTGTTCCAATCCACCACTTTATTACAGGTACGACTAGTTTCGACGCTACGGCGTCAGGTACCTGAGGATGACGCCGTAGCGTCGAAACTAGTCGTACCTGTAATAAAGTGGTGGATTGGAACAAAGTGTTTCTTTTTCATTTATTAATTGCAATGCTCTTTGCGTATGTGGTTTGTGGACGGTGAATTTGTTTGATTTTGCCGTGGCAAAGGCTAACAGTGGAAGTGCCAACCCAGTATTTCCCTGTGCTCTTTAGGAATATGTGGTATGGCTTTTGTAAGTTAGCCTACAATCAATATCAAAGTGCCCCTACTTGTCCATAAGTGCCCCTACTGATGGCACGATGAGTTAAGTGGTTCGGGAAGATATTGAGCACTTACAAGAAGAACTCGCGTGTGTTGTTCATTGCTAGACTACCTATAACCTACGTTGTCTCTCTCTATGTCGTCTTCTAGCGACGACTTAGCTTGTGAACTCGGCAGGTGATGTACGTATTGCAGCTGTAAATAGCCACCACGTGGCATATATTAAACGTCGTGAATATTTGTAAATATTTATCACAATTCTCACACGCAAATGAAACTCTAATTTTATTTCCCGTGCTGAAGTTTGTAACCCTCGTGAACTGAATTTTAAAACAAGCGGGCAATTAGGTCTAGGTTCTGTCATTCTTCATAGTACACCTAAACGTTATTCCACTTTTGTAGGGGACCGTAATTCTTTTGTCATTAATTGTTACAACACAAATATTTCATGAACCATATTAATGCATAAATAATATACATAAACAAATTTTCGTTAGTTATTTTTTATTTTTGTACATATTCTAAACGTGAAAGGGCCGAAAGTGAAATCAAAAGACATTATTACCTGGCGATTGACGTAGAAAAGTTATCACATAAGCTTTCTATTGAAAACTCCAATAAGGGGAATATTTTTCAGTACTTATGTTAATTAACGGTCACTAAATGTAATAATCAGCAAATTGATGTCGAATTCCAGGATGCAAAATGCATTATACATTAATAACTGGTGCTTTAAGTGAAATTCTCAATCACTGAGAAGCTTCAGCATTGATCTGCTTGTTGAATTAACGTAGATATTATCAGTTTCCACCATGATTATGATGGAAAGAAAGCAACGCGAAGCAGTCCTTTCACACGCAAATGCATTAATTGAGTTCTCTCTGCCGAAGTGCCTTTCTCATTCGTATGAACAAGGCTCGATTTATACTTTAAGGTTAATTCTATGAACTTGAAGCCTGGATCAAAGTGAAAGCTAAAAATGTGGAGCACCACCTAGTTTAAATATCGTGACCATTCATGCGTCAATTATTTCTTAGAATTTTTTGCATTACGCGGCGTATTTTCGCCATGCGTGTAATTATTCAAGTTGTAAGATAATGCCACTTGTCAACCTAATGTTTTCCTCTCTCAGCTGTAGACGGAACGAACTTTGAAAACTACTGTTTATTTTTTTAAGTGTGCGGTATCTTCTAGATGTTTTGTACACCTGTTTTACCATGTCTGTGTACTAGATGGTAATTTCTTATTTACAAATAACACAAATTTCGATGGCTGATGGAGCACCTGCTATATAAGGAAGAGTCCAGCACTTCCTTTCCACTCTTCCCTCGGGGAAAGACGACGGTTGTGCTGCCAACGAAAATTCTAAAATTGTAGTATTATTTCCTATTTCAGCGCTAGGAGTGAGTGACTATCTCATTTTAAAGTATAATGCAATAAAATTCCAATAACTTTAATTTTGTAGCATGTCGCCTATCTCCTGAGACACATTCTCAAAAACTTTCGATTATCAGGCATAGCTTATTTTCGTAATTCTTTCACCGCTGCGGCCTTTAGCTTACTGATATAAAAAAACCCCTTGTTTGGTAACGTTTGGTTACAATTTTTACACTCTCCTACTGCGAATGTAAAAGAAAACGAGCTCGTGTGATGTGTAAAATAACATGTGGTATTAGATCTGTGTTCCCATAGTATGTATGCTTTCTATATTTTATTCGTAGTAATTATAATCTAAAATATATTTAAGATATGTAAATTTATTATCAATGATCACACTATGACATTTCTGTTTTTATCTCCTGATTCTTTTTCAGTTGTGGCACTGCTCAACGGGCAAGTTTATCCCGTAGCACGATGAAGTTTTTCAATTTCTTTCCTCCCGGCGGTTTTGCGACATCACCCACCCTTCCCTCCCTTTCCGCCAGACTGCAAAACTTGGAAGTATTCCCACGCACAGTCTGCATGCGTCGGGCGGGGCGACACCGATGGGGGTATCGGAATCCACAAAGCCGACACCTCATAACGGTGGTTGGGATTACCCTGGATCAATGGGGGGGAGGGGAAATGTCCTGCCCACGAGGGCACTACGACAAGGACATCGGGTCGTGTATTTGAAGTGTGAAAAAAACCTCTTCGAAGTGCTTACAGAATACATTTGCCGTTGTACCGTGGCATGTCACAGGAAACGTCACGGAGAGAGAGAGACTTGATGGAGATGGAGTAAACGTTCCGAGCAAAGCGGCGGGCGGATGTGCACGGGAGGGAGAGAGGCACGACAGACGGGAGAGGGTGAAGAGGGGGCGGATGGGGGAAAGCGTGTGTTTTCATAAGGATGACATTTCAGGGGAAAGGTTACGAAACGAACCGTAGGGTGCACGCTCCATGGCAGTGCAGCAGCGCCCTCTGCTGCCGCACGCCACGCCCCTCCCCCTTCCTAACATCCCTCTCTCTCTATCCATCTGCGACGTCCTTGGCGAGAGGGTCAGCCGGCCTCCGGCGATTGGCAGGGGGTGAGGGGCGTGTCCCTAGGGCGCCTCTCACTTTTTTCTCTCCCCCCTCCGAGGGGGAGATAGGGGCAAGGAGTGGGTGGGGAAGAGATCCCTATCTGTCGGGAGGGGGTGGAGTGGGCGGGATATTTTCGCAGTCAAATCATTAGAAATGTAGAACGCACGCACGCACTCTCTCGACTCGAAATGGAAGTCGGCGGATCGATCACGGCAAGTAGTGTTTCCGACCGCCCCCCCCCCCCCAAACCCCCTCTCCAACCACCCCCCTTCACCAAAGGGAGGGTGGGAAGGGGTCCACCATTCCGCTCCCACTCACTTGGGTGAGGCTGAACACATTACTCCTTACCTTCAAGAAAATGGGGACGTACGATGCACGTGAATACAGTATGTCTTACTTACTTCGTGGGCGTTAGAAAAGATTTGAATGTAGAAATTCGTATTACCCGCTAGAAATATTGTAATGGTTTTAACTGTTGAACCTGATTCATTTCAATCGATGGAATTCAGACCGCTTTGGTGCTATCCCATTCATCACTCCACCGCTTTTCAAATATTTTTTTCAAATTACATTCCATATAATCTCTGTTAAATTATTCACCTCCCTACCTAATTTTATGGAAACAAAGTGATCAATTCTTCCAAACCCATATTATACGAGAATCTGATGTCAAACCAAGAGCCTGGAAGTTTTATCTACTTAAAACACCGAAAATATTGTATTTGTTAGGAAATTGTGTCACTTGCGTATTGCCAGTATATTTGTCTCGAGCCGACTTGATATTTTTCGTGTCATGTGCACTCGCCGCAATACATGTCTAACTTATAAAATCTAAGAATGCAAAAATATTGCGTACACGTATTTGCCTTGTAAACATTTATTTAGTTACGTATGTATTCAGTTATGAAGTGGTCTTGCGGGCAATCCGTTATGCGGAGCAGTGCATTCTTTTGTGTATATGCTACTCTCTTCGCCCATTCTTAAAAACCACTATTTCACATCTTACTCTGTCTGTCCATTTCATTTTTAGCGTTCTTCTGTAAAATCAAATTTCCACATCGCCCAAAATTCTCTTCTCTTCTGCTCCTATCGTTCACGTCTCACAGCCGAAGGAAATCAGTCTCCGTATTACGCAAAACCTATTAAACGAATCACTTATCCTTATGGCTGTGCTGGTACTGTTTGGGAGCAGAAATTCACCAATTTTCTCCTTTAATTAAATCAGCAGTACCCCAAAATTCAATGAATTATTCTCCTACCCATCCCCTTGCAGACTCGACCACTCTTGGTTCCTCACGAAGGACGGGAGGCATCGGCGTCCCTCGATGGAATCCATTCACTCCGGAGTTTCCCGGATTAGATTTGTGAAAGGGGCCATCGAGTCGGTCCAGGGACTAACTGACCAACCTTTCCCATTGTCTTTTGAGGGTCGAATACAGGCGTCCCTTCATTTTTTTGGGCGAGGGGTGGGGGTTGGGCAGGACCACCACCACCGCGCGCAGCTGTTCCTCCCGCGTCAGCCACGGGGCGTCCCTCAGCCCGGGGCGAAGCACGTACGCCTCCGTGCCGCCGCCCTCCCCGATGTGTTGCGTCGTCGCCTTGCCATCGGGTGGTGGTGTAGAAATGACGGACGGCGAGCGTAGGGTGTTGTCGCTCTCCCCGAGACAACCCGGGCGGCCCGCGGTGAAAGTCTGGTGAACTCTTCCGTATCTTCGAGTTACCTTGCAAGCCACCACTTGTGGCAGGGGGTGTTCGAACATCAGAATTGGGAAAGTTCAACCTATCATGCGCCATGGTTCCTGCTCTTGTTGCTACGAATTGTGCGTGGTTGAAATGATAAATGATTACATCGATCGATTCTGCAGTCAATTTCCCGTAGCTTCTCACTGTGGTCTCGCTTGATCAATACATTGAAGCGTTAAAACTATTACACCTCTATATCAACGTCAAACTCGACTGATTTTGTATATATCCAACAGCATTAGTTACACATATAATCTTCGTGTCGGTTGGTGTCAGCTATCCAGTAGCAAATGATAACACTAATTATGCGATTCCATATCTCAGTTCGTGCCTAGCAGTTATTTACGAAAAGAGCAGATTTTTGCTCCCTGTATCTAGTTTAATTTCGATTAAATCCTTTTGCGCAGGCTGCCATACATTCAAAAGCTTATTCAATGCTAAATAAGAGCTCTCCTTAGTCCTTCAGTTCCTCTACTGAATCTTTAATTCCGACATTTCCCACCATTCATTTGATGAACCCAATTTTCCTCAAAGAATCTCCGCGGATGATCCAAGTGTTCTCCGGCAAGCGTGGAGACACGAGGCCGCGCCCCGGTGATCTGCATTCCGATTGGTCCACTGCAGTCTTGATGTGAAGCAGACTCATTGGTACGGCGGCGAATCCACCCCATGAAACTCGCGCGTGGCAACGTTAAAATATCTCGGGACTCGCTCAGACGATTTCATCGCAACCGTGGAGACGCATGACTCCAAAACCCATTTTTTCGAGAAATTTTGGCTTCGTCATGCTGTAGAGCGTTTTAAAGTCGAATTCGAGGGGGTTTAAAAAAATGCAATTGACCAAAGTACGAGACAAAGAAGGACGGCGATAAATGCGTACATGTACGTGAAATTTTGCTGAGTAACAGTTCCTTTTAATGTGGAACGTGTGTACGGAGAAGGTGTTGGCTGAAACGATAGTTTTTTACCAACCAGATGGGATTGGTACACAAGGTGGAACAATAGGGCTGACGAAATGGCAAAACGCATGCGATACATGCCAAATATGGGGTGAAGTCATGGGGACGAGGGTCGTGGAAACATACTGGTAGTCGCATTTCGGAAAGCGGGGGTGTGGTCATAATTGGTCTCAAGAAAAGTGGAGTGATTGATGTACGCTCCGCATTCCCAAGCACTGTCAATTACTTCGAGGTCCATGAATACACGAATCAAAGGATTTTTTTTAATTTTTGAAAGTAGATTTCGAAGAGGAGTAATGACAATTCGAATTACTTCTTCGTAACCCAGACGATAGATGCGGAGGTCTTTGAGGTTTTTTATTCTCTGCTCCATTATCCGCACTTAAACTGTCATATTCGAAACTACTATCGAGTGGGTATCCTTAGGAGTGGACCCCCCCCCCCCGACGAGACGAGATGACTCCCCGCCCTCTCTTCCGTCGGAGCGCGGGGGGCGATGCTCTCTCCCCGTCGGAACAAGCCCTTTCGAATTCGGAGATTAGAGGCGGATTGTGCCGTAATTTCAAAGGGATGAATGAACAAAAGAAGGATCGGAGCAATTTGAGAGCTTCAGTATGTTACGACGTTAGCTGCTGCTTGAATTCGGTTGGATAGAGTCAGGCGGAGTGGCTTGGAAAGGCATATAAATGTAAGCATTCAAACCAATTCCAGATATTTTTCCATTCCAATTCCAGGGTTTTCCTCCATCTAGGGCTTGAGGGTTTGTAATCATCTCCATTATTTTCACTGTTAATAGTCCGTTGTAAATGCCAAAAAGTGCTGTTTTCGGACTTCAGACTAAATAATATAAATAAAAAAAATTTTTCGGACCATAGACTGAGGTTACTTCGGATTCCCTCTTCTTTCCCGAAACAAGTTGCGTTATATAATTGGTACAGATGCATACCAGGCAACAGATAAAAATTTCTTCTCTAGGTGTTAGATAACACTAGATAATAACTATGGCCATTTAAATGAAATAAAACTGATGATTATTCGTACGGCCGTACTTATTTGTGGGCTCAACAGCGTCCAAAAAAACCTGAAATCTGGTATTTCACTTGCCAAGCAGGTCTCCTCTCCCTCCTCCCCCAGCAGGGGAAATTTTTATTACACTCATTTCCAATATTTTCCTTTTTATTTCATGCAGAACTTTTAATATTCAGAGAGGTAATTTTCATACTTTTTCGTTTCTAGTCGGACGCAAGACTACAAAGTGAGTGGGCAGTGCAAATTTACTCTTTCGCGGATTCTCATAACTTGGTTGTTCATGGTACTTCGTGAGGAAATAACAGTAGCGACTTCAGTCAGCCTCAATACAATAAGTTCAGAGTGTAAAAATCACTCGCCTTGACTGGGATTCGAACCCGGATCCCTCGATGTCCGGCCAAGTGCATTAAAAAATTCAGAGTTTAAAAGGAAGCCTAGATAGCTTAACAGGCTAAAGCACTCGGCCGGACATCGACGGATCCGGGTTCGAATCCCAGTCAAGGCGAATGATTTTTACAATCTGAACTTGTTGTATTGAAATGCATATTAGTGGATGACTCCGTTAAAAGTAACTGTTGCGGCATCTCCCGCAGTTTATTGGAATTTCTAAGTTCACCTCACTATTGTGTTGTGACTATGGTAACCAACGTAGTAAACAGTGGTAATATGCGCCATTACTATACCGTGACCGTGTTAATTATGGGCCCTTATTTAAGCTGGATTTCGAGGACCCTTATGGCCCGATTCTCAGGGGCGTTCCCAGGCTCTCACGTAAGAACTACGGGAACGCACAGTCATGAAGCCGTAGGCAAAACTATACAAACTCCCGCATATCATAGCTCCCATACTTTCACCCTCTCTGGACATAAAGGCGAGCGATGTCAGAACAAAGAATTGGCGGCAGTGTTTGGGGCGACCGGATTCGGACAAAGAGCGATATTTGGCGCGGATCAGGACGGCGAGCAAAAGGGTTCTGTGGCCTCGGATCGACTCGAGTGTGAGAATCGCTCCAAAATCGACCCACGAAATTCGAGTGAGAGCCATCGCTTCGACTCACTCACTCAGGGGTTAGGGTGAATGGGGCGGGAAAGGGGGGGGAGTCGGACATGTAGGTGCGTAAGTTAGCGGGTGCGTGTGGAGCGAAAGGAGTTAAGCGGAATGCATCCACTCGGCCTTGTGGGCGACACCATTGTCGATTGAGGTAACTCGCGCCCCGCACGGAAACTGCGATGGATCGTATCCATTTAGTACCTTCGGAGGTTGCGTGCTGAAAGGTGCGAGTAAAATATGCAAGCTTCCTCCTGAAACTGACTAAAATAGGCATGATTATAGAAACTTTGCTTCACCTAATGACTAATGGGAAAGGATTCGACCTTGAAAGTTAGGGAGAGGCCTTCATTTCTTGCCACTTGGACCTCACATTGGATACGCTATCGAGCATTTTGGAAACAAATACAGAAGGACTTAACTTCGGAAATAAACTCGATACAGAGTACGTAAAACTGCTCATTTCGTGAGCAACGAAAAAACAGTGCGACATTATTATTAATATTAATATTGTTTATTCTGAATTGGAAGAGACCCAAAGTACGGAGAATGCATTCATGACTCAAACTATTTGGTAAATACAAATCATTTCAGGCACAAACTGACACAAAAAAACAGTTTTAGTCCTGAATTACTGTGACAAGCGAGAATTCTAGGAGAGGTTGAGAGGAAAGCGAGCATTCCGATACCAAGTATTATTTTTTCCTCTCACAATTCTCAACCAGAGAAAGAGGAATCATCGCTTAACGAACTTCAAAATAATATGATATGAAATTCTGGTAATCGCAAATTACCTCAATGGCTGATCACCTAACCTGCCCTCAAGTCCTTGTGTTGGAATAGATTTGATTAAACTGGTGCTGTTTGAATGTCATTAAGATTTCTATCCATTCGATTCTCTTCTATATTCTGCGACACATTAGTCGATCCCGTCCACTGCACTCCGTCGCAAGTCCATTAATCGGCTTAACTCTGTTCGTTATTCCCCTTGCCCATTTGTTGTTCCATAAGCAAACTTTCGCAACCGCAAGTACCTATAGCAGTTTAACTGGATACTTGAGTCGAGGCACCCAACGTTTAGCGCAATACGGACTCGCGATATACCGATGAAAGGATTTGCCTTCCTCCCACTCATGGTCCGGAATGCGCCTTGCATCTCAGCGAAGGCGTGACCGCGTTCGCTCTCCGTGAGCTCGGCGCCATCATACGCATGCTTGCGACGAAACAACAAGGCTCTATCGTCTACAAGGGCATTAGCATCAAAGGCTATCGCGTTAGGCCACCTTTGTTCGCAGATGATCAGGTTTCTATAGGAGAAGATGGTGAGGATACTCAAAGCAACTGCACTAAGTGACGAAACAGTAACTTAAGTGGTGGATTCACCCGCTGGCGATCTACGTGATTATGTTTCCGTTCACTGTGAGACAAAAACATTTGCTTCGATTGAGACTCGGATCTTTCGATTTCCGGCTGAGTGCCAGTGAACCTAACTACTAACACTCTCGCACAGCGAATTTCTATCGGTTGCTAAGCAGCAATACGTTCCGAAGTATGACTGCGCATCAAATACGAGGTAATCATAACCATGCACACGTTTGCCACATTTCACGAGGCAAAAGTCAACTTCAAAAAACTATAGTTTAGTAGTGCAGTTTATAAAAGCAGTCACCTAGGTAGATTGACTAGGTGAAGCACTCACTCGAGAATCGAGGAATAAGAGTTCAAATCCCTGCCTTCAGAAATTAAATTCTTTTTCGCTGCGAAATTATCGTATTTCTCGATTAAAATTAATTACAATTTTAACAGCCCTCTTAAATATTCATGTGAATGTGACGCAGATTTTTATGGCCGGACATCGAATTACGGGAGCGATCGTAATATTTAAATTCTGCGTAACTCTACTAAGGACTAATAAGAAGACATAGCTCCAGAATAAAAGAGGTTCTCTCAATCGTAAATTTTCCAGTTTGGGATGAACTTCGTCCCACGGGACTGTATTATGGTCACTTCACCTGTACGGCAATCTGGATGAATATTTGTTCAATCATACGGAACCGTACTAAAGCGGTGAAAAGTTTTAAGAAATCATAATTACGCCTAGCGTGATGAGAAATGAACACACTGTAAAGGGAAGGGAAAAGAACCTTTGGAAATACATGTATGTATACGGGTATATGTAAACGTTTGCATAGATTTTTGATTATCCTTGCCTACTGTGGGTTTTGGAGAGATTTACGTACCGTTTAAGGCACGTCTTGGTTTGAGGAGGCAAAGTTAAAAGTACAGAGATATATCAAGGAGACTACAAAAATATCAAGTCAAAGGAAAAAAAATCGAGTATTCGGAGGAAGTGGTAGGATTAAATAAACACTGCTGAGTAAAACTAACTGCAAAAGAGATAAAACATCAATAATCAACCAGATGAAAAAATCGAAACAACTTACTAATACTTTTGTGAACAAATATCCAATGCCTTATATCTACTAAGAATTTTTTTAGGAAGAATTATTATGTCTCGCGTAATAAATTAAACAACTTTGGCATTATATTTAAAACCACGTTTATGCGCCAATCGCTTATATAGTATGACGGCTTAGATGAAGTTTTTGGCAAAAAAACTAGAGCCATTCTCTCTGATTGGAAAAGAAAATACTTTGCTCTTCCACATATATTTTACTATGCACGACATAAGTTTCGAATTATAAAGTCATCATCATGTAAGTCGAAATTTTCTTTTACGATATGAATCGCTTCCATAAAGTGACACCTTAAACCATTCTATTCATTCTCTCTGAAATTGCATCCTAGGCTCTCCCTAAATTTTAGCTTTATGAAACATTAAGAGAACAAGGAATATTTTTTTAACCTTATTCAAGCTTATCCTGCTCAAAATTTGGAGAATTCACGTCATAAAAGACAAATGGAATCACTAAATTAGCACGTATTCTCGAGCTATACTCGTAATAGTTTCACTTTCCGGTACTTTAGGGAATAATTCCAATGGAAAAACGTATAACTCTATGTACAACCAATTGTTTCAATAATAGCACATGATGATTTCGGAAAATTGCGAAATTAAGCTGTAAAATGATTTCTATTTGCATTTAACCTTAATATTTCATTTTCGGCAATTAAAACCCAAAAGGTGTCTTTGCCGTTTCGTGCTGCCGTTTTGTCTGAGACGGGGCGAAAGAGAAGTATATACTGGTAGAGGGTAGGAGGGCTTTAGGGACGAAGTGAATGACGTATGCCCATTATGTATGCCATCTAATATGACGGCACGTTGACAGTGGTCCGCTCACCCAGGTCGCCCCGGGAAACCGGCATCGCCCGATCCAGGCACTAAGGGCCGAATGGATTCGTCAATATTGTGAAGAATGAAGTGGTTACCGTTAAAGAAAAACTTTCACCCGGGAGCCTTTCATCTTTTTAATTATGTTGCGCCAATGATGAAATACTATATATTTTTTCAAACAGAAAAACTGTAAAAATGCTCACTCATGACGGGACCTGCTCATGTCACTTTCACTCGGAAAAATTAGGTGACGCAATTAAGAATTGAACAAATAGGTACACTTTGGCAGGTATTCCTTAGATTGTTGGGTCGAAACGCTTCCGTATTTAATCCGACTAATCCGAAATCGCCTATGATTTCATACTTTTTCCTTTTAGTTCGTCTGTTTTTATTGAAATTTATAACACCACCGACCTGAGACGCCGCTGCGCGTATGTTGAGCTTATCAGCAAACCGTCCCGACTCTGTACAACTCCGAAGAGAAATCCACGGCGGGAGAATTCATTAGTTATTTATTGAGAGAGAAATTAAGGAAAAAGTTCAAAACTGACAAAGAAAAAAGTCGAGAGAAAAAATGGGTTTTATACGCATTCGTCTCATTAAGCTAAGTTTCAATGCATCTGGTTTTGCGTCGCCGCAGACAGCGCATTCAATCAGGATGCAGATAACCGTCGCAGGTTGAGGCGGTGAGCGACAGCCTACGCTCGTCTTCCAGAGTCATTTGTTCATATCCCATCAAAACACCGTGAGCGTGGTCCATCGCCGTCTTCTGCTTCCGTCCGGAGCTGCCGCAGGTATGAAACGCAGGGGTGTGCGTCGACGCAAAAACGGAACTCAGAACCGGATGCATGAAAACGTATCTTTATACACTCCTCCTCTCCTTTATGCACTCCTCCTCTCCTTCATACACTCCATAAAAAATAAACTATGCGCCTTGTTCATTAGCTCATACTTTAAGGAAACTCCAATATCAACCTTTTCCGTAAATAAATTATATACGTTTCCGCTCTGCGCAGCGCATATCTGCGTACAAATGGCGCGCCCGTCCCTTTTTGTTGCTTCATAGCGCGTTCGAAACACGACTGAGGCTTGTTTTGCCTTGTGCCTATTCCTTGACATCATTTTGGTGCCAAAATTTATACATCCAAACTTTGATGAAAACTTTTTTTACCCTTAATGTTCTTATTAGTACTTGAATGTGAAAATTCTCAGATTGCTCGCCATAATTTTTGATAGGTGCCTGTGTTAAATAGTTAGTTACCCGAGCACACCATTTATGTTTCATTGGAAATAACATCCTTTATTGACGGATGAATTCCAAGAGGAAGTTTTCAACTTAAGGCACAACATTATATCCAAACGAGTCGTGTAAGGAAATGATCGTTGCAGTGGTTGGATAAAATATTAGCACGGTACATCTGCCCGTAGAAAAAACAATTCCTTTGAGCTGTCTCATTAACCCACCATTTCCCCCGCGGTACGCATCCCTATTTGTGCATATCTACGAGAATCATGTGTATTTCATCTTTCCGCCACCCAAATCACGATGACTTCAGCACATACCGATCAAATCGTCACCGAAGATTGTGATTGCGTTGCCTTCCAATCTTCGCTAAGGCGTGCAGTGAATTCGCTCAGACTGTTTGGAAAGCTTTAATTCACACACACTCATTATACCCCACCATCATGTCAAAAGACTGGGCGTGGCAATTTCTACTCACACTTGAGCGCTTTTAACTTTGACGCCTGAGGCTCACTGATTCGAGGAGGAAAATATTATTCTAATGTTAGAGTCGTTGTGTGCATTTATCGACCCGAGGTAGGTTAGACCTTATTCGTAGGCCGATTTCTCTTTTTTTCTCGCAGAAATAGAAAACGGAATTTTAATTATCAATAGGCTAATTTGTATATCAGAAGATTGTTGATATTAAATTTGATATAGTCGGTATAACGCTGTTCGATGTCAATTGTGCCATTAGGGATTGATAGGAAAGGATGAAGGGTGGAGAGAAACCCGGCGTCGGCATTTGCCTACTCTTTACGAAAGGCGCCAAGAGGTCCGCAGCTTAACGTCCCATCCGGTGGACGGCGTACTCACTCAAAAGTGCCCTCCACGAAGCACTTCAAGTAGGGATACCATTGAAAAATATCTGCCGCCACCGGGTTTCGAAATCGGCACCTCTGAGGGGGGGAGCCAGTACGTTAACCACCGCACCATCCCAATCCCACCAGTTGGATATATATTTTCTGAGAAGAGTAGGATTTCAATAACAATAACCATTCGTAGTCATGATTAATTGTTTTTTTTAAGTATATACCTACAAGTGCATGTTATTATTGAAGCTTATCCTTCCATATCGCACACATTTAGAATTAGCGAAATACGATTTATAGGATATCTCACATATGATATATAGATATATACGATATTTCACAGCGCGGTGAAACGTGGTGTACAGCAAAAATAAACCTGTGGAAGAGTATCAAGTGCATCACTCGAACAGGAAATTTTTATCTGCATTTCTTCATTCCCCATGTGCCATTTAGATTCTAACCGATTTCGTCTGAAGCCCCAAAAAGATACAACGCGCTTTTCGAAATCATGTATATTTAAAAATTTGAAATAATTGCTTATCAAATCAAATATTGAAACAAAAATATCAATATTCTTGGTATTAGGGAAAAAATGCGATATTGCAAAACTGGAGCACCTACGCCGACGGCTGTGTCACTATCTCCCGCGAGTGACTCATTGGGAGAGGGGCGGGAATCGGGACGCCAGCGGTGAAAATGGGAGCGAGCCCCCGCGTAAAGGGGTACATTAATTTAGTCAGGGTATCACCCTTGTGCTGCGTGCACGACAGTATTCGCGTAGAGTGTGGCACTCTTAACGGATCAGAGACGTGGAACGTTGAATGAACCGACAACGCGTTGAAGATCAAATGGACCGATAAAATGAGAAATGAAGAAGTACGCAGAAGTGTAGAGACAGGAAAGACAATGTGTAGCGCGATGAGGAAGAGAAGATTCATATGGATCGGGAATGGCATGAGACAGATTAGAGAAATCACAATAGTAAGAAACCGAAGTCACTTTAGAAATATTAAAAATATTTAAATTACAAGTCGGAACAAAATAAAAAAATTGCAACGATATTTGGTATATCTGTAGGTGCATGTGTATCTTAGTTGGTAGTTGGTGTATTTGCATGTGTGTGGGGTGTAAGGGTTTTTGCATGAATATATACCATATTTTGTTAGTGGACTGTAAACATTTGTGGCTTTTTCATGCGGTTTTTTTTCTTTATAATGGGTGGTGCCCTAACATCCCCCGCCACACACCCATATGGCGGCTTGCGGGGTATTAAGTAGATGTAGATATAGACGCGATGGAACAGTTAGGGACGGATAATCGAAGGGGAAATGCACGTAGATGGGAAGGTGCCACAGGGAAGCAAGGGGAAATCCGTGGACTTAGTAAAAAGAGGCGGTATATGGAAGGCCTATCAGAAGGTATCAAAGGGTGTTCGTAGTCAGGGAAGAGAACCCCCTGCCAAACACCCCAGCGGTGGTTTGCATAGTACCCTGAAGAGAGGGATACAGCCAACCCGTCTTCAGGTTTAAACACTGAAGACAGATGAGCACTCTCTGTTGATTCCGTGAAATGTTCCCGAGAGGGTAAAATGAATCCCCGATTCTCACGCCGCGCTATACGAGCTTGAACTACATCACTCACTCCCAGATTGCCGCACCATGTGGGTGATATCTTGTCTCGCCCGTAGATGCAGGTGTTTGGTGCGGCACTTTGCCACACTAGGTACCTGCATCGGCTGGCGAGACAAGATATCACCCACATGGTGCGACAATCAGGGAGTGAGATATGCGTAGCGCGGCGACACGTGAGAATCAAGTCACGGATGAGACAGACGGAAGAGGCTACTCAAGGAGATGTAACTTTCTTTCCAACTGAGACATGGAGCAGGAACAAGAAGGTTATAAGAGCGCATTTCCTGGAGGAATGGGAATGGGAAACATTAGATAAGAGGAATACAACCACTTAATTCCTACCTTAGCGTGAAGTAAAGAATGAAGATCAACTTTAAAACTTGCCAAGGAATTACGAAAATGTTAACAAGACACGGGGAGTTTAGATCATACCCCAAGGAAATAGGATAAAAAAGGAGGTGACGTGTGAATGCATGATGGAGGAAGATACGGCAATACACAGAGAAGGTCCTTTATTGCCCAATGTATGCCGAGGAAAGACGCGAACTGGAAGCTATCCTTGGATATTTGCATAACGTCCAACAAATTGGGTAATATCTGTACGAGGAACCGATAAGGAAAATATTAGATAGGTTTATTAACAAAAGATAAAGTGGGAACGGGGAGAACGACGAAAAGGAAGGGCATGTAGCTCATATTTTGTATCTTGTAAAAAATTAACGAAATTGTATTGGGGGGGTTTAAAAATAAGGCACCCCGAAAAACTGAAACAATAAATTGCCCAATTCTAATCAAACGGGCCAAATTATTATCATATTAACCCTATCGAGGACCTTTCCCATCTCATAGAATGTCACGCGCCCGATGCATCGCTTAATTCACTGGAATTATTGATGTCGTCGTGAATGTTGTAAATTATTAGCCGTCGTCTTTTTATTTACTCAACGATTGTCATTGGGGCGAGATTGAGACTTATTGTCCCTTCTTAAAACTAAACCCTCAACATACTTACAGTAAAGACAATTACAAATACCCAAACCCTAGGAGGAAGAAAAACTCATCTAGGCGGAAATCGAACCCGTGACCTTTGAGCTGGCAAGCGCGGGTGTTACCCCGCCGCCACCGGGGGGTTAAGGGAAGTGTCAAATGGACACAGGAACCACGCACATATGTACGCGCGCGCCTTTCTAGGCCCCGCCTAACGCGACGCCAAATCATCTGAAACTTCACGTTGCTATAAATTATTTCTCCACTCCACGTAATTCCTACCCTCCTCCATTCCATCCAAAATCTCCAATCTTCTCCTCCCTCAACCTCACTTAATCAATGCAAACAATAAAAATGATTCCTTAAGACTTAGCTTTTGTGGAATAGAGTGACATGCATTGTTGATAATTAGAAAATTGTAAATTGAAAATTAAAAATTTCCAACTCAGCAATAATGGATATCGCTTAACCAACATTCTCCCCTCTATATCACAGTGTTCAATATGCCGTCGCCCCTAAATTCATTTTTTCTGTCTTCGCTTTAAATCCTTCTCTCGACCCCTACCACGTCTTGCTCTTCTTCGTTTGCTTTCCTTTACACGCATTTTATTTTATTCCTTTGTTTCCACACCCACTTCTCAAAACCTTACCATCTACAATTATCCTTTTGACGCAACTGCCCATTTCCCGAGCCATACAATATTACGCTACATATCAAAGTTTAACTAATCTTTTCTTTACATCTTTATTGAGCGTATTGCAGCGTAAAGGAGCAAGATTTGTAAAACGTTGTTATGATAAACTTAGTAGCATATCCAAAGTATTAGAGCAGCTAGGCTGGGAATCACTCACGGAGCGATGGTTAAATTACAGATTGAAGCTCTTGCATTAATTGGAAGGAGGTCTCTTTAGAAGTGATGTTGAAAATGTAGTATTACCCCCATCGCACTACAGTAGCAGAGATCATGTCAATAAAATTAGAAAGATTAAGTGTGGAACAAATGCCATTTTTATGTAAGATGCCATTTTTTACGCGAACGATAAGGGATCATAATAATATTGTCAGACCGCGGTAGGTTCATGTTCGGGTAAAAATTAGGCTGATGTGTAGTATTCACCCCCCGCCACACACCCTAGTGGTCGCTTGAAGGGTACACAAATCAATATATAAATTGAAGACTCCACTCACGAACTCCATCGGTTCACTGAAATCGTCTTTGACTGACACTATTCTTCTTTTGATGTCCTTATTTTTTCCCATTTTTCCATCTATCATTAAGAGAGTTATTAAATAAGTAATGTGTTGTGCCAGATCTTGTTTACACCCTTCAACTTAAACTTAACATCGCGAATGTTTCGTAACGGAATTCTTTTCTAAGGGGAGTTACACGCCTGTCTAGTTTTTCGCTCCGACCGGCAGAAATCCGTTTGTGGGACGCGCGATGGAATGATGCAAACCCGAACGACACGCTCTCCCTCACGCCTCATAAGTACCTCCTGCGGGTTAATTGCGCACGCATGAATCTCATTTAGCAACGAATGTGTAATACGGGCGCTAAAAATTAGAGCGAAGTACTTAAAAATCTTGAGAACTAATCCTTTACCTCACATCGAACGTTCCTTTGAAAACTCGGATCACGGACATTTTCGTCCCCGCCCTTTGAGATGCGAAGTATCATTTCATATTATTTATTTCATAAAATGTAAGCCATGCGTCTTCTCATTAATGGACGGCCAATTTATTCCAAATTCACGTAAATCAAGACTGACGTTTTTTCTAAATTATAATGTTTTAGTGTTTTTTTATGTTAATGGAACCGAATATTTTCAATTTCCTACCATTTTTTTTACGCCAGAATTCATATTAATTCTATTTAATCAACACATTACTTAATAGAAATAAATACTAATAAATTTCGTGTAAAATAATAACTGCTCTTATATTGTGTCTAAGTATATACTGAGAATATAAAAAGTTAATGAATGATACGATATAAATAGATAGATCTAGAAAAGTTTATTTTTCAGTCTTCAAATACTCATGTGCGCTTCATAGAACTGTCAGATATGTAGATAACCTAGCGTCAAAATCTGATTTAAGCAGTTCAAAAACTTTCAGAAGCGTTCAGAGAATGATTATGGTGTAATATCTCCAAAAAGTACGTAAAGGTATGCATAACAATGATAATGTGAATTATGTGCAATAGTAATAAATAATAGCGGTATACATTGTGTATAATAAGTACTAATTTTGGCGGGATATTTTAAATCTGGGATAATGGTGTTAGATGCTAGCACTTCACCGTCCTTTGTTATCTGAATTGGGGTGTCACTGAGTCATAAAGTCTCGCTAAGAGTTACTCTGTCATCAACTTTGTGTTGGTCAGTTTTATTGAGATGAAAGTTCTTGAAGAAAACAATCGCGGTGAAATTTTGCAACATGGAAAGTAAAGCGAGAATGATAATCGACTCAGAAAAGATCGCTATTATTAAATGAAATTATTTATTTTACGATTTAACTATTATCATTTCCGTTGGAGTGTTAGTAATTGCAGTCTGCAATATTCTGCCTTTCTCTGTGGTTACAATAGGTCGCAAGACATGAGGTTACGCACTTCTGAAGCGACTGAGGAAAAGGTTTTGATGAATTTATTGGCAGTTTTCGTGAGAAGCGATTTCACTGCCGCCGATTCTCCAGCATTATAACACCTGCCAATTCATCGCAAAAGCGTAATCACGGCCCAAGGAAATGCATAGAATTGCATAAGATATTACTGCACAGTCCTTCGCTCACAATGGATCACTGATATATTTTATGATTTTGGCGAAAAAACGAAAGATAAAGAGGTGAAACCGCAGCAATTACCATGCGATGTGGTCTCGGAGCTCCCGTCGTAGATCACGTGATAACAAGTCTATCTCTCGTTGAGGCCGGAAGGCACGCCCTCTACCTCCCCCCTCCCTCTAGTGTCTTGGCCAATCGCTTGGAACGGAGAGGGTGGCGCCGGCGCTTCTGATGACCTAAAGGTGAAGGGGAGGCGGGTTCCGCGCGGCAAGAGAGCGCTTATCCCCTTTCCCTCATTTCCCTGTCCCCAATGGAGAAACGAGGGTGGAGGAGAAGGAGGAGGGGGTGGGTGACGGAGGGGGCTATTGCTGCCTACCGGAAGATTTGAATGTCTCCAAGAACGACGGTCGATGACCTACGAATATGGTCACATCCAAAGGCACCTAAATATCGTATGCGTTCGTACGAAGTACTCAAACTAGACAGAATAAAGAGTAGTTCTTACAAACCTTCCCAATACATAAATGAACAAATAATCAAAATTTTATTTTTGCCAAGATTTACTTCTGGTGATGATGCATTTCATCTCGTAGGAGGATAGGACTTACAAAGAGGAAAATGATAAGGCTAAGGTTTGAATACGATACTGAGGTAAGAACTTACAACGAGGGTGTAAGAAAATGCAGTAATAAGATGTTACAATTAACAAAATAAAGCCATCAACATGTATTGCAATGGATAGAGCCATACTGAACCAAACAAAGACTTGAGAGCCGAATGGAAGGAAAATCACACAGTACGGCAGATGAGAAACAGATATGAAATGCGGAATGGTTTAATGAGAATAGCTTTTAAGGAGAAAAGTGCAAACATCTTGAAAAATTTGGGCCGAGTCAGTAAAAAAGTGTGTGACAAATTTCACCTAGGGTATAGCTCTGTAGGAATCAGAGACGTGAACTATTATTAAAAGAGAAAGGGGGAGAAAAGAGGCTTTTGAAATGTGATACTCGAGAAGAATAGAAAGGTTATCTTTGATGGAAGAAGTGAGTCATGACGAGGTCCGAAAGATTGTGAGAGAATGAAGAAAGTTATGGAATGCTGAACAGCAAAGAAGAGGAAACTGGATCAACGCGAATTACTACATGAGAACATTTTGGCATTAGTTTGACCAGGTTTGATGCCGTGGAGGACCAACGCCCAGTGGTGGAATGATTCCGTTTCGATTCCGTATTGCTTGAGCGTGCGGTGGGGCTATTATTATGTAAATCCATTGTCGTGCAGCCGTTGTGTCCGCGCGCAGTGTGTTCAATGTTGACTGTGGTCATGGCGGTTGCCTCTGATCCCCCCCACGCCCCGCCCCGCCCTACAGAGACCGCCTTCGTAAACGCTCTGGTGCGCTCGCCCACATATGTACCATGCTGATGGTGTTTGTACGACCACAGACAGAAATTACGCAAAATAAGGAGCACGGTCCATTCTGTCCAACTGATCCTTGAGGTAAAATTGGGAAATCGAGAACTTACCTATGTGATATTTGCTCAACAGAAGACACCGCCAAACACAGAATTGAAGAGTGTGTCCGCTATGAAAGAACGATACTAGAAATATGACACAACATGGCGGAGAAGAAAATTACATTGCACGAAATAGTATTATTCTGTTTAAATACCAATTGTAAACTCCTATTTGATTTCGTCACATAAGTGGTTAATTAAGTAATAAAAGCAGAAGCATCTAGCACAATTTACTGTCAGTGTACGTTCTCCTATTTAACGTGCTCAACAACTTGGTGCAAAACCAAAATATATCATACATGCACGATACAAATTATTTATATCTGTATATTTTATGTTGTATGTTTTTGTGCTGACTACTATGATAATATGTACTAATTGTACTTTAAGTGCCTAAATTCTAATATTCTGTGAATTCTGTAAATGGCTATGTGTGCAATTTCAAATGCATTATTATGTATCTTTTGGGTACTCGAGAGCTTATGTAAATAGCTGTTAAAAAATTTCATATTGGATAACTTAGGCGATTGAAGACAAAAAGGGGAATCTAAGCGTGAGCAGCTATCCCCTCAATCAACACATAGCAGTGTTGTATTACTACTATGCATGTTGCTACTTGAATCAACAAGGAAGGGTTGGTTAAGATATCTCTACTCCTACCCCACCCTTCATTGTTTCTGTTGATCCTTGAGGAAAGAGGGTAAAAAAAAGCTGGGGGCTTTTGAGACGTGGGTTTGAGGAAGACGGAATTAGTGAATAAGTTGGAAGGAAAGGAAGAATAACGAGCCAAGTTTCAAATGTGGTTGGAGAAGAAGGAAATCTGCCGGATGAAATCGCCGCAGAAGTCAGAGAGAGAGACGATGGGGGAAATATTGAGACATAAAAGACCGCAATGGAGGGGGGATTGTTAGGTTGGCGGTGAATGGGATATTGGTAAGAGAAAGGACCTTTTTTTGACGGCAGGTGGATATTATGAAGAACTGAAGAAGGAAATCATGTGGGGCAAGCAGAGAGGACCGGAGAAAAAACAGATGAATGACACAAAGGTTGTCCACGTTATTCGTTGTAATTCCTAGGGACCGTCTGAAATCGATTACCTATTAAGGAACGTGTGCGTAAAAATGAAACCTGCTTTTAATACCGAAGCACCATCATTAGGTATTATTATTAACATTGAAGTGCAGATAGAAAGGGTCAGGTGGCGCACAAGTATCTAGCATCAAAATCAAACTTGAAATAATTAAATGAAAATTTAAAAAAATCATAAGTAAGACACTACATACTAAGGTCATCAAAACAGATTCGAAGTCGGTACCATCACACATAGCCCAGAATTACACCATACAGACAGCGCACCGATGGAGCGGCTGAACGCGCGTTGCATTCTATTAAACAGGCATGACGATCAAACTGTGTTCACTATTGAATTCTATATACTAGTACGATATTCTCCTTCCACGACACACCAACTTGAATTCTCGTTCTTCGAGCCGGCGTGGTCACACCCCAGGGGGGTAGGCTTCGAAGGGTGGTGGACTCGTCCCGAACTAAGGCTCACATTACCCATGTAATTGGAAACACATTACAACAGGGTACCTAATAATGGGAGGATTGAGGAGCTTTCGGTTTCCGGCGAATTTGTGTTGACCAAGAAATTTTTCCGCGATTGGATTGGGTATTTTTAGACCGAAGTGATGACGCCGAACTAGTAGACCCTATCCTCATGAGCCCTACCCACAAACAAATCAAGAGAAAAATTGGGGAGAGAGGGGCAAAAATTGCGTCCGGTAAAATCTGGAAAACCCCGGCATTAGGAATATATAAAAGAATGGTGGCCAAGATGAAATAGTAATTACTACCGGAAGTGTTTTTTAGAGACGTTATTCTCCGATCGATAGCTTTCGTCGAACGTGCGACACGCGGTTTTTTTACGGAACGACTCCAGGAATTTCTTCACGGAGGATTATTTATGTTTTTACAATCAATCAAACAGGGTCCATGGAACCAGAATGTTAAATTTACATCCGGTCAGTAGTTCCAGGAGACGACGACCTCTCCACGCGCTCACTCTTGTATTCGTTGGAGAGGAGGCCACTGTGGGAAAAGGAACCGGTCTGCGTTCGCGTGGGCAGCGTGAGTCGAGCGGAGACGGCCGGACGGACTTGGGGCGCTGAAATTTGCGTTGGGAATGAAATGGTCCCGCGTGACTCAAGAGCCCACTCGACCGGCGGTCGGCACGACGATATCCGGCTGAAATTTCTTTCGTGCTATTCTTCGACGCCGAATTCGCGATACTCGTTGTCCAACATCGATCGTCGTCGCGAAGTTGATATACGTAGGAGTGGTGACGGTATATTGCCGTGATCATAATTTCCGGGTGTATTCTGTCCACCTGGCGAGCCATTTCAAATATTTTTTCAGGGCGAGCGCTTTCTTTTGAAGACATTTCAAAATGTAGGTTTGAAAGGGGCCGACATTCTGTTCTGATTAGCTTTTCTTGGATCAAGTATGGCGGCGTTTAGCGAAGTTACTGGAAGAAAAAGGGAAAATAAGAAACATTTCGGAAACACCTTTGCGTATTCATTACTTTTCAACATATCAAATAAAAAATAATGTGATTTTCGAATATTTCGTCACAGAACTCAAGCGGTAAGGACACAGCATGGCTGATAGCTGTCAAGATTAGTCTACGAGAATATCAATCACTCGTTACCAATCGGGTTCATTTTTTTGCGAGATTAAAGAGTAAATAATACGCAACAATAATTCCAAAAGTGCTTTTTTTCTGGTCTTTCTCACCTCCGCTTTGCACCTACGTACATGATCTAAATACAGATAATCTAGGGAGATTAATGTTCCCTTTCACGTGCACGTGTTGAAATTTTGAAAATGAACCGAGAATTTACTACCTTTACCAACTCAGTAATGAATCTCAAAGAATAATTTGATGCTGAAAGATTCATTTGGTAGTGGTTACTCGTTTCTAACTATACATCTCTACGCATCTCTCGCTCAAACATGTGTGTCTGGACAAAATGAAGGGTAACAAATTTTATACTATACATTTTTCGAAGGGTAAATTAAAAGGGTAGTCTAGATATTACATTTATATTTTGTTCTAAAATCTGCCAGCCGAATGGACTTAGTATTTGTTTGATTACACGTATTTCTGTTATTTAAATTTTCCTCAGCATCAGTTTCAGTGGTTACTGTGCATTATGTACACGGTGCGGCAACATAACTTCTTTTTTTCAAAGGGGTTTTGTTTTATAAAAAAGGAATTTATACTATCGCACCCTTTATTTCAATGAGTAAAATAATCTACTACTTCAGATTGAGAAGAAATGTTCGCCCAAAAAATATGGTTGCCATGACTTTCGGAGTGACCCACGTATCAATAATACCGGACGCATCGCTACATCAACCGCATCACCGCATATCGTATCCACTGGACGATGTTCAAACGGCAGGAGGTGCGAAATAGAGAGAAAGGGAGGAACCGAGGCGGAGGAGGAGGAGGAGGTGGGAACAGAAGAGGGAAGTGCGAGTGTCTATTCAGGAGATCAACCCCGTTTTAGGTTTTGGGAGTGTCCCGGGGAACAGCTTTCCCTTTGGGTCAAACTTCAGGGGGAAAGGGGCGCGGATATGAAAAAAAATCTCAATTTGCAGACAGCGCTCGAGGACCTCATGGAATGAACTTTCATCATTATGAATTTGAAACCATTATAAACACTGACTTTGCTCGATTGTATTCGGGAATCAATTAGGACAACAGTAATTTAATACCTTATAATAGTTTCTAAAACTATATCCCGACATACCTCTTAATTTTCCTTACCTTTTCCAACCAGAGTATCCTACGATATTGAACGCGAAAGATGAATAAGCATCTTCTCATACGTACAGAGATTTAATTTGCAACCATATGGTCATGTTTCACTTGGTAATGCACTGATTGAGGAACAGAATCGTGGTTTTGGAAAAGGGAATTCAATCGGCGGTGAAGCATGTTGTCTCTTGTCGATGGAGAGGCCAACAGGACGAGTTGTCGGATTAGTTCGGGAATTGACGGAGTGACATGTAAGGAAATGAATGGGCTCAGTATCACGAGGTTCAAGAGAAAAGGAAAATCGGGAAGAAGGATGCAGGCGAGTTCTTTGTAAGATTCAGAATAAAAGACGGAACCCCAAAATACATACACACGCGCACACACGCTCCCCCCAATTACCACCACTTTCCCTTCTCCCAAGGAACGAGGCCTCTCTTCTCTCTCCACACCCGCCGTCGTTTTGACTCCCAAGCATCCCCCCAAGAACCACTTTCTCTTTCCGGTGACCCGTCCTTCCCGTAACCTAATATGACCGCCCCTCTGCTCACACACACCCTTCCCCAATTTCATCTGGATTGAACGAAAAACGAAAAGGCCAACTAAGCACAGCGGAGTAGCGCCTTGGGACTAAACCAGGGAGTTAATTCGCTGGTGTATGGCTTCTTCATATGGTATAGTTAACTTTACCCTTCATAAATACGTGTAATTATGTGATAATAAGAAGTGCATTATTTAACTGAACTTGTACTACACTGTAATTATTTCGTTCTACGCGGGAGTTTTTAGTAAAACAAGGTATTTTTAACCATAAGTAAGTTAAAATAATATTTATTTTTGGTTAAAAAATATTTTTTGTCATATTTAATTGCGTAAAGCATTTTCATTTTATAGCACATTCGGCAAACTTCCGGGCAGAAAACGATTTATACGACAGTCCCGTAATTTCGCAAGAACACTTTTTCTCGGGACACTCAGCGTACGATTCATCACCTTAGTTTCGATAGCATAATAAAATAAGCGCCAAATGAAACTCTCGCGGGAGTTTGGTTTAACGACGTTAACTAAATTCCCACCTCCAATGATTAATTTTGCCCCCCCCCTAATTTTTGTGATTGTTATTACATTCGCTTTATTGTGATTAAACTTAATTCTACCTTTTACAAATAAGTCCTATGTTAATAACTCCCTTATCACTTCACCGGCCACTTTCATTCCCAACTCGATCCCTCCTAATCCCACCCAGCCAGAGATACGGCAAGAGTTTCGTTCTCATATATTAAGCTGTTTGCGAGCAACTGAGATGAAGCGAGAACCGCTGGAATATAAGCTAATCTCGAAATGTAGTCGTAAGCGAGTTATCGCCTGTGAAACTAGGAACGGATCCCCTGACGTCTCCAGGAGAGCGATTCTGGTGGAGACCTTTAGTTAAGTTGGTTCACTGAAGTTCACCACTTGAAGACGAGGAAATCATTCAATCCCCACGAACTGTGTGAGAATCACTCCGTTAAAAAGTGAGAGCCGGCCTTCCGAGCATACATTTTATATGTATATATTAATGTGAGTGAACTCAGTTTATTTCCCAACGGCGAAGTCGTTCACAGAGATTTTTCAAGTCCCGAGGAAAGACTGACATTAGCCGATGAACTACATGCAATTGGGACTTGGCAATTGGAATAACTTAACATGAAAAAGTTGATAGTGATATATTCTTGGGATAAAATTAGCTCTCCCCCAAACTCCTATCACGCTTTTAATATACCAAAATAATAAATTTAAAATCTAATGATTACTTATATGTGTACTTGAACTTCGTTTTAACTGTTACTCATGACGTATCTAATGGAGCTAAGCTAATATTAAAATAGGATTTATTACAAAACTACTTGGGAAATGTGACAAAGAGTGTGAACTAGCGTCCTCAATTTTCGCTGGTTAGATCTCATTTGAATATTTCCATATTATTCGGATTTAATTGCCAAGTTAGATTAAATAATAAGAAGCCATATTTGTAAAACGATATTATGATTACCTTAGTTTTTTAAGCAGTAGTCTACCAGTTGAGAGTATGTTTTGTTGGAATCTGGGACTACACACTCCTAATTTCTAATTTAGTTAGTTTAGTTTGGCGCAAAAATATTCTTAAGTCCCATACTACATTTTACAATGACTCATTCTTTGGCTCTGCATTCGCATTGCCGTCTTCAGAATCTCCTGGCTCCTCAGTATCTCTTAGATTTAGACTTAGTTGCGTGTTATTTTATTATACGAACTAGGTGGGAATCATTCACGGAGCTAATGACGTAGTGCGACGGAAGGATATAATATGGAGTGATAATCAGACTTAAAAAACTGCAGAACCGAAAATTATAAAACGTTCTTTTGACCGTAAACGATAAGAGTTAATTTCCAACGAAGACGATCAGGAAGCAACAGTATGAATGAAGTGATGTGGTCTGTACGTGTAATTCAATCTAGTCATTACTTTATTGTAACACTTGAAATTAACACATGTCACATGTAGACAATAGCATTTTAAACTTACAGACTGACTTGCATGTAAAGAGTTTAGTGATCTTTTTCGTTTGAATTACGAGTGCAACATCTGAATTTTTCACTAATATATAAGTAAATATTTACTCTGATGTGCATGCTCAAGATGTGACATTATTCCCTTACAAAATCAGAGCCCCATACCCTGCAATTAACCACCATGGCCATATGGCAGGGGGTGTTAGGTCGCCAGCCATTAGAGAAATTGGTGTATGTCTGGATTCGGAAAGTTCTATTCTTCGAAAGTTATTTTTTCTGCTGTGGTCTCGAATCATCCAAAGGGTTGATGATTTCATGCATCGATCAGAGACCGTTTCTCAAGGCTACAGGTAATTTTAGAATTACCTGAAAAAAATTAAAAATGTAAGATAAAGCATTCTACGACACCCTTTCTCCGAAAAGTTGACATGATAAGCGTTGGAACGTATTAATTTTCATCAGGGAGTCCTGCACGAATAAACTCGTAAATTGATATCTGGATTTGAGACAGGTGCTTCAGGTGGCTTACTCGATATTCTCACTCTAAAGGGTCATTTTCCGTATAGCATATAGGAGAGTATTAAATAGTTCCTCTCCTGAACGCGTCTCGATTACTCAAAACATGAAATGAATCACCATTGGGGGAAGGAGAGACCTTTCGGTTAAGTAAGTCGACGGCGTGAAAGGCGCTTCCCGTGCGTGGGTGATTGGAAAATCGTCGCCGGGGCCGGGGTCGATGTCGACACTCGAGTGCGAATTCCATCGACGAGGAGGAAAGGAAAAAACTCGAGCGCCTAGCCGCGGATTGACGGCCAGCGAGGCGTTTCCGTTCGCTCCAATTGGCGACCGCCCTCCGCCTCTTTGCCTAGAGCACGCGTCGCCGGAAGCTGTCGAGAAAACAGATTGCGCAGAGCCGCGCCCTCCTCCCCCGCATGCGTGCGGGCGCTCTGCCGGACGGTGCGGGGGAAGGCGGTGATATCGGGGGCGACAGGCCAACTCATTGTGTCCCCGCTGGTGACTTAATGCGGGGACTTCCGGCGACAATTTGTGTAATTGCGAAGTTTCAGGCACGATATGGTGAAAATTGAGCATGGTTAATTACAAATAATTGCTTACTGTTTACCACTATTAGATCTTTAAACTTTTAATTAAATTAAACTTATTGTACAGTTATCAATGATTGCTCTCAGCATACCTCTACTTGGATATTATTTAATGAACTTTAAATTGTTTTAACTTGATTTACGCCACAATTAACAATGATTAATTACTAATCACCGCCATCGGAATTTTAATCATTACGGTCTATGCTTCAATGGCTTCATACCGTGTTCATCTCGTCGTCACCCGTAAATGATGTAAAACTGCCTGGATTGTAATACATCCAGTTCAAGCTGTGGGAAATTGTAACTGTTGACCATTTGGTGACGAATCCATGGTGACACAGAACCCTGGACTACAATACACTGGATAAGCAATGATCAGAATGCCTCGAATTACGATCGCGACTGCTTCCGTAGGAGTTTTGCATTGACTAGCCATCCCGAAGATGGGCGAAGGGTTCAGGGAGGTGAATCCTAGATGACTCGCCACACCCCCATTCCCTCCCCATCACTCCCACTCTCACATTTCTCCCGGCGGTGAGAGAGAGGGAGCGAGGGGGGGTGGAGCGGTGAACCCGTTATCGCTAATCGAGCTTTCATTTGGCTCGGCAGACGGGCAGTGGTGTCGTTCAGTGACGCAGGTGGCGGAGAGGTAACACCTTCGAGTTTCCAAAGGTGAACGCACGCACGCACCGAAGTCAATAGATTTTTTTTCTCAAACCGGGAATGCCGAAAGAAGGAGAAAACTTTACCGTGTGAACGAAATCTCGGTTGTCAATCGACTGGATAAGATGGGATTGTTGTTTTTCCCGCGGTGCTTAGGCTACCAGAAAACCTAATACTCATACCTCGGGACTTGGATACCATAATGAATGAATACGAGACCCTCTGCAAACGCTTTGACCCTGGCTCCAATGATGCCTTTCCGTTTATGTGTACATTCTAAAACATGATTGGGATATTATAATAATGGCCACCACGGAAATCGAGCCCGAAGTGTGGTTTGATGCTGAAAGATGGTGGTGATACCTCATCGTAACTACAAACCACTTATCCTATACCTAGGGACGGAATGAGAGGCATTTAATTTCATGCTGAACATTTTCCTTAGAATATACCTTAAACTTAAAATTTTACCTTAAGAATAAGTTATATTTTGTGGTAAAAGTTGCCTGACGGATAGATATTGTACTTGTTTGATTACACTATTTTTTCCTTTTATTTAAGTTTCTTGTAGATTTTAATTTAAGCGATTATTGCACAAGATGATTTACGATGAATCAAATCACCTGCGACTTTGAATTAAGAAGAATTTTCATCAGAGACCTTGATTCTTGAATATTTCAACTTAACGCTTTCATTTACCACTATCAGCCATCTAACGCTGAGAGGCGAGCTTTTTTTATAGCCTTAGAAAATTAACGCAATGCCACGATTTTCTTGGCCCTTCCAAGAGTATAGCTAAACGTAAATAAACTCGGCATTTCCATATAGGATTTATCAGTTCCGCATACCTCCTCTCCACTGCCATCAATAAATTCTCTTTTCTTCCGATCACCTGGTCTCGTCAACAATACCCAATTCCCCCCTACGTCACAGTCTTCAGCATTCCTTTGTCTTTCATCCAATTTTACTTCCTTCTGCGAATTTCTCCCAACGACCTTCTCCCTTCCACTGCCATGCACACAATGTCTTCGATTGCTTTCTTTTCCCTGTATACTATTTTTTTAATTCTTCTCCACACCCATATCTCCTGAGCCTCCAATCTAGAGTCTTACGAGGTGTCACGTCCGCAGTAGGCACCCCAAACACTCCAACCCCTCGGCATTTCAAACCCTCGAAATTATAGCCTCCGAAGGATATGTCAGCAAAGTAACGATGATTGCATGTTGCATGGGTTCTACGAGAAACTTCGGATTTTAAGTACTCATACGTATATCAAAGCCAAGTTGTAACAATGAATTACTTGGGTAAATACTTAAGGAAGTAATTAGGTAAAATCTTAACGAAATATGCTAAATTACGAATTACATTACATTATCCGCAGAATCGGTGCTAGGCATGGAAATTACTTGAAACGGAAGTGGAGAGCAGCATTACAAAATTCTCATTGCATTTTATCTAACGTGCTCAATGTCCCGCTGCAGTACAAAATCTTTAGGAGCGTGAAATTCTTTTCCTTTTATAAAGGAAAAAGAAATCCATCTTGGCTAGCCTGAAAGGATGTCTTATAAAAATCAATTTGTCGAATATGATTAGATCGTTTCAAAAATGAAATAAATAGTAGAAGTGGCGAGAAAAAAATCGTAGTTAATAAAATGAATGGGGGTCCACTTTACTGGGAGAACAGGAAAAATTTGGGAACTTTTTTAATTTCTTAGAAAACCCAGGGAAAATATAAAACAGGGCTTAATACCTTCAAAAGCTGGGAAAATGTTATAGAATCTGAGAATTCCTTAAAAGTAAGAAGGGTGTTCCTTTTAGGGCGGTTAGAAGAAGCTAGAGGTTAGCTTATACAGAAGTGAGTGCAACCGATGATAAAAATTCAACTAAACCGACTGCGGTCGGCTCTTCAATATTTCTATGGTACGGATATCGGTGAGATGGCAAGATGGCAAGCCTCTCTTTCCCTCGCCTACGGGAATCGCTTTCAGTATTTTTTTATAACAATTTATTTTTTTTACAATTGAAAAATGATGGAATTTAATCGATAGATATATGATTTTCAAAAAATCTTTTCAAATCAATTCATCGTATTTCCAGCGAAACGCATCAGATTGCAGTCCCCGGCATTTCGAACACCGTCGTTTAATTTTGAGCGTAAAGAAAGAATATTTTCGGGAAAAAGTCGGGAATTGAAATGTAAAACGCGATTGGCAAGCTGTTTGAGTGAAGGACGTCATCATTGTCCTTAGAGACCTCATTGAGCATTACGAATAGCATTGTGATATTAATTTGCAAATATTGTTATTAATGCGTGTTAATTGTAATATATATTTTTATTATATAATATATTCTCACCCACACCATCGATTCATACACGGCCCAGCGATATACTCTGAGGAAAGATATTTTCGGAGCTGCACTTTCTCCGCTGTATTAAGTTTTCACTGACCTTTTCTTTAAATTTTTTCTTAAGGTCCTTGCCATATTTCGTCGCTACCCACTTGCAGAAAATTTGGCGAAATAATACGAGACACGGCATTTGATCTGCGGTGGAAAGTACAGTTATTGATCACTCGAAGGATTTCTCTCCATTAATTCTGGTTAACGCTGTCCAGTTTATTATTTCAAAATACGCTTTGTACCTTTACAAAGGGTTAAATAACCGCGGTTGAGTAAAATGAATTAAGTCCGAAGAAGTGCGAGGTTTGTTTCATTACGAATTGCCACCGAGTTTCTCTCGATTTTTTAAATCAAAATAACAGTAAAAAGTGTTTACTCTAAATACAGTTTACGAATTTGCATAAAAAATTAAATTGATGCATTAAAAATATTCAATACCATGAAGTTTCGTCGTTTTTTTCTGCGGCTAAATGTTTGGCAATACTTTAGCACCTAAATAATGTGCGTGACGATGGCAACTAGGGCAGTTTATTCGAGGCAAGTCTCCATATTTCGTGGGGACATCCCTATTGAGAGGACGCTTTTTCTCCTTGAGGAAACTAAGCTCATGGTTCTTCTTAATTATTTTCACGGGCATCATCTACTTGGCATAACGTCATTATTGTCTTATCAGTGAAAATGCTTAGCACCAATGCAGATAAAATTATTTAAGATTTTATGGTGGGTATTGTATTCGTTCACCGAGTTATCTCATTTCATGATCGTATTTCATCAGCATAACCGCGATAAAGGGATGAGCAATCAATGTTCCATCATCATTTTCACCGGAAGTCATCTAATCGTTTTGACGAGTCGGTGGCGTTTGCGTGGGCGGGGCCAGCGTTCCGTGGATCGTGCTCACATCAAATTGCAGGCTATTCCTCGATCCACTCGGCATCCGCTGCTGCGGGGGCTCATTCTCCCGCACCACGAGCGAGCGTGCTATGTGCCGCCGTCACGAAATGGACCTTTATATAAAGGCCGTGTCTCTCTCTCTTTCTCGCTGAAGGGGGAGGAGGGTATTCCGGAAATAATCCCCCCCTCCCTCCCACCCGTCACCCTCCCCCTTTACTACTCCTCCTTCCACGCAAGTTCCTCCTTAACGCCAAATATTTGCAGATTGATTGCACCAGGCGCCCACACAAGATAAAAATGCCTTTTTTTAAATCAGGTACGAGGCATGACAACTTACTGTGCAATCAATCAATCTCCCTTGGTGATGCAGAAGGTGTTCGGGTGCGTACTTACTCGCGCATCAGTCATACACTATCGTTTTCAATCACTGGTGAAATACACATTTCCCAAGCCTGCCGTATTAGAAAAAAATGTATCGAACATAGAATTTTATCTGTTGATTTCGATTATTTCATTACGTTAGTGGGAGCATGAAGCTACCAATAAACGGGCGTTTGGAATCGAAATGAACGATAAAATTAAGTATATGTGAAAATGAAAAATTAAATTTCAATCAGAAAATCCAACCGGCATTTAGTTTAAAGAAATAACGGGAGTATGCACGTCGCGAAGTCATGGCTCATTTGGAGGGGACTACATGTGGAGGTGCTAGTATTTCATTTTTTTGGGCATTAGAGTAAATTTGATGCATAAAGAGTTACAAAAAATAAACCGGCATAGCAATGCTCTCTAGAGAAATTGAACTACAGTCACAAAAGGTCGTCGTGGTCATTTACGTCTCCCAAAGCATTGAAGTACAGACTACCATAACTAATTCCAGCTACGTGCAGCACGTTCGCGGACCTTTGACACACAAAAATGAAGGTCGGATTGATACACATCATCCGATCACCATGGATGGAATTAGCGTGAAGTATTTTTGTCATAGTTTACACACGGCCTCCAGAGTCGTCACTTCATCTCCAAATTGTGAATGTTATCCCAAAAAACCTCAGCCTCACTCCTCTATTTTAAGTATGAGCTAACAAGTAAGCACTACGCGGACTATTGCATAACGAAATAAAAAAATCGAGCTATGAAACTATTAGACGGTTGCAATTCAGAACGTATGTATCAGAATTCTTGCAGGAAATAAAATTCGATTGTACGTAACTAAACGAATGGGTAAACACATACTAAAAGTACAGGCTGGCAATCACCAACAACCGTGAATGCAACATTTCATTTATTTTTTCGTTCAAATAAAAATCAACTCGAACCAAGAATATCAAGCGTAATTGAATACAACAAAACTATTTCCTCATTCGCGGGTCACAGATTTCTTTCTTTTACTTTCTCATTTTGTTAGTTGTGTTATGCTTTCAACGTTTTCACAATGCGTCACTACACACACACACACACACACACACACACACACACACACACACACACACACACACACACACACACACACACGCACACACACACGCACCACCAGCATCGGAAATGTCTCCGGTTGAGAGAACGGCGTTCGGAAAAACCGAGGAGATGTCGTGAGTGCTTCAAGTCCTTTGGCAATGGTCAAAAAGCATGGGAAAACGGTTCAAGTTTCGATAAAATGTCAGGAATGCGTTTTTCGAATAGGGATTCTCCAATGAAAACCATGTTCTTATCATATGTGTGGTGTTTGCATGAGTATTGGATGAAGGGATTTTTGCATGAGTGTGTGCGCTGCTGTGGGTGTAATTTTCCGTGTTGTTTTTTTTTTTTGCATGTGGTATTTTTCTTTTTTACGGTTGGTGACCTAACACCCCCCGCCACACGCCCTTGCGGCGGCTTGCGGGGTATGCGGTGTGGACCCTGACACAAATCAGAATTATAAACGGAGACAGACCTAAGCAATACTAGAGGAACATGGAGTGAAGATTATATGATATTGAAGATTATAAGATTTGCACAAAGTTTTATGGTCGGGTCCGAAACTCTCGGAGGGGAAAGGTCGGTCGGCATGCTCGTTCGAAAAATCGGAAGAATTTTTAAGAAAGGTTGGTGCATGTTGGCTTCCATGATAATCAATCGTATTCGAGATGCGGCGTGCACTTTGGGTAACCTATCGGGAAGGGAGAAAAAATTAAAGTGTACTCTGAGAGGGCGTGCAGTCAGGTTGTGGTAAACGCGGTGGTGCGGACGACCTGTCCCACTCCACGGGTGTGGGGAAGGCGGGAGTCGCGCGGGGGGGGGGGACGGAGAGGGGGAGGGGTGATTATGGGGAATCATTTCAAGTATTTTTACCATTGGACCTTTCCGTATGTTCCCCTTTTACACTGCAACATCTCAGCACTTCCACTCAAGTAATGCGTCGGTTGAAAGCGCCTTTCCTATGCATATCTTCTTTTCATACAACTTGGTTTCGATTTTTTAGTAAAATAGTAAAAGTTAAAAAAGCCTTTCATGGACCTTGAAGAAACGCTTGAAAGGTAGATTTTATGTAAAAAAAAATCAACCAAAGCTGGCAATCGAATCGGGACTCGAACACCGGATCTTTCCACTTGCCGGGCGGATGCTCTTAACCACTTGAGCTATCGAGGATAGTCAATTTACCCTGAGATCCGTGGGTCTAATATGTCGCCTTTCCTTGTGTATTGTCTATTTCTCCTTTGGTGGGTGAAACTGCCCCCTGACGCCATCTCTTGGCTGAAAGAATCGGGGCGCTTGGCGACATATTAGACCCACGGATCTCAGGGTAAATTGACTATCCTCGATAGCTCAAGTGGTTAAGAGCATCCGCCCGGCAAGTGGAAAGATCCGGTGTTCGAGTCCCGGTTGAGGAAATATTTTTACTCTTGTGATCCGTTCGATTCCGCCTTCCCCACCTCTATTGTGTTCGTCCTTTATATGTGTTCCTATCCCTTTTCCTTATATCTGTTTCTGTATATATATATATATATATATATATATATATATATATATATATATTTATTTATTTCATAATTTAAAAAAAATATAATTAACATGTTTTGTAAATTTTGTCCTTTAATCTGTGAATGTATGAGAGAGGATAAGGGATGAGGCTAGATTGAGGGTACAATTACAAAGGGATCAGAAGGCAAACCTGCTGTCGTTCTGTACACTTGATTTGATCGAAGAGAAAATAACACATCCAAAATTTGAAAATAGTCACGTATTTTTGGAAAAGTTCCCGTTTTCCATTCGCAGAACAGATCGCTAGGAAGTACAATTTCTTGACGTTTGTTTTTAAATATCCTTCACTGTATTAATGCCGAAGGAGTTTGACCTTGCGGTTATGTGCGCACACTCATGAAGCAGTGGATAGGTTTGAAATTGTAAATGGAGATCCAGCGGTCAGGTTTCGATGGATTGCTCCAATGTGCTTCGTGTCGAAGACAAACTGCTAGCCCACGTCAGAATCACGCTCCTCCGAACCCACGAACGGTCTCTGCCGCTCCCCCCGTAGCGCGGCACCCCCGCACCAACCGCTTTTTATCTCCTTATTCTCCCCAATACTCACCTCCCCGGTTGACATAGCCAACCCGCTGACCTGGTGAGTGGCCTTACCAGCAATCCCGCTTGGGCCGCGCGAGAACGTATGTCTAGGGCATGATTCGTGAAGAAAATTCCATCATCTATCCCGTGCAAGTCACGATGTTCGAGCTCCATTTGCGTTCCTCAGTCATATATCAAAGTTCAAAGTGTAATACGGCTTGAAAATAACGCCCATTTTCCATAATCCATTTTCTAACAGGGTAGACTACGTTTTGCTGCGCAACTGAGGAGACAGCTTGACGAAAGACATTGAAAATTCCATTCTAGCCAGCTTAGGTCACGACGTTCATTTACTTAAATTTATGGAAATTTATAAACTATGTAATACTTTGACTCTTGAAAACTCTTGAAGAGGTGCACCATAGTTTATTCCTATATTTCCAGTATCGCGAAAAGGATATTATTAGAATAGAATTAGATAAGAGAAAACCGAACAAAAATACGAGAATCACAATCAAAATAAAAATAACTAATTCACATCCGCAAAAGAAATGAGAAAAATTGAAATAAATTTATTGTTCTCTTGCATTAATTTTTTTGGCATTTTTAGGGCCCTGCAAGCCATCGCTAGAGTGTGTGGCAGGGGTTGAATACACACCGGACTAATTCTGACTCGAATATTTTCCCTCTAGCACGGTCGGACAACGTTATTCTGATCCCTTATCTGCCATGGGAAAAATGACATTTTATATATGTATGTATATCCGACATGATCTCGCTTATTGTGGTACGATGGGTCTAATACACATTTTCAATATCATTGCTAAAGAGACGCCCATCCAATTTACTCAAGAGACGGAAAAAAATGACTTTGCAACCCGTCATTAGTAATCTAGCAGTTCACAGTGTTGCACGGCTGAAAATGTCCGCATCATTTGCTGATAACGGGAAGGGTACGGCCTTATCTTGACCGAGGGCCTGCGACGTCCCTGGGCCACATGGCTATTTGTAGGTTTGGTCCGGATAATACCATTATGGATCAGGTCTGTGCTCTGGCATATTTGAATGACTTCCCATTCCGAGAGCCCTGGTTCCAGTCCTGGCGTTTCAAGAATTTTTCAGTGAAATCGTGAACCCTGTCTGAATGTGCCTGAATGTGTCTAAATGTGTTTGGGTTTACCTCTCCGCCCATTCTTCCCCCTTTCCCAGGAAAATTCACTTCCACGAAACTGGACGTATCCATCGCACTATTAATGGCACGAATGACCACAACTGTCGACCATCATCCCCCGAATAGTATCTATTATTAGGAATTCCTAGTCTCCTACTCGGGTCTCCCCAAAAGGTGTTCTCCTGGGGATGGGGGCAGTGCGGTGGATGGGGATTCACGAGCGGCGTGGGTATCCGCACCCCCGATAACACGCCAAACCCGCCGGGCAACCCTTTCCTCCCTCCCCACCGACCGAAAGGGAATCCGCTCGCCGATAGACGCCTCCCGACATCGGAGACAGTCTGAGATGGGCGCGGCGGTATCCCGAGTGAAGGTCGCTCGCCGTCCCCAGTCGGGGACACCTCCTCCGGCGGATAATAGTTAACAGTCTGGGGCATCACTCTGTGAAATATATACGGTGAACGGCACAAGGAACACACTTTGTAAATCCCAGAATATTTTTATTCGCTTCAATCGGTCGCTCTTGCGAATTCATCGCGTTACGATGCGGACATATTGTATCCGCTGATACTGCTAGGGCCAAACAACTTCAAAGTAAGTCCGTTTGTGCGAGTACCCGGAGGAAGGATCCCTTCGCTCGGGTCAGCGCGGCTCCCGTCGAATGGAAGCGGGTACGTCAAGTGTTGTCTTCGCGCATACAGATCTCTTTCCAAGAGGTGGAGGGCGCCTGCGATGGCCAGGGTGCGTTCGGAAGGAGGAAAAAATAATCAATGTTATCATTAGATGGTGTAACTGAACTTGGCTTTGGTGTCTGGACGGATATCATCGTTGCCACCTATACTAGTAACACACAATTATCCGAATATCCCTTTGAGAGACGCGTTTCATACGACCGTGCAGTAATGGTGCCAACTTCATCAACGCCAGTGTAACAGTTGACTTCGCGCTAAGCGGAAAATTATATTAAATCTCACCAGGAAAAATTCCGTAGTCCAAACTCAAACTCCCTCCTTAGTTTCCTTCCCCAGAGCGGGATTTTTGTTTAAAATTCAGTGCCTAGTGTCCAAAAATGGAAAACCACCGCCATAAACAAATCCAATGTTAATTTATCTAACACTTCACACGCACACACAAACGTTTGCCAAATGTCTCACAAAAACATGACATACAGTTTCAATTCCGTTCCTCTTCCTTAGTATTTTGTGTCAAAAGTAGTCTGTTACGTAATCACCCCCTGCCACCCAATCTAATGGTGATTTGCAAGGTACCATGTACACTTGTACTTTATAAAAACTGCAACTCTTGACGCCCACCGGTGAAGAGGGCAATGAAATCGAATGACAGAGTGGAAATAGAATGATAAGATGTCCCCACAGGTTTCTCTTGACAGAAGTTTCACTGTATCTTAGTTCAAATATAAAATTAGGCGTGGAAAGATATTAAAACCAAGCGAAATTTCACAGTGTTTATTTTATATCGCGGCACGTGTTTCAAAGTTTGAGCGCCATCATCGAGTGTTATTCGAACATTGAAAAAAGTTACTTATAAAAAAGATAAACACTGTTAAATTAACTAGCTGTATGTTTCCACACTTGAAGTTGGAATACCCCTCAGGTCAGGACTTACACGGTCGAATTTATTTTGTTGAACTAGGCACTAGCTCTATCGAGGGTGAGCGATACTGAGGCTCCGGCAAAAGGGAAAGATTCCACGGAAACCCTTCGCCGTTTGCCTCCGACACGGGGGTTCGAATAGGAAAGCGAAGGCGAGGGTCGTCTCGTACTCACCGTGGTTGCGGTGGCCTCTGGTTGGTTGCTCCTGTGACTGCTACACGGCGGACTGTTCGGTCGGGAGATAGGGCGGGACACGAGAGAGCACCGCGGGTGTCGGGACGATTGTGAGCTCGGGGCCCTTTGTGCACGGTACACGGGTCGGCGTTGCCTCCCCCTTTCCCCGAACCCTCCTCCTACCCCTTCTCCCCCCCTTGGGGTGGGCGGGGCGCCCCCAAAACGCCCGCTCTCTCTCCCCGCCCCGCTTCCCTCACACGCCGATCGAGAGAGAGAAAGGGAAACACGAGCCTTGGCCGGAGACTCACTCTGGGCGCCTTCGCACGGTCGCCCGTGTTGGCTTTGGGGGAGGGAGGTAACGACTCCGAAAAGGGGGAGAGCTACCCCCTCGATTACCCACTCCCCACCCCCCCACACCCCGATCGAGATTTCGCTTTCGGTGGGTTAAGCGTCTGGCTCTATCCCACCCTCCGTTCGCCACCCTCCACCCTCCCCGAATCACCTCCTCCGCTCCGCAAGAACACTGTAGTCCTGCACACGTCCTCCCACGGGCACACGTTGGTGCGCCCTCTGATCCGCCCGAATGGATGCGGGGCGACTCTAGGTATCCCGAGTTTGAATCTGCACGACCGAAGCGGCAGCTCATTCACTTCCGATGTTGTGCATTTGAGTAGATGGTCCGAATTGCATTCATTCCAGCCACCTTTGCAGCATTTTTCCAGGAGGGACTTTTTTTGTGGCCGAAATCACTTTTTTTGAGTCATCATCATCAGTATTTCAATCCTAAGATTGTTTTACTGCAGCCACCCATTCTTCGCTATTTAGTGTTTATTCCCTCACGCTCTGATAGGTTCCCTGTTTTACGTCCTTAATTTGCCCTATATACTTGTCCCTTGGCCTTCCTCGCGGAAACTTTCTTTCAATTTTTCCCTCTTTTCTTAATGTTTCTAACTAATCGATTGTTCCTCAAGGTATGTCCAATTCATCTAGTTCTTCTTTGCCATATAGATCTCCACATGGTCCTTTCCTCTTCAGCTCTTTTACGTAAATACTTCATCGTTCCTCACTTTGTCTGTCCATTTAATTCTTCAGCATTCTCCTCCAGCACCATGTTTCAAAGGCTTCTATTCTTCAATGATCCACTTTTCCAATATTCCATGTCTCCGATCCATAGAGCGCCATGCTCCACACGAAAGTCTTGACGAATTACTTCCTTGTTTTCAGTCTAAGGTTCTTTGAACATGGTAATTGCCTCTTCATCATGATTGCGTTCTTAGCTTAGGCCATTCTTCGCTTTGTATCGGTCGAACTTCTTCCATCCCAAATTATGCTGCTGCCCAAGTAGATGAAGGATTCCACTTGCTCTAGTTTCACCCCTCGATTTTTGATATCTGTATAGTACAGCTTCTTTCTTCCACAAGCACAAGGATTTTATGGGTTTTCTGGATTTTCTAGGCTTTGTTGTGTGGGGACTTTAATTTATAAACTTTATTGATCACTGCCAAAGGAAAATTTCAAAGTGTCCCTTTATTTTTATTTGTGCGTTTACTTATGGCGATTTTTTTCAAATCCAAAGTTTGCTTGATGATATTGACAAAGGTTTTAAAAATATTTTAAACATATCCGTGCAGGGTTCATTGGTTTTCGGGAGCGCACCGCATTGTCATATGCTTGGGGCGGCTTTTCCAATCCCGAAAACCTGTTACCCACAGCGGAACCGCTATTCCAGGAAAAGTAGTACCCATCGAGGAAGATGTGGTTTCGTTGGTTTTATTTATCAGTGAGGCTGGTCCTGGAGGAAATATTACACTAGAATGTCATACCACGTCGATTGTTATCGAATTTTAGGCAGTAGGTCACTCATTGCAAGGCATTTTCTATGGACCTCATTTCACTGATTAAATTCCTTCTTTTTTCAAACTCACGTGTCAAAAACAACCTCTGAGTTCTCTGAATTCTTCTCGTGAATTACTTTTGTTTATATAATCAGTGACTATCTCGGTTGGTTTGAGTTGGTGCTTTTGCGTCACTCACCCTGACTCTTAACCTGTATCCGTTTGTTTTGATTGAGAGGTCTCGTTTGAGTACGCTCGCGTCCATGTTTTTTACACGGAACATTCTAGTCACCATAAAGCGTTTTTCATTTACGATTGAGGAAATGCAAAAATTTCTCTCATCCAATTCATTTATTCTTGTCTATCTGTAGGAAGTGCTTTCATGTATATAGTCGAGACGATTTGAATGCTGGATGAAATTTTTTATTCTCTACGGTTGGTAGGAAAAGTAATCAAATCTATTACGGGATATAAGATTATAGGGACGTATTGTATTATAAATAATGATACAGTGTAAATATTTCCTCTTCATGAATGAAAAAATAAAATTACTGCTATGTTATTGTGAAGAAAAGTAGGACAATTTTAATATTTTAGTTTTGTTAATTGAAAATGAATGCAAAAGTTTTTAAATAATGATAGATGTCGATTTACTATTTCATTCCGACCCATTCATTTTTTTTAAATTTCGTACCATATGAAACTGTTTTACCTCACTCTTCAAAGTTGTTAAAATAACATTAAGAGGAAAGGGGTGGAACAAATGTTACCAAATTTTGCGACAGGAGCTGTCAGCGTGTGGCCTAAATGGCATCACGTGATCAGTGGACTTAATATTGAGTGAGCACTTTCCTCACTTATCAAACCAATATTCATGGGTTGATTTCTGTCGTTGTTTGGTGCTAAACCAGCACGGCTGTTTCCAAATAACATGGCAAAAACGAAGGCCAGAACCACCTGATGAGGTGAATTGTGAAATGTGGCAAATGGAGCTCCACGACCTCTCATTTTTAATTGACTGTTTTTAGTTTCACCTTTAAAAAATTGCCGTGATTCATCAAAATGGGTGCATTTTTTTTCATGCATTTTTTTGCGGCATAAATGTGTGATTCGCTGCACCCCTTCCACGAACGCCGATGCAAAGGAGGGAGAGGACCTCCTCCGGGCTGCTAAGGTCACCAAGGCAGGAGGCAGTATTCGCCGGAGACATTTTTTATCGATGCCCCGGCGAGTCCTCTTGCAGACGACCTTTGCGACTGATTTTCTCGTTTCACATCACCTGAAGTATTGGGCGGGGTGGAATTAAATTTCGCGGGTATTAAGATCTGTCCAAAAATCTCTTGCATAAATTCGAAAGTCTCTGTAGCTATGATGTTGAAAATGTATCATTAGCCCCATCACACTACGGTAGGAGAGATCACGTCAATGAAATTAGAAAGATTAAGGATAGAACACATTGATTTTGAGATATAATTTCTCCCGCGAAAGATAAAGCGATAAGTAAACAGAATTACTATTTCCGATCGCGCATGTGGAGAAAAGCATTCTTCTTTTTTCATTCGAAGTAGTCTAGTATGTTATCTTTATTTCATATAGGTTAGTTTTTTCTCAAATGTTACCTGCAGGTCCTCTCATATGCGTAGAGAGGTGTAGCTCACTAAAATGTTGTAGTAAATGTACCTGAAGTAATCATGATATACATGCACGTACATTGTTTGAATCATTTAAATAAGTAAACATATATATATATATAATGACTATATATGCACATATTGTATATATATATACGTCATAATTTATCAGTTATTAGTTACTATATATATATATATATATACTATATATATATGTATATATATATGGTAACTAAAAATTGAGAATAACTTCATTTTTGATGTTATATGCCTGATGTGTAATCTCCCCCTGCCTCACACCCTAGGGGTGACTTGCAAGGTATGGTGTTTTTAGATAGGTTATGGATCCCTAAGCACTCCCGCCAGGCGTTGTCGTCAACAGAAGATCCGTCGGCCACCTTCTCTGGAGTCGGGAACATCGGCCGCGAAAAACCAAGATGACACATACGAAAATTTCATCGCGCGGGAAAGTTTTAACAACCTGATTTCCACTCTCTGTTATTTGAAAACATGGTATGTGCACATGCCTGACATGACCTATTGCTTTCCATCCAGAGGACATTTTTGTGATTTTTAAGAGGCACATGAAAGAGATCATTGTTCATAATTAAATGCCTGGTAGGTTTAAATAAAGAAAATTAAGAAAAATGTAATTCCCTTTATTTCGTTAATTAAAAATGTTTATAATTAATTAAAAACACTCAATGAAGGTTTCGGATAAAGGTTTGCAAAAGTGTCGACGTCATCATTGGTTTAATGACACCTTATTTCCGGAAACCTTCAAATGGAAGAGCAGACATCGCTCGGTTGGAATAACGACGTGTCCTTGCGACGTGCACTCTGGTTAAGAACGCCTTATCAGTTAGTCTTCATCAATCTTGGAATTCCAATATGTTTTCCATTTAACTTGGCTTCCTTCTAGCTTGAGATTAAAACATTTTTCCTCCTATTTTCTGTTTCAATATTTTCTTTGCCACGTTCGACATCAATAGGGTCCTGAGAGGATGGCTTTTTACCTGATTTCTTCATAACCGCTTTGGATTGCTTAAAGGGGTTTACCCGACAGACGTCCACCATTGGCCGGACATAATTTTAAAGAAATGAATTAGCCATGGAGTTCACATTTATTACAATATTTTTTTGAAGGTTTAACATACATATTGCCGTCTACTTTTATCTTTTTAAAACTAATGGTGGTTTTTCGGTATAATCCTTCTCGAGGATATGATAATCGCTGATCTGACCTCTTTTTATCGTTCCCATAGTTTTTTCTTTTACAATCAAAAGGTATACACTTTTGTATTTTATCTTAAAAGACTTCCTAATATGCAGTTCTGGATTTTTCGAGTATATTTTATTATTATAAAAATTAAAGGTGGTAAATCATAGTAAGACAGATGTAACAGGAGGTAGAAACATTCCTCTTCAGTAGGCTTTAATATGAGCCTGCTACTACCAGAAAATCCTTTGATAATGGGATAGAGAATAGGTATCGCTAGGAAAATGAAAGCATCATTTACTCCTATCATAATATTATTATTTTATACCCTAATTGTTTTAAGTTGATATTGGTTTTATGGACGTTGGATTTTATTATCATCATCATTATTATTAAACTGCGACCAGTCACAACTTAGACATCACGGGAGTCCACCTATCTGAAAATAAGAATGCCCAGGAGAAGTGCTTGATTTTCTTGTTTTTACCGCCATCAATAAATTTGGAATTCACTTCATGATATTGAGAAATAACAAGCAGCATGTTTCTACACGATATCGGAGCAGACTTTCCAATCCTTATACAATTTGAGGATCCATCAAAACATGGCATTCCTCGAAATTTTACGGGTGAACTCACTTCGGCTCTTATTATCTGCAGAATGTTATGGAAATTATCAATTGGGTATCGAGGAATATACATGACGGTAATGAAGCTGGAATTTTAGAATTAAGGGCTGAATTGGCCCGCTTTCTCAGTCGTCACTATCTTGTATGACATGGAGGGGAATAATTATAAATTACGCATTCGGTGGAGGGAGGATACTGTGATTTCCAAGCCATTCTCTCCAACTTTTACTCCGCGGAGTGGGAGGGAACAAGTGAGCAACGAAAAGTCCCCCGAACTTATTCCTCTCGTCAATGACGGCTTTTCAAGGACGGTGAGGGAACGATTTTGTGGCGTTTGAACTTTGAAAGCGGCGATGCGCCATTCGAAGTCATTACGAAATGGAATCTCGGCAATGAAACGTGTGGACGCGGTGGAGAGTGAAAATACCGTTCTGCTGAAAGTCTCTCAAATCCCGCATCGAGTATTGAACGTGGGTGTGGAGAAAGGCGTAATACATATATCTCCAAAATTCATGATACCTCTCATATAATTACTTGTAACAAGACCAGATTTTAGATAGCTATCTTTCAATGTCATAACATTCAATTTAACTTATTTTTAACTTGATGCTGAGGTGAAAATAACCAGTGAATAATAAAGGTATTCGAAAAACTTTTCAATGAACAGAATTTTATATAATTTTTGTCTCGTTGACTTTCTCATTGAACGAGTATTTATAACAAAGCAAGTAGTTTCCATTTGTCGGGGCTCAAAAGATTGAGTGTATTGTTATAATGATTCCATTATAGCTGAATAATTTCTAATAATTTAACAATAAGGGAAGTATAGACTCAAGTGACTTAACCGGAGTGACTGGAATACATACATTCTGAGCCCTTAAGCGTATGATTGCCCTAAATCTTTGATTTGGTCATATTTTACTCCAATAGATTATAATCAAAACCCCGCGGTTAAATTTAATGGAGTACAATTGTAATTATTTTGTCAAAATCTTTACTGTTCTCCGATTTCAAAATCGCTAACCCTGAGTAACACTAGCGGAAACTCTATTCAAAGTTTTGTCCTTGATAGAGGGCCAACGTTGAATATGTAAATGTGATTCCCATCAAGTACATGTGCATCTACATGGTACCGCTCGGGTGAATGGCAGGGGATGATTACACATCAGAGATGGGACATCAAAAATTAAGTTTCTTCATTGCTAGTAAATATGTAGTTTTCATTTTCACGCGTTTGATCTTTACTTAAAAATCTGATGACAGTTGTCATAGATGAATTCGATTGAGGAACTTTGGAAAACTTATAATTAATCAATGATTGGCTCATTCCTAGTGTTTTTCCACTGACCTCAGTAAAATATTACTCAGAGATCAAACATTAGCCATTATCACGGTGGATTACCGTTGACAGTAGGTGGGCGAGTTGAGTCGTATAGGTTTATATCTAAATTCTGCATCTTTGATCACAAATATATTTTTCAGCCAAGCATCCGCTTAATAAGATAAACATGCTTTTAAAATTACATCAATAACTCTAAGAACATTTTTGCTAAAGCTTTTTATAAAGTTTAAATAAATAATTGAACCCTGAAGTGAATTACTCCACTTTACCGCCGCTGTCTTTGTCGTTGATTGCTGTTCTTTATCCCTCTGTATACGATAGTCTCTTATTGGACGTGTTAGATACACATTTAATGGAAACTATATAAATAAAACTCTCGAGGATTGAATATTCTATTAGCAATCTATATCTACATAATACCCCGCAAGCCGCCGCAAAGGCGTGTGGCGACGGGTGTAAGGTCACCACCCGTAAAAAGGAACAATACCAAATGCAAAATCAATACATATATACAGGGTTCGTCCGGAAAATAAGTGTACTGAGCTCAGGAAAAAAAATTTATTACACTTTTACATATCTTAAGCTAATATTCCTCAAAATAGTACCCTTGTGAGTCGATACACTTGTTCCAGCGGCGTTCCCATTCCTGGAACGCTCCCGCGAAGGCATCATCGGGAACCTCTCGAAGACACGTCGTCACGGCCTCTTTGACGGCGTCCAAAGTCCCGTATCGCGTTCCTTTCAAACTCCTCTTTATCTTCGGGAACAGAAAGAAGTCCGGTGGTGCCAAGTCCGGGATGTAGGGCGGGTGCGGCAGCGTTGCCACGCCGTGCTTGGCCAAGAAGTCCGACACGACAAGCGCGGTGTGAGACGGCGCATTGTCGTGATGCAGCCGCCAGATGTTTTTTATCTGTAATTGCTCCCTAATAATCTCGTGCACTATTGTTTTTGGCACATTACACTGCTCTGCTATCATCCGAACACTAAGACGACGATCAGAGTTCAGTACATCGCGAACTTTTCGCACATTTTCGTCGGTGAGTGTCGTTGATGGGCGTCCAGGCCGTGGTTCGTCGTCGACCTCTTCTCTGCCCTCCACGAACATCTTGTGCCACCGAAAGATCATGTTTCTGGACATGGCTGACTCCCCGTAAGCCTGGTTAATCATACCGACAGTTTCGGTAGACGATTTCCCAAGCTTTACCGCAAATTTGATGGAATAACGCTGCTCTAAAAACTTCGGCATCGCGTTCCGTTCGCGTTAACAGAGCTCCTCACTGCACCACAGCTCAGAGCCGACTGCCTTTTTCAGCGTCGCTTGCCAGCATACCCCCCTCTAATCGCAGCCCGTCAGAGCGGTGCTGGGCGCGCCTGGAGCGGCGGGAAAAAATCAGTACACTTATTTTCCGGACGAACCCTGTACAAAACTATACTCACAGTGGCTTGTGCACAGGTAGGGAATGTGACCCAACGCTGCTGGCAGCGGGAGACTCCCCCCCCCATAGAGAGGTAAGAAAATATAGTTCGTGAATATTAGGATTCTTGGAATTTTCGCAAGAAAGAATCTAACGAAAGGAGACTTAGGCGGAAGTTCAAGTATGTAAATGGCGGATCCTGAGGAATTCCAAATCAATATTCTTAAATTAGGTGATCTCACTGGGGCGATTGGGCCCTTTCAGCATTAGTCACAAGACCATTCGGCAGGCTTTGAAAACACATTGTAATTTGCACACTTTCCGCGAAAAGCGGCGTGAAGTGTGGACTGAGGCATCGGACCAACTTCTTTAATTCGCAATAGTATTTCATTACCCACAATATGACAAAAATATTTATCAAATACTTGCTAACATATTTAGTAACATAGAATCGATGGCCATCTTTGGTTATTAAAGCGGAGGATTATAATTGCAATTGGGCTAAAAGTAGCTTCCACCCGTGGTGGATAACAGAATATGCCCAATCATAGCCTGGCTGCGCTACTGATAAGCGCTCATCTAAAGCATTGGCGATATAAAAGCACTGGAACCTGCAAGATTCAAACCGCACTGCATTTGTCAATGACCATGGTATAGTCGACTACCACAGAGCCACATAAATCGAGGCTCAACTGCTCACTACTGGGCTTTCAAATGATTGCCTGCTGTTAGCAGGACACCCTGGAGCATGACGCCCTTCGATTTCTCATCCTCATGTTTACGGCGTCTTCCCCCGATCCCCTTCCACGTGAACGTGTCTCAAGTCCATAGGGAATAGGTTTCTGCAGAACCATATGCTACGTTTTGACTATGCGCTAAAATTTGGTGGTTTGAATGATTACAGGGTGTGTTCCAAAAGTAATGCAAATAAATGTCTCGCGCCACTCCTAATAGTTGGAGTGAAATTAAACCACTTGGATTAGGTGGAGAGGAGGCTAAAATTCGTCGCAAAATCGGTTTCAGTGCTCTCCAAGCTGTGGAAGCGACAGCACATAAGTTATTGTAAACCTCTGCGCGCCGACCGTGCCGCGAAAGACCAGCCGAGCGGAAATTTCAAGTGAACTTTTGCAACGTATTGAAAATGAACCTGATTATTTAGACGATGTCATCATTGGTGATTAAACCTGGAGTTTTTAATACGACCCTGGAACGAAACGCCGAAGCCCTGAGTGGCATACTGACCAATTCTCCAAGCTCAAAAAGGCAAAAATGAGCAAATCAAAAGTGAAAACAATGCTCATTGTCTTTTTCAACAGTAAATGAGTGTTCCATAAGGAGTTTGTTCCTCGAAGACAGACAGTTAACGCTGCCTACTACATGGATGTGCTTAGAAGACTCTGAAAAAGGGTTATCAGGATGAGAAAAGACATCTACGCTACTTGGCAACTCCATCACGACAACACGCCTTGCCACCACTTTCTTGCCACGCCTTGCTACGAGTACGCGAGTTCCTGGGCAAACAACAGGTGTGAACGCTGCCCCACCCCCCGAATAGTCCTTAGATTGACTTCTTTTTGCTCCCTCCGATTAAGGAAGCCCTGAAAGGAAACCGTTTTTCGTCTATAGAAGAGATTCAGCCGTGATGAAGACATTGCGAGAGGTCACAGATTACGCCTTCCAGGGCGCCTACCAGTCATGGCAGAGTCGCCAGAAAAAATGTATTGAGGCCCAAGGACAGTGCTTTGAAGAATTTTAAGTGTTTGTGGAAATATTTTCAATGTATGACTTAAAAAATAAAAGCATTACTTTTTGAACGCACCCTGTACGTTTGCAGGACCAGTTGCCACATGTGGATAGGTCTTACTCCTTTAGGTGGACGCAGAGGTTATATACAAAGAGGAAATTACAGTTTAGTCGTACTCTTCGTGAATACAGTGGAAAATGAAGTAAAAGATCTGACCTCATTTGCAACCCCCTCTATCAAGGACATATGGCCACAAATATTACTGTCTGAGAGAAATTTACTAAAAGCATGCGATCGGCCGTAGATAGCGTTCTTCATACCAAAGATCCAGTGATGTATCAATAAAAGTTGAAACCTGGAATACATGGAGGTATTGAAAGTGAATGATTGAACGTGTTTGACAAGGTTGCTGAGCAGCGTCGGTCACTCTTTTCTCGACGGCATCTTAAGTAGAACGGGATTTTTAGAAAAGCAAGCCGCCTCCGCAAGACAGAGCTCACGTCACTCCGAGGCCACCATTAATTTACCTTCAGAGACGTAATAATTTTCCTGAAACTTAGGGTGTGGGGATAACTTTTTTCCGCTAAAAATCAAGATTATTCTTGTTTTGGGGCTGTGGACACTTCGTTCATTTTTATCTGGCCATTCAACCACGCTTGTTTTTAACTTTGGCCGATTTCCTTAAGTTTAAAACCCGAAAGACATTGATGAATAGTGTAAATTGCTTAAATTTTCATTTGCAGGCTAAATAAATGGCTGATAGGAGCCGTGGTCCCATCCTATTTCAAACAGGGATGAGGGGGAAGAGACGGAAGGGGGTGGTGTCGACCTGCCTCCTAGGAGGGGAGTTCCACCACAGCAGCGGGCGCGATTAGTCTTTAGGAGATACATGAGCCTAGAGTCACGTGGTATCCTAGAACTCCTGTCAAGTTAAATAAGATTTCTGCTAATATATTGAAAACAGCCGGGAATAAATCAGTGGGTACGGTTTAATGTATTTATACACGTATATACACACACACACACACTCACATCTACAAACATGGCCTGTCCCAAAAAAATAAGTAGAATGAATTCGGCGAAAACTTTATTGCACATCAAAGTACAAATTACTGGAACTCTTCAAAACAGCAACCTTGTGCATCAACACACACCGATGTCAGCACCTCTGCCACGTTTCTGGTACGCTTCTTGGAAGACATCGACGGTAATCGCGTTCAGGCACCTCGTCACGGCCTGTTCGACATGACCTCCGGTGGTCAAAAATTGTACTCAAAAGGGGTTTTACTTAGATTGTACCCAAAGGTTTTACCTCGTATATACACTGAGTGTCCTTTTAAGTGTTACTATTTTATTTTTCTATTGTGCCGTCCAAATATTATATATAGAAATATATATATATATATATATATATATATATATATATATATATATATACACACACACACATGTATATGGGGCGGAATCGAGCAGATAATAAGTGCTAAAATATTTCCTTGACCGGGGGTTGAACCACGGATCTTTAGACTTGCCGGACCGACGCTCCTGTGTTTGCCTTTTATACATGTTCCTATCCCTTTTCCTTATATCTATATTCATGTGAATATATATATATATATATATATATATATATATATATATATATATATATATAATTTACATATCCTTTTTATTATTATTTAGTATTTCATCGGTTAAGGTAGGTTTTGGTTTCACAACCCCAAACTGTACAGCAATAATTCCCTCGCCTCTGCCACTGTACAAAATCTGACCTCCTACACACTACATGCTACAATGAGCCCCTCTACAATTCCGTATACTTCTCTCCTCCCTTCATTCTGTCCAGTATTCTTGTCCTAATCCTATCCCTTCCTCCTTTGCCTAACATTCCTCCCTCAAATCACAGTTTTCAACATCCCATTGCCAATCAATATGCTCTGCATCCATCCTATCTGCCTCTTTTGAAGTCCTCCCGACAACCCTCTCTCCGTCCCCGCCATGCCTATCAAATTCTGATTCGTTTTCCTTTTAAAACATTCCTCCCCGGAAGCCACCCCGTAACAGATTCGAGATTGTGGGCAGGAGTACTTGTCTTACTCGTAAGTGAATGAAGTTTAAAGAAACTTTGACAATCTTCGGCAAGTGCTATAGTGCATGCTAATCGTTGTCGTGTGAATGTTGGTCTATACTTAAACACTTAACGCCGCTACTCCATACCCTGTGCGGGCAGTCAAAGGTGCGATTACCTAGGTCGGATATGGTCTCATTATGTCTTCTTTATTCTCGCTAGTTGATGAACGGACAGGTAGAGCATACGTATGTTGTCATGAACGGTGGACGGATGGCGGGAGATCCGAACGAGGTGGCTTGCATTCACGTTTAAGGGACGGTATCTTCATCTCCGCGAAAACGCGAAGCAATCGTCGGGGAAAGGAAACTAAAGCAGTCGGAAGACTTCTTCGCGTCTGGAAAAAATTTAACCCCCTCTCTCGCAAGGATGAAACCGGACCTCACAGTGCAGCCTGCTTCGCGCAGATTCCAGCCATCCTTTCGTCCCCTCGTCAAATATTCTCGCCCGTATCGGCGTTAAAGTAAGTTTGCCGTCGCTTTGCCATGCTCCCAAACCTCACTTACTTGTACGTAGTCCCAAAGAGCAACGTTAACGTCCGTGCGACATCGACGGCCGATGTTTTTGCTCCGTCTTACCGCCTTGTCCATTAGCCACAATCTCCCGCGACTCGACAAAAACGTGTGCGTCACTAAGGTTTTGCCGGAAGCACAACTTCCAGTTTCTTGTACCTTTGTTGCGAAAGGCGAAAAAAAACTCGATATCGTCGCAGGAACGGCGGTTGCGTCATCCGACGACGACCAGTTTGGCAGTGCGTCATTCATCGAAATTATCTATGCGTGCAAATACTTGGATTATTGCAAATTTTGGATTTTAGAAAAGTTATGGGCAAATTAAGATGTGTTACCATTATCTTCATTCAAAAATTATTTCCTTTAATTCACAAAATAAATAGGTTCCAGAAATCCTTGCGAATTTCGATGAAAGCTTACTATTATAGATCTAGTTTTTTGAAAAAGATGAGTTTTTTCTTATTCCTTGTGGAAACACTAAATTTCAAGAGACATTGAGTTAAATATTGTATTGAAATGCCTATACTTAAATAAAAAAACCATAAACACAGTAATCAACCCAAAGGTCGGTTTGGCGGGTGATGGTAGAGTTCACCACCAACACCAGAGTTTTGCCAATTTTGTGCCAAAAAATGTGGTCCTAATGGCAATATAACACTACATTATCTTTACGTGTACACAGACCCGGATATAAAATAGTCCAGCGGGACATCATTTTGACAACAACACGCATGTCATGACCCTTTAAGACAATGAGTGCGACTCTGTCACTCAATTGGGTTCTTGCACTATAGAGATAATTCAGCGTGCTTTCACGATGTTAAGATGGTAATTAAGTTGTGCTTTCACGATGGTTAAGTTGTTTTCTTTTTCGTCAAAATTTTGCTTTATTTTCCTCTTGCTCGAAAAATCAATGGTTCCCAATTCATGGACTCATATCAAGTGACGGCATCGGGTCTCCTTAGCCGAAACAAAAACATTTAGTTTTATCGATATTTTTTTCTTTCTCACCGAAAAGGAATCATGGTGTTTCCAAGTTGTGTTTGTGGAGAAGTTTGGGGATGGGGAGCTCGTAAGGGTGCCCGGGCGAGGGGTAATCGTTGAAATGGCCTTCTGAGTTCGGCCACGTGTCAATATCTCCCAATGGGGTCGTGAGGAACGCTGGTGTTCCACGTGGCCCGCCCTAAAAATATATTTTATGGATTTGATATAATTATATTTTTTTGTAGTACGTAAACTGAATAATGTTTCGTAACTCCAAATATAGAATGAGGAGTGATTCCTTGAGTTGATTAGGATATCTTCGTCTTTATATTTCGAGGCCTTTATTCGGCTTCATATTCTTCACCCTCCTCAGCATTCCTTGCAGGTGGGCTTCTAAGATTGGCATTTTGCTTAGGGTGAAAATGTAGGATCATGGTGATGGGTACTGTCGGTTGTGGTATTGGGGCCCATTGCGCATGATTTGGTAGATTTACATCATCTAGGCTTGTTAAGTATTACATCCTATTTGAATTCCTTAAGGATAGTACTTTTCTGTTGATAGGCTTGGACATTGAATTGTGTATATTACTTCTGCACTGCCGTTAGATAAAGGTTGCGTTCCAAAAGTAATGTAATAATATTGTTAAGTAATTTATTGAACTGATTTGCACAAACGCTTAAAGTTCTTCAAAGCACTGTCTTTGGGCCTCTACACATTTATTACAGCGACTCTGCCATGACCGGTACGGGCCCTGGAAGGCGTCTTCGGGGACCTCTCGCAAGGTCTTCGTCTCGGCTGATTGGATCTCTCCTATGGACAAACAACTGGTTCTTTTCAGGGCTGCCTTATTCCGAGGGAACAAAAAGAAGTCTGCTGAGGCGACATCAAGACCATGGGGGGGGGGGGGGTGCGGCAGCGTTGGCACCTAGCGTTTGGCCAGGAACTCGCGGGCTTGTAGCTCGTTGTGGCAAACACCTTGGGCACGAGCTTGGCGCACACTTTCCTCATCGCTAAATCTTTAGTAGAAATTCGAAACACAACAGTAGATTACAAGTTCAATTCATTGGCAACCATCGTGATACTCAATCGACGGTCATAGTCCAACGATTGTCGAACACGAGCCACATTGTTGCAGGGTTTGCTGGTAGACGGCCGCCCGGAGCGTTGTTCGTCGTGAACCTCTTCCCGGACCTCTTTAAAGGCCTTTAACCACCTCGAACGTTGTGTGAGGAGGACAGAGCAAGAGTCCACGTAAGCCTCACGAATCATTTTCTTAGTCTTCTCAAGAGATTTTTTCAGTTTAGCACAAAACTTAGTCATCGCGTAATGTTGCTCGATCGTCGATTCCATTTTTTTCGTCACACGGTCGGTTTGCAATAACTGACGTCCTGCCGCTTTCATAGTTTGGAGAGTACTGAAATTGGTTTCGCGGTAAAGCTTAGCGTCCCCTCCACCCACTCTAAGTAGTATGATCCAACACCAATGAATAGGATCGGCGCGGTGAGTTTACTTGCAGTACTTTTGGAACGCACCCTGTAATACGGAGAGAGTTGCTCACTAGTGGTGGGGTTGGTTGAAGTAAATGCAACAATCAGATCCATATCTTTACTAAATATGTTGAGAATGGAGAGATTGTTACTTAAGTTTCCATATGGGGAAAACGCACTAAACATTTAAATATAGTAAATAATTTTTCATGGTGGATTACATTTGTCGCTGCAGAAGGTATTGAGGATGGTACTCTTATGATTTTAATTTTAGAGTAAAAACCGTGGGCTTCCAGAAGGTGACGGAAGACCACGGGCGAAATACGGAGCTCAATGTGGAGTGGAATATTTATGTGAACCCAGCTGACATTTTTAATTCAGCGAAGATTGACTTGTTGGACCAGTAATAAGTTGAGGTGGAGAAAACCAAGCGGCGTAGCACTTAACGGAGACGCGTGTGCTTTAGTCACATGTGTTACAATCCTTTTCTCCATGCCATGGCGCGTCAATTCTTCGAAACGTTATCACGTTCATTGCATGTACAAGTACTCGTATAGCGTTCGAAATACAGGTATGTCGTTCCATCAGTGGAATCCTGTTCGAGAATATCTCACAAACGTCTTTCATTGTGATCCAACATGGCGGTTGATTCATATTCTATTAAGTGTCATCTGCCGAAAGAAGAGTGAGGCCAGGTATTATAATTTCTCGTTGAATTGGAGGTTAACTTCAACTTCCGTTTAAGACCAAAACACAGTTTTATGACCGCAATTTGAGCTCCAAAGTGACCGTTATATAGCACAATGACTGACCGACGATGTTACTACGGTTACAATGTTTAAACTCAATTATGAGCAATGGTATGGATTTATGAAATCGAATTTTTCAGGAATCTCCACGTTAAGTTAACGTTCACATTAACTAACGATTGAACTTAACGGGACAATATATAACCGGGCCGAGTGTTAGAAGACCGTGGTTCATATTCACCCTGCCCTATTCCATCACGCTCTACCAGACTGTTGGTTAGAAAAGAAAAGTTGGGTTTTCTGAGAGCATGTGGACAATTGTAATGTTTTACATAGGACCCTGCAAGACACCGCTAGGCTGTGTGGCAGGGATAGTGTTAGGAGAAAAAGCTAAATTCTCCGCCACTTACTACATACTATATTTGAATCCAAAAGTCGAGAAACAGGGGTGACTTACCCTTAATCGGTATTCTTCCCTCGCCATAGTGCCAACTCCCAATCGCTTTGATAGGCATTCCATCGAAAATCAGTCTATACGCAAGGTCATGTATTTTCATTCCCAGGTATCCCACGTGGCGCATTTCCATCTATTTTCTGTTAGCTAATGTGTTCCTAACTAATTATTTCTGTCTCAAGGCGTTCCGAATCCTTTTTATTCTTCTTTTCTATTCCGTGTTTTACACTTTTCTCTCATTTTACCTTTTGTACATTTCTTTTACTTTTTTATCCGTCCATCTTCAGCTCCCACCTTTAACCCCTGATTTCGAAGTCCACCGTTTTTTCTGGTCTAGATCTACAAAATCCAAGCCTCCACGGTGGCGCGTGGTGGGGGGTGGTACGTCAACACCCGCAAAAGTGTTTAAAACCACTTGCAAAACCAAATCATGTTACCTCTACACAAATATTAGTTTTATCATGCACTCGATGAATTTTAACCATGCAAAAGAAAGTACTTACATGCATTCAAATCATTCTGTAGAACTGTTAAAAAGATGGGCCTATTAAATTAAAAGAATAACACGCAGGAAGAAACATGCAAGATATCGACAAATCTATACACTAACAATTCTAATTCTCTCCTACTCGATGCTGCCGTATCTATTTCGATCTCTAATGGTACAAGGAAAACACGACTTTTTAAATCTATCCATTCAACTATCTTCCTGATTTCACGTGCGTGATCTGATATACAGGGTACCATTGTAATTAGTAATGTACCATAGTAAGTCGGGGCCGCGGAATACGTCTTTAACATCCTCAGATAAGTAACCTTTCCTCCAATGTACGCAGTAAATTTAACCTGTATTTCAACCAACGGTCAACTAGTCGCTCCTGTTCTAATTATTCCGATAGTGTCGTGACACTGCTACCTTGTTCATGACAACTTTTCACAAACCTAGCTGCTCTATGTTGCACTCTATCTAGTTCCAAAATGAAGCCTACTTCATGAGAATCCTATACACTTGCAGCATACTCAAGGTGGGGCCTAACTAACGCGAAATAACAAAGCTTCTTGACCCTTTCATTACCATTCCCAGGCCTCATATTACAATAGTCCATGTCTCTGATTCATAGAACTCAACCCGACACAAAAATGTTTTCACCTGACATCTCTTTTCCCGCAAATTTGTACCTTCCATTACATTAACATTTTTTGGGGTTATCAGCAACGGTTAAAAAATAATCGGCATTCCGCTTCTCTTTACTGGGAGTATCGCCAAAGAAGAGTGGCGACGCGTAGAGTTAGTTTTTGCTTGTTTTATATATTCCCAAAAATGTCTTATGTATTGGATAAAAGAGAGCATGGAATTTTAAATTTCAAGCATACCCTCCATTACCATTTTTTTTCTAATGTTAATCATTTCCTTCACTTGAGCTGGCATCCACGTGATTTATGTCGAGCTCCCTCTATCCCAAATGATGTTGCTTCCGAGGAAGGGGAAAGATATCGAGAGCGCAGAGTATCCAAGTAACTTTTATAGTAACTTTCATATTTGATCCTCTTATTCGACCCTTTCGGTGATTGAGCAAAATAAACCTCTTTCATAATTACGTGCTTATCAAGGTTCGGCGGTCTCAGCGGCATGGAAATTATTCGCTTGAATCGATAGAATGTTGCGAGTGAGGGAAACATTCGTGTATCTAATTTATGAGTAGAACGAACGGAGGTATCATTTGTTAGTATTTCGTGCGTAGAAGACACTATTTTTCGTGATCGTAACTTAATATTTGGGCAAATTTATCTCGACATCAGTGAAGGGCTTGTATGTCAGTTCACAGAGTTTCTCCACATTATTTCCCATTCATTTGCTTGGAAATCTTTTCCTCTGCCTTAGGATATCGAACGGTTCCCATGTTACGCAATCCAAGACTTCAAGTTCTGGCTTAGGTTTACTATATATGTTTAATGGTTTGATTTATAAATCATACACGCATTGGATTTTTTAAAACTTTTCATGAATTTACATACTTTACAAGACTTGTATACAACAATGTGGTCATCTTTGGTGGATAGAGTTGCCCCAATTAAACCTCACCGCACGGTGTAAGGGCTAGTTTTAAGCGGCATTCTTTCATGATGAGGGTAAAAAAGAGACTTTACATTTCCACAATAAAGTTGGTATTCTGTGCCTTTATTGTGGTAAAAGTCCATAAAGTTGGTATTCTCTATTTTATGGTGGATAATATAGTATAGATATTGTGGATTGTATTGTATTGTATTGTGTATTCTTTCATATTTTTGGTAACATTCATTGAATAAATTTATCCATATCTGTTCCTTTAAAATTAAGAAAGTAATAATATTGGAGTCTTTAGCCTCGGAATAAACATGATCCTGCATTAATGACATAGGCTCATAGCATATGATAGTATGATTGAAGTAAGGATTTTCATTTTCGTTATTTATAGAGACATTCCATTTGGAATTATCACCATTTGATCTGGAAACAACATACTACTACAAATAATCTTTTTTACCTGTTTTATTTTTTACCTTAGGTAAATACACTGCTAATAAAAACCTATGACAGACCTCGTGATGGGAATCACCAGCGTCAATGATGTGTTCCTTATATCTATATTCATGTGGATGTGGATCTATATATATATATATATATATATATATATATATATATATATATATATATATATATATATATATATATATATATATATATATGTGTGTGTGTATATATATATAATACATAAACATATACATAAATTATTATTATTGGGTGATCTATCGGTTATGGCAGGTTTTGGATGTGTCCATCCGAAACCTGCCTTAACCGATAAATACATAAATATTATGTATCTCATGTGTATGATATCCAAATAATTATTTTGTAGCTCATAACAAAACACAATCCAGCGACCTACTCTACATCAGGTCACTCTTCATTTCTGAGTACTTCCTTCCTCCCTTTATCCCGTCCAACATTCATATCCTGCTCCTTCCCTTTCCTCGTTTGCCTAACATTCTCCCCTCTATTACAGTCTTCAAAATCCCACTGCCGGTCAACACCCCCTTCATCCACTTTTCCTGCCTCCATAGGATTTCTCCCAACAAACCCCTCTCTTCACCCACCATACCAAGTACTTCCTCATTCGTTATCTTCTCTACCCATTTCACCTTCTCCATTCTTCTCCACACCCACATTTCCAAAGCCTCCTATCTACGTCTATCCTCCTGCTTCAATAACCACGTTTCCACGCCGTACATAACTGTGCTCCACACCATGTCCATCCTCCTCGGTTTATGTGAGATTAGCCACAAAGTACGGGATTGGGTAGGGACGACAAGGAAGAGAGAGATGAGGGGGCTCGACGGGATGCATGGGAGAGGGGGAAAAGGTTTAAAAGTTAATCGGTTGGTAGTAGAAGGGGAAAGGTTGCAATGTTTAATCCCGGAGGTAGAATGGTTTTAGAAAGCCATGTTTATACCTGCTCTTTTGATTTTAGTCGAATGTTATATGCCTGTAGGAGGGAGGAATGAAAAGGATAGACACACGATTATATTAATTCTGTTTTTGGTGGAGCGGTGCATTAACCGATTACCACAGTTTCCATTTGTGGCCATACATTATGTTCTTGAGTTTCAGGAAGAGACCGGTTGTGACGTGAGAAATCACAGAAGATACTGTTACGGAGGGGAGTGCGTGACGAATATGGAGCAGGTTTAAGAACCTCGTATCGAGGGTAAAAGGCGTTTTCGGAATAATTGGGAATTTAGAAATTGTTCTGATGGGATTAAGATCACACTTAATCACTCTTTCCGGTTGAAAGGTGCTCTATGGAAAGCAAGGACAGCCCCTCTGATACCAATCTACATATACATAAGTAAAGTAAAGTTTCTGTCACGCCTTGAAACGTTTTTTATGGCCGAGGTATAGATACGCCATTTTAATGTTTTGAAAGCCTGCCCACTGCCTTAATTTCATTATTTATTACTTCTGTGCCACATTCTCTCTTGAATCACCATCTCCTCCTCTCAATAAATTTCATAGATGTCTACGTTTTCCATCTTATCAACGAATCCCACGCTTCAATTTTAAACCAGAAAACAAATAAAAAATTACTTCGCTTCAATAGTTGCCATCCTCTATACACGAAAGAATGTAACGAATATTCTCCCTCCACCCGTGGTCACAGCATCTGCATTATGCTGTGCTGTGCTGTTTATTTAGGGACCTTAGATCCCTAAATAAACTTCATGCCTGTCTATTCAGACGTGGATTCCCGGTATCCACCCAAAAAATAACGCCCATACTCATAAACTCGCGGCATGTGCCACAAAAGGAGTCGCAAAACTTGCGGATGGGCAAACCTACTTCCCTTACGAGCAATCTCTCAAAATTAAATTGAGAGACATTTTTTCCATTTCTTCCGGCAAAAAAATGACAATTAACCTTCTCTTCAAACTTCACTCTGTAGCATTTAAGCAAAAATATAAATAAGTTGTCGTCATGTAATTGCATCTAGTAGTAATAGTAATATACATTTAAGCGTCTCGAAATATCTCCGGTTATCTGAGTACGACCATTGTTAAATCCCCCACTAATTCCCGCTATTCCCACCACTTCATGCAATCGCGCGAGAGGCAAAACCTGCTCCAGACTCGTCGCAACTTCCCTTTCCCAGTCAACGCCTTCCCAAATTTCTCCCGTCCCTTCCTGCTTCTTTCCTGTGCACGAGGACGTAATGCATCGCCCTAAATTCCACTCCGGTTTTCCACATTGGTCAGCGTACCACACCTCTCATATGCAAGAATTAATTATCAAATAGTTAACCGTAATCTCTCCTCTCTCCCAGTCCCGTATTACGCTGATATTCACAGCAATGATACATCCTTGTGAACTGAGTATCCATCATTTCATCCCTCCTGTCTGCAGTCAATTAAAAGCAAAAGATCCGGCATGAATATGACCATCCTTTTAAAATTTCAAAATCCCATTTTTACACCATTGCCCTTCTCCTCTCTCAGCCCCGTTAATCTTTAATACCCTTTTCCTATTACTTCCTATATCTCCCTACCTGTAACCTACTCTCCTTCTACCCTTAATATCACCCCTTTCCTTCGCCATACATCACGTCATTGGTAGTTATCGCCACAATGATTAAGGCAACTGGGACCGCCTAAAATTCTAAAAAAAGTGAGTCATGTTTTTTTAATTTCTTTATGTACATACAGCTATACTCTCAAGATGTATGTACACTTTTATATGTATGTGTATGAATATAATCACAGTATATATTCGTAAGCATGGTGAAAAGTATATGGTATGTTCAAAAGGAGGCCGTGGGTGGGAATTTCAAAGGACATGCAAGCTTACAAACTGAATAAAGTGTTTTTCAACGCCGGGAATCGAACCATTAAGCTTCTGCTTACCAGCCGAGCATGTTTGAAGGAAGGGTACCTTTTCACCTCCACTGATCCAAGTACCTTATCCATGCATCCAGTTCTCGCCCAATTATTCATGAATAAATTGATGAAGGCACCATTCATTCTCAAACGCGACCTACCATTGCCATCTTTCGATCTTACAGAATTCGTTTACTTCATGTCCAGTTAATATATTCTCAAAATCCTCAAAAATTTCCCCGATTGAGAGAGTCGTGTCATCTCCTCAGCCATTTCATAAAAAACCTTTTCTCGCGAATTCGTGCATTTATTAAGTGATTGCATATGCCAATGAAAAGGCCCCCTTCACTCCCTACTAGGCATTCCCAACCACATTGCAATCAACAGATTTTTGCCTTGCTGTTTCAAGACTTTACCTAGGACATTCGCAAGTATACTGAAAGACTAATTTCTTCATACTAATTACATTCCATTTTCCTCCCCTACGACAGAGGTATAATAGAATTTTCCCAATCGTTTGGCACAAGACAAATTTTGCAAATGCACCCGAGTTAATTAATTCTTAAATATGGATAGTAAATAGCATGCTTCTGGACTTAAAAATGTTGCGTTTCCGAAACTAGTCAAGGGTAATAAACTCTCTCATGCGGAAACTCAGTCGTTTTGATTCTTCCTACGTTCACCATATATTTCCACAAAGTATCGGCCTCAGCTATCTCTCAAATAAAAAATTTTGCTTGAAATGCAGTCTACGTCCCCGGAACTTTTCCGTTCTTCAACATTCTTACAACTTTCGCCATCTGATACTCGCTTATATCACTCTCCCAGCATTAACTTTGATCACTACTTGTGTTTGTTTGGCTTTCATAATATGCCTCACAAGCTTGTATATCCTCAAAATACATCTTCAAGAAGCCTTAGCACCGAATTCATATTAGAAAGTATTACGATTTTCATTCCTTATTTCACTCATCCTTTCATTATCTTCTTGCCTTCAGCTTTTCACTCATTTTCAAAGTTGCTTCTTATTCCCTCCGTAATAATTCTACACCGTTTCAATATCATTTCAATGTTCACTATGAATTATCAAATAAATGATATATGTAATGAGAAATAGAAATTATGGTTAGTCATAATTAAAAAAAAATGATACCAATTTACGTTCTCTATCCATTGGGGCTCTTGAATTTTGCTGTGAAAAACGCAAAAAAAAACATTTCTGTAATAAATAACTACGGTATTAAGCCCTATTCAGCTTGTGACATATCAGGACAAGGGTGGGCAGTTTCTATTCATGTGTTTTTCCAGTAACTTGTGGTACACGAAAAATCGTACTGTTGGGTTATCTAGAGACGTCACCTGCAATCGAAGTACGTCCTTCCGGCCACGAATCTAGCTCTATATCTACTGGACTTCCACGCCTCATTTTTCAATTATTTTTTTAAAAAGTATTTCCATAGTGACGCAGTATGAATTTAGTAGTATCGATGCCGCGTGTCACCTTTGGGAATCTTAAAATTTGTGGGTATTTTGCAGAGGTAAAGAACGTCGAGGGATAATTGGTAACTAGGCTGAAGGAGGTGACCAGGCAACTAATTGAAAGGAACGGAAGCGACACATTCAAGTAAGAACCTAATCAACATTCCTCGCTGTGGGTCCGAGATGGTATCTGTGGAACTTAACCTTCGGTGGACGGTGACCGTGGTATTTCCTAATGCAGAGGAACTAGGTACATCACCCACGCTGAATAGGTTAAGCCGCTTTGGTAAAGATACTGAATGGGGCGTGAATGGGTAATGTTTCCGCTGTTGCGGAGTTCCCGTGGCGGCAAAAGAAAGCTTTCTCCGAGGCAATTAGTGAGTGATTGGTCATCCCCAATATCAACCGCCGTCCTTGTCCTCCGATACGCAGAACCCTGCCCTCTCCTCACCCCGCCTCCCCTCCTACACCCCCTCCGCACACACGCTCTGTCTCTCTTTCTCTCCCTCCAGCATACACGCAGCCAGCGTGAGGAGAGCGCGTCCGGGATATCAGATTGACGGAAGGCTGACCCCTTCCGGAAGAGTGAGAAAGTCCAGCGTGTTGATTTTAGCTCGTCGCCACAGCCGACACAGAGACAGTTCGCAGAAGACAGCGAATCATCTCCGATGCGAGCGAAGTTACGGCGCTTCCGTTGGGAGTCCTTCCGTGAGGGAGGTGACAGACACGCTTAGCTGCTTCTCTTCGCCGCGGATTTCAGCTCTATTCTGTCTCTTTGGTGTGTTGGCCTGCCCGTGTGCAGTTCCCGGTACCCCTGAGCAGCAGAAGAAATGGGACGAACGAAGTTCCGGTCTCTGACAACCTCCTTCCCGGTCCCTTCTCTTTCCTATGGGGTCTTCTGGTCAGGGTATTGCCTAGAAAAAGAGTCAATCTGGTTTCTCTTTCCTGTAGCGATGTCCAGCCAGTGAGTTTAAACTCCTGTCGTATTAATTTACACGCTCGAGTGCAGGTAGAAATTTACCCAGTGGGGCAAACCGGGGTCGTCCAGGAGCAGCTAGTTAGTCCCTTTGGGCTAGCCAGTTAATTAGGAGTATATATCCTGGGGTGGCGATTGTTATTTGACGATTTATATAATGAGGGGTAATTGGTGTGAACATCAGTCACGAGACGGTTTTTACGTAGATGCAAAGCGGTTTTTAAAATTTAGCCTCCATTCTAGTAATGAATGACAAATATTTAATTGTTACAGCATGAGGAGCTATTCTTGTACATTTTCAGGTCCGACGGGCGCAGCCTTTTTCTGCTTACGACCTCAAAATTATTGAGAGCACTCTCTTAACACTCTTATGTATGGGCATCGGGAACAAGCTATTATATTTAATTATTTATTATCTACGTAAATAATAGCACGGAGTTGGAAAAACAAAATAACGCCTACTGGAATACGACAATACCCCTGGATAGAAACCCTTGCAATGAAAAGGTGGAACACGAGACAGCGGACAAATGTCGATATAAGGTCAACGAAACGCGAGTAAGTAGTGGATTAGATTGTTTCAGGTTTTCTCTAGCACACTTCACTATGCTAGAATTTAACCAAAAATATCCGTAACAAGTGCAATGATAGCCATCGTGGACGGGGTATTTGATAAGGAGGCATATTCAGATTTCTCAATTGCATTTTTTAAATTCAAAGGTAACGTAGGAGACTGTAGGCGCTACATGGAGTCGCGAAGAGTGTCGCCGCTCAAATGGTTGATGTTTTTTCAATTATAACATCAATCGGTGATATGAAAGTTTGATATTTATTTCTCTCGTGACCTCTCGAACTTTATCCGCCATCCCTAATGGAATCGAAACCCTTTTATGAGAAACTCAGATTATGGGTCATATTCTAACATGCCTACAAACCGCGCTACCTTAACCTAACTACATACCCATTTACAACGTCAATCGTAACTATAATGGCTTTTAACCTTCATGCGGAAAATATCACATCTTCAACTTTTCCTTTCTCCCATCTCTCTTTCCCTCTTTGATTTTAGATCCAACTCACTGTTTGTGTGTAATGGGGATTTTGCTTTGTATTTTTATATCTTCGGAGAATTAATTTTTCTTATTATTATGAGAGTTAACCTATCTTTCAACTCCTCCACATCCTTCGTCGCCAGACGGCAACCCCATTCATGGTCCATCGTCAAAGGCTAGTGGCAAAAGTCTTCGTCACTAGTTGCTCAGTTTTCCCTTCGTTGTTCGATCTCTTTTTGCGTGTAGTTCTTTAAGATAGGTTTTCCAATCAATTGTAAATGGTTTGGTGAAATTGTGTAGGAGTTTTCCGTAAGAAATTTCTGAAACTTTTCCATCTAATCAAGGATTAAATTGTTAAATTGATATTCTCAAGGCACTGCAGGCCGCTGAAGTTAATATTTCCGCGAATAAGTGGAACACATCAAGTTTTCTGCTAGCGGAGTCAGACTTGGGTAAATGTTGGCGCATTGGGTACGTTCCTCGTCTATCATCGGGGTGGAACATTTATCCGAGGGTTCGTTTGCGGGAACTAACTCTCCAATCCGGAAACCTTCCTTGACCTCTCTTTTCACACCTCATTGCGTTGACTATTTTCTTGTCGTAATTCATCCTTGAAGTTCCTGTGATTCTGCGCATCTCCGTTTCCTTTCATTTAATTGCTAAATAAACTAGCTTGACCCAGAAAGTTTTCAATTAGCTTATCTTATTTTTTGTCTTTACTTTCACTCACTCGAAGAGATTTCTCCCTTAATCATTAGGTCCCTCTTAAGCTCTAGAAATTCTTCCTAATGCTCTTGCTTCCGTGAATGTCGCGTAATCCCAATAGGTTAACGTAAATCGCTGCCAGGAATGTTTAGGTTAGCGTTTCTTTTGCTTGTTGTCAGCGTTCGTATAAATCATTCTTTCAACGGGAATTTTTTCAAATATCACCCTCCATTGCTTCTTTATTAGCTGGCGGTTCTGTAATAATTTGCGTGAAATGTCATCGAAAGCTCAACGCTTGTCATTATTAGATGCGCTCGAGAGACGCTACCATGGAATCCAGGCCTAGGTGTTTCTGGTCTTATTCGTATTTCTTGCTCCACTTGACCCTCCATTGACAGACACTGCATTGTGTTTTCACAGTTTGAGTCGGTATTTCATGTTTAACGTGAAGATGGGCGTCTAAGCATTTTATCTAAATATTAATTTTGATATATTTTTATAATGGTTCACGAATTTTAATCGATTGGAGGAAATGTGTAATTTTTTTTATCCGATCCTATTCCTATTTTTCCAATCTCTTCAATAATATGTGATTTTCTTTATCTTGTTAGGAATTTTCAGACTTCATATAAATTTATGATAGTGTTGAATTTTTAATGCCATTGAAATGGTACTTCTTCGCATCCGTTGGCATTCTGGTCCAGGTCCACTATTTTAGTACAAATAATACATAAATATATTTCGTTCAGAATTTTGGTTTCATCTTCAAGGAAATCCCAGTTCACTTTCAGTAACTTGTGATTGAAGGAGATGTCGGATCAGAATACTTACTCATTCTTCGCGTATTTGCGAATACAGCTGGTTATAGAATACATCCCGCACACAGCTGGATATTATACTACGCACGCGATATCGCAATGAGGCTATCCACCGTTCCTTTTTCATTTTTTAGACCTGTTTTAAATAGCTACTACCGCATGGCCAATCTTGTCCAAAAATATATTTTTGGGGTATAAAACGTCCTGAAAAACTATGGCAATACCTTTACAGTCAAATAGCGGACGCCTTGCTAGTTTTGAATTGCGACAATATCACCCACAAGGGCTGAATTTAACTTGATTTCGAATACATCCGCTGTTGTTTCTTGTTGAGATACAGGCATGTGTGCATTGTTTTTCAGCCAACCCTCGTATATGGTGGTTTCCCGTTACCTTCCACTTCGTAGTAGTGCAGCTGTTACAGAAATTGTGACCACGTCTGCAGTGAAAGGATTTACGTATGTGTTATTATCCGTAATCCTCGCTCTGGTCTCCAATTCTACTCAGCAATGACTGAAACCTGTTAGCCCCTCCCCCGCATGATTGGTGGCCTGTTGTTTCGCGAGGGCCACCCGTTAAGCTGCGACACCATAATAGGATTTCGTATAATACTTGTGTCATTTTATCCAAGGGTGTGCTTCTGCCTCCTCCGGCTATCGTCGCTTATTGTCTACGACATCCTAATCGCCCATAACATCCGCTTTTTTCGCAGCTAACCTCAATATCGAGGGGTCGAGTCGCCATTCGCAACACAGCGGACGAGCTCAATGGCTGAAAGCTCAGCCACGAGCCATAGTATACACCAAACATAATATTTAAAATGGGTCGTATAGGCCAGAATACACACTACAAGACGATTTGCAGGAGTCATATTTTTACACCTTGAATATCATTCAGTTGATATTTTTGATATTTCAGCACCCTGCAATTCAGCGCTAGGGTGTGTGGCAGAGGGTAATTTTGCAAACACCAGGCTAATTTTGACCCGAATATGACACTACCACTGTCGAACAATATTATTCTGATCCCTTGTAGTTTGTGGAAAAAATGAAATCTTAATATTATCTAATCTAAACTTAATATCTCTCATTTTACTAACATGGTCCCTCCTACCGTAGTAAACTGGGGGTAATAATACATTTAAACATAACTGCTAAAGAGACCTCCTTCCAATTTATATAAGAGCTTCAATCTGTAATTTAACCTTCGCTCCATTGATTGATTTCCAGCCTAGCTCCTTTAATACTTTGGATACGCTACTAGGTTTATCATGACAACGTTTTACTATCTAGCTCCTCTACGCTGCACGCGATCCAATTCGGCAATTAATCCAACTTCGTGAGGATCCTATATAATTGTACCATATTCTAAGTGAGGCCTAATCACAGAAAGATAAGATTTATATTTGACCTTTTCATGCGATTTATCCAGTACTGTACAAATAAATCCTCTTTTTTGTTAGCTTGTCCACATATTCTTCGTATGTGTTTCACCTTGGAGAGGTCGTGAGTGAGTTTAACGCCTAAGTATTTAATCGAGTCTATCACTCTACCTATCAATCATCGGTATTCCCGATGCAGTAAGAGGAATCGCTCTTTATCCTAAAATTTACCACTACGCCCTTCTTTAAGTTTAATTCTATTAGCCAAGGGTCGCTTCATCGTTGTATAGCATTAAGGTCATCTGATAAAGCTTTTATGTCCTCGGGATTACGGATATCATGGCAAACAACTGCATTGTTGGCGAAAAGACGTATCTTACTGGTGACTTCGGAGCCAATGTCGTTCCTCATTATCCGCACCTCCGTCTCAGAATGCATAATTTCCTTTTTCCCTGGTTCCATATTTTCAGCACCTCCAGAGTTTTTCGCTTATCTCGTTATTTGCTTTCCCCATTCGTATGATGTCATCTTACTCTCTACTTTCACTCCTGCGCTGTACCATTGCCGTTTGCCCTCTGCATTGAGACTGTGTCCGACCTCTCTCATTTTAATGTATTCCGGGTTCTTGTAGGATAAACCTTTGTGTTCCAGTCCACGTTGTCAAAAGCTTTCTCCCGGCCCACGAAGACTGATTTGTTTTTTCATCTATTTTCTCTGTGGAAATCTCCGAACAAAATCAGGTTTAAATGTTTCCTTTCATCTTCCACAGCAAAAAGATCTTAGATGATATTTTATGCATTTTTCTCCCTCCATTGCTATTTATGCATTCACATCTCTTCTTTCAGGTAGACGAAGTTTGCTTGAAGATCCATCCAGATTTTGACTCTCGTATATACCTTATGTATTAGATCTAGAGCTTCTTCAAATTCTTATTTACGTATATTTTCAACAGATCCGAGAGTACTTCGTCGAATTCTGGTTTCATGTACGCCCTCCGCTGCGAGTGAAATCCAGCATTGAGAATGTAGTTATGTCTGACATCACCATCGACCGTATCCTCTCCTACAATATTTTGATATGTATTTCTTCTTCGTCATGAAGATTTTCCAAATACTCTTTCCACCTTACCACTTTATTTTTATATTCGATAAGACTTTTGGATACCTCCGACATTGCATTTCCTAATGGTATGGAAGTTTTCTCTACAATCACTGTTGTGGTGTTGAACGATTATATGAGCCACCTCACCCTTTATTTATTAATTTATGATTAGCAGTGATATAATGGTCACAGATAGATTTTTGCTGCACATAAGACCTGATGTACTTTTCAAGTTGCGCATGAGGTGACAGGAAACTCTATTCAGCACATTAGGACATTTTACAGATTTCACATACTTTATGCCTCCCCTCGTTCCGGTCAAAATGCATAATCTGTCACTGTCACTACACACACAAAAAACCACAGACCTATATCAGCGTCTTCAACATTCAATTACCCCCCGTTTCCATATGCTTCTCTTTTTCAAATGTTTCCCAACTGCCTTCTCTCCTCTTGTCCTACCATATCATGCTCGTGTGCCAAGGACTCATGTTTATTTCATCTTTCTGTCCACTTCAAATTTTCCATACTTCTCCATACGTACATATCAAAAGCCTTAACTAAACAATTATCTCCTCTCTTCAAATTTTCACTAATGCTATATTACGTCTTGATTGCAACTTCCTGTCTTCATTTTCCTCCTCATAAATCTTCGGTAAATGCTTCTTCGTCTAAAATATTTCCCTAATATGTGAACTTTACTAGTTTCTCTAATTTAGTCATCTGTAGTTTCAATTGTATCATTTGAAAATTTATAATTTTCCTGTTGACTACTTATATAGTGCTTTGGACATGATACTGTCCAAATGACTTTGTGCCACACTGGGCCATCAAACGTCTTTTCACCCGCCTCGCCGAGGGACGGACGTAACATGGAGTACCTTCCGTCTGACTCCTCGCCTTCTCCCTATCTGTCATGGGTAACCCTATCAGGAGTAATTATGATTGCTATCGCTAGCGACACTATTATGATCGTGGGAACTTTCAAGCTCTTCCACTTCGTCAAGGTTGAAGTCCATGGGGAGGGAACTTCTTTTTGCACAAGGCTATTTCGCAATTCTTCGCCCAGATATTTTATCCATTCTTCCCTGCCCTTTCTCGCCTTTTGACGACGCCATTTATGATAATTTTATTATTTCACACTAAAGTGCCTCATTTGTTTAAATATTTCATCTTTCGTTTAAGACAAATCTCATCTCTTAGGGCAAATACTGTTTACATTTTCAAAGGTTTTCTCAATGTACATCTACTTTGGCAAAGTCCATTATTTATATTTTCATTTTCATACTCGATTATTAAAATCTCGGAACTGGAAGTTTTAAAAGTTGTACAAGTAATACTCAGTGCGCTCTCTAAGTAAACTACACACATATATATCTATATATATATATATTATTTATTTATTTATTTATTAGGTAATCTACCGGTTAAGGTAGGTTTTGGGATAGACACAGCTACTAAATAAAACTTTTTGTGACTCCTAACAAAACACAAAATCCAGCATCCTACTCTACATCAGACCCCTCTTCATCTCTGAGTACTTTCTTCCTCCCTTCATCCCGTCCAACATCCCTATCCTGTTCCTTCCCTTTCCTCTTTTGCCCAACATTCTCCCCTCTATCACAGTCTTCAACATCCCACTGCCGGTCAACACCCCCTTCATCCACTTTTCCTGCCTCCATAGGATTTCTCCCAACAATCCCCTCTCTTCGCCCACCATACCAAGTACTTCCTCGTTTGTTTTCTTCTCTGTCCATTTCACCTTCTCCATTCTTCTCCACACCCACATTTCAAAAGCCTCCAGTCTACGTCTATCCTCCTGCTTCAATGACCACGTTTCCGCACCGTACATAGCTACGCTCCATATCAAAGTTTTTATGAGTCTTTTCTTAATATCCTTACTCAACGTACCTCTCATCAACTCCCTCCTCCTTCTGAAAGCCTCTTTGCCTAGCGCAATTCTTCTCCTTACGTCCCGACTACTTTGACCGTGTTGGTCCAAAACACTTCCGAGATACGTACCCTGTTCTACCGGCTCCAATGGTATTTGCCCTCCTATTTTAACGTTTAGCTTAGCCTTTTTCTTTCTAGAAAGAAAACTGTGACTGGTGACATGTGTGTGTATGTGTACAGGTATGTGCGTGTCGCGGTAGTCCAGGGATAGAGCGTTGGACTACTGACCGGAGGGCCCGAGTTCGACTACCGGGCAAGCCTCTCTGGGCACCTGCAGCTCCACCCAAGCTATGTGATTTTCGGATACCAGGTCTTCCTGAGAAACCATAACCTGCTCAGGGAAAGGAACTGGCCCCCCTACCCTGGTGTGTGAATTTCACACGCCGCCGAGCTTAGTACTGAGTGAACTCTACCAAACCCGACCTTATTATTGTGTTTTTATGTATATATTTGTGTATTTGTATATTTATGTATTTATATAAATATATATGTATGTATATATATATATATATATATATATATATATATATATATATATATATATATATATATATATATATATATATATATATATACTCGTATATATATATATATATATAGATAATCTCGTTAAATTCGTCCCGAAAAATATGATGTTCGATCTTGTAGCGGTTATTTACCCATAAATGTTGGCAGATGTTAGTGATATTACAGCATGACCACTAGGATACATCTGCCGAAATGGAAACGTAAGTGGCCACCTGTGGAAATAGGACAACTTTATCCGTCCAAAAAATTTCACTGCAATAAGTTCTTAGCTGAACTTGTAGAAGTAATAACTAACAAATAATAGCTATCATTATAATTAAGACAATAGTATTAGCTAGAAAAAGCGACGAAGGAATTTAGAAAGGAAACTTATTTATAGGATACTTCGTCTTTAAATCGATAAGCTGATGCTCACCAAAGACAAAGTGGTCAGCAACAAGCTATAATAGCTAAAATAGCGAATTAAGGACGGTCTTGAAGAAACGGAAGAAGTAATATTATATGTCCATGAACACCACTAATCCCAATACTTGATGAATCGTGTTCGTCCACCAAAACCACTCAAAACAAATAAAAACCCTGACTCTAACATTAATTGAATTATTATTACATTTATAATGCTATAGAAATGAAGTATTGATTCAAATGAGACGGAAATCGCGGAGGTTTAATTCAGCATCTTCAGCCAGTTAATAAATCATCAAAACCGGCAGAAATTCCTGGGCACCTACTTAAAAACCCAAGTAGATTTATATGTATTTTCCTTGAAACCATCTTATGTAAATTTTTAAAATTGAAATGAATCTGTCTTGACTTTGAATACGTTCACTTACTTATGAGTTGCTAAAATTAACTTACATTATGATTTTATACCGATACTTCATAAATTGTCTTGTAGGATTGAGAAAATGGTCCACAGACAAAAACTGAGGCAGCAATTTTGCTGTAGCATTTTTTTAAGCAAATATGTATCAGGAGGTGTGTAAAAATGCACCACATCTTTCCAAATTATTAAAGCTAAAATGTACATGATGCCTGTAATTGCAGACCGATGTTATTAACATCCATCTCATGGAAACGTTTCCAGCCAATTATGGGAGGTACAATTACTTTCTCTTTTGAGTCTAAATTGATTTTGAAAAAACCAGGACCCTATCCAACCAAGAAGCTCTGGTGAAACACTATAAACGGTCGAACGCATTCATTCTCATTCATTGACGGCATCCAAAATCGGACATGTCGAATCAAAAACGTTATTTTTAGATTAAGATAAGGCATTTGATCAACAACCCTACAGTAAGCTGATGCCCATACATTTCAGTGGAAAATGGATTCGAGTGGAAACGAATAAAAAATAGGGTTCAAACGAGGACCAACCCGTAAGTTTTGCGCAAACGGTCAAGTCGACAAATTGAGTCTTCAGTTCTCGCGCTGATATTGGGGAGCGGTCTTTGCGAATTTTTTTCGCTATTCCTCTTTCTTCCGTTTTCGGTATTCCGATATTTATGCTGTTGTTTAATAACCTGCGAGATAAAAATTTTTATTTAGTCATAAAAATTAAATTTTTCAACAAGTTTTACTCCTGATAATTGTTATTCGCCGTTAGACTTTTTAAATAGTATTTTTTGTTAGCATAGGACGGGTGACTCACGAGATGTTAAATGTGTTTGATAGCCAAGAGGGTCAAAATAGTCGGTGATTTTTTAAAATGATTGCCCAGTAGTTTTCAAGATTTTCCATTCCTTCTTTTCCTGCCGGGTTGGCATATTCCTTAGTTTTCAAACGATGCATCTATGCTCACCACTCGAGTGACGTAAGTGTGGGGTACTGTAGACAAACGCAGTTAAAGTGATGTTCTCACATAACGTTGCATGGTATGGCCCCTTAAGTTTATCGGAATTCAAAACATTTTGCCTGTGAAAGAACAAAATTGATTTTTCGATTAAATTTCTTCATGCATCAAAAAAGCCGAAAGAGTTCATATTTTCGGGGTATAGTCTCCGTGATCCCCCAGGTAAGCTTCTTTCATTTCTATTGTGCATAATTGATATTTGTTCTAAATTACTGGATTTTAAATGTTATTCGCTGATGATACAATCATCTGTAGATGCATGTGGCTGTAGAAGGGTTGAAAAGGCTATGTTAAAGGATTTCAACAATGTCGCGTTGTTGATGTCGTGAATTAGGTCTCCCGCTAAATCTATAGAAATGCACAGATAGGCATGTCTGAAAGCGGAAATCTCACCAGATTGTAAGTTAAAAGGTTGCGGTTAGCAAAACATCAGCTTGAACGTGGTTGGAGCGTTTGTGCCCGGGCGTAAAAACTTTTAATTTCGACATTAATCAAAAAACAAGTTCCAAAGGAACTGAAAAATATCTTACTGTAAGCGCAATGCCGGATATTCAGTGCATGAGTCTTAAGCAGGCCTTTGTATGCAGTGCCTGGAGAAGAACTTAAAGGCGAACTAGACTCTTCTTTCGCAAATAAAGTTAATAAAAATATATATCTTGAATAATAAGCACATAAGTGCCGTTTATTGTTTGAAGACGATGGCAATGGCAGAAAACTAAAATAAAATTAAAATTTCATTCAATGGTTTTAATATGCCAATATAAAATCGAAATTTTTACACACACCCTAATGGTCCATATACCACTGGTCACAAGGGATATATGAGGCTATTATTTTCCCTCCAAAACGTAATTTTAATGGTTATTTGATATTTTGAAGACTCGAGCAAAATGTCTTTCAGTTTAATGCAAATTTGTGATGTAAAAGGCATGCTAAATTTTATTTACATTAGATAATACAGTTTTTGCCTTTACATCTATGTATAATTGCAATTCAAACTATTTATCAATAAGTTTAAGTTTAAGTATGACATGACATTTATTCATTAGCTGCTATTCCTAAAATGAGCAAAAAATCCCCCCCTTCATGATAATTTCCATTACACCGTTATCTGCCCTTCCTTTCTCTCATGTATTATGTTCGGAATGATCTCTGAACCCGAGGAGATTTATAACGGCGAGCCACGGCTCTTGGGCGTATGTTGCCTCTTGCTGTTTCACATAAAGTTTTCCCACGTGTCACAAATTGGTGCAGTTCATCCATATGCATTCTCCATGTTATATAATCATTGTTTCAATTTTTGGTGAATACTGCTGAGGTTTGAAAAAGAATTTTCAAGGTATTCTTTTAGATTTTTTTTCGTCGTTAGGAACAAGAATTCTTGTAAAGTTGTGGCACATTGTTCGACCGTCGATTCATAATCGTCTAGTCCCGTTGGTGTTAACTTTCAAGACCCAGTAAAAACAAAATCAGTTATATTCCTGCATTTGGGACTGCCCTCGCACGGCAACCCTCCAATCTTCCTGATTCCATCTCTTGGCGGTGTTGTTGTGCTTGTACTTATATAATAAGGACTGCAAATGAACTGACTGGGACACTAGATAAGACCAAAATGTCTGATGAAGATGGCAGTTGAGGGAATGAGGAATAGGAAGAGGGAGATACCAAATGATGGATGCAATTAAGCTTGAAGGGAGGTGATCACATCTCCAAGATTTAAAATGTGAATCACCTCTAAATGTCCGGAATTGGCTATAAGCCTCTCTCATAAGACATCTTTTCCTATGGTAAATCATATAAGGCTAGGGCAAAATACTATGATTGCATTGTGCTTCTCTATGTGTCATCTCATCGCTACGATCACAGGCCATCAATCCTCACATGAGGAAGTGCTCAATTTTATTTTTAGTGAAGATTTAATGTTAGTTAGTTCCATATGTGACAGCTTTACCTGCCCTGATATTAAACATTAAAAGCCGTTATTTTAGCCCACTACTCTATATTGTCCAATGTAACTGCGATTGCCTTTAAGTACGTAGAATCATTAAAAAAGGCATTTTTGATTTTTTAATTTTTGTGCATTTACTTTTTGTTAATTTTGATAATTCATACGAACTTTTTGGCCCTATTTTTAATGATCTTCTAAGATGATATAAGGGAGATAGATCCCAGGGCAGATAAATACTCATTCTTACTCAGACAGTCAGGAATTATAATATCAAGAAACTAAAGCCACTATAGAAATATCAAAGATATTCAAGTTACGAGTCAGGACAAGATAAAACGTTGCGTAGATATAAGGTATATTCGTAGGTGCATGTGTATGTTAGTTGATAATATATGTATTTGCATGTGTGTAAGTTATAAACATTTTTGCATTAATGTGTACGATGTTGTTGGTGTAGATTAGAATGAATTTGTGGGTTTTTCATACGGTTTTATTCACTATTACGGGTGGTGACCTAACACCCCCTGCCACACGCCCTTGCGGCGGCTTGCGGAGAACTATGTAGATGTAGGATCCTAAGGTCGTTTTGTGGCACACTCTTTCTCTCTCTCCGCTCAATTTTTCTTAAATTGGCTAATCTTTCCCCACCCACCTATAGATTCCTTTTCTTCAGACGTCTGACATCACCTGGTGTCTCGCGGGTCTTTCCTCTCTTTTATTTCCTGGACGTTGATCTTTCACCAGGCCTTCAGGTCTCAACATGTTACTATAGAATTTATTCCTTGCTATCAGAGTTTTTGTCAAATTGATTTCTTCTCCAAATTTTCTTGCAGCCAAATTATTCGATCCGTCTAGTTCATCTTCGTCATTATACCACATAGCATCATATTTTTCGGATGTTCTCCACTTCCGCTGCTGTCCGTATTTCACTGCCTTAAGAAAGCATGCTTCCGCTAAACTACGATGATTATCTGAAAACCAATGCACACATGCTCGTAGATCACAAACAAAATGACCTTCAGAGAGACTTCTGATGACATGTGGATATAACATTCCCCCTCAACACGCATGCGCAGATTTGAGGTCGTTACATTCATCCAGCGTTTTTTGAGAAGCGGAAATATGGAGACGTGCTCTGTCCAGTGCTATGTCGACGCGAGTTAAACAGCGTGCTGTTATCGACAGCTGCCTTCACCTCATCGTCCGCGGTGTAATGATTACCCTTGAGGTATCTCTTTGAGTTGTGGAGAAAATTAAAAATCGCAAGGCGCAAGATCGGGGGAATAAGGAGGGGTTGGTCTGTTCTCTTTTCTGTGAGACGGCGTGGTACCCATCGTGCACACACAGATTTGACGGTTTTTCAATTGTTCAATAATGAAGCCGACACGTCCCTTGGCTATTCCAATATGGTTTGCGATACGCTTTTGAGTGATTTTCTGGTCATTTTGAATGAAATCTTCGACGAGTTTGAGATGTTCATCGTCTGCTACAGTGATTGGACGTCCGCGGCGTGTTTCATCAACAATTGTGGCTTTTCCAGGCTCGCAACCTCGAAATTTTACTACCCATCGATTTACAGTATACCTATCAACAGCATCGTCACCATGAAAAGCCTTTTAATGACCATTAATTTCAGTAGGAGTCACTTTTTCATCAGTTATATATTCGATAACAGCACGCTGTTTAACTCGCCTTGACATAGCACTAGAACACGTCTCCTTACTTCCGCTTCTCAAAATACACTGGATGAATGTAACGACCTCAAACCTGTACATGCGTGTTGAAGGGGAATGTAACTTCCACATGCCACTAGGATTGCTTTTGAAGGTTATTTTGTTTGTGGTCTACAAGCATGTGTGCATTAGTTTTCAGCCTACCCTCGTATGTCTAAGTTCATGCTGGTTAGTTCAGTCTGTGTTATAGTGATTTTTGCTACTGGTTCTAATTATTTCCTTCTCTCTGCTGGAATTATTCTCATATTTTGTGCAGAGTTCCAGCGAAAATCTCGCCATTTATGTCCATAGAAATCACGCCTTTTTTCTAAGTAATTCCAAGGATATTGGGAAAGGATTTCCTTAAGGGTCTGCTTCTTCTGTCGCAGCTGATTCTGCTTCCTGAGTAATAAAACTCTCCCACTTCGTGTGCGTCTTTCTGTGTCATAATAATATTTTATATCGAATCTCTTCTTCATCCGTTGGCTGCAATCACTGGCAATATCTCGAGTTCTCCTTTTGGCCCTTCGAAGGCAATTATACTTTTCTTGCTTGCCCTTTCACAAATGAAGGGGAAGAATAAATGAATACCAATGAAACCAATTTCGTACGAGTAATTTTTTTCTTATTCACACGGCCATGCTTCCAAAAAAATCGCACGGTGCAATATGCTAATTCTTTCAGTCGAACAAAAAAAATTATCTCATAATCCATAGGATGCATGAAACATTATCATGCGCTTAAATTTTGCTTTTGTAAATTAGGTTATCAGGTTTATTAGTTATGCCACGTGGGGTTTTACTCAATACCCTGAGCTTACTCCATATCCTCTTGGGCGATTACTCCATATCCTGGGCTACTTCATTGACCGGAAGTAGTCATCTATCCCTCGCACGTGAGTTGCTTTTGTTACTTTGCCTCCCCATCATGGTAGGTTTGCCCCCCCCCCCCGGTGACTCTTTTTCGAACCAGATTTCCGCGTAATCGCATTGTTGCACTCTTGTGACCTCCAATTCCCTTACGTTATTTCTTAATTCCGTCCGCACTGTATTATCTTCGTCTCAAAATCACTTTTTTAACCATTTGATCTCGTAATTATTCAATCGCATTTTGGTATTGAGCCCTCGCGAGTCAAGAAATACAAGTCTATAATGAATAACGTCATGCTAATAGCGAAGCGAGGTCTGTGAAAAGTGTTTGAAATTACTTCAGACTTCTCCATAAATACCACTCCACGCATTTTTTTACGTTTCTTTGATTGACATCAGAATTTATACCCTGCCATCTACTAAAATGGTGTGTGGCAGGGGGTGCAAGCAAAAGGTGGGAAGGGTAAGTGATAAAGGAGGATGTGGGAGAGGAAGGGAAAAGGGAAAAATATTTAGTAAAAATCTATCAAATAACGTGAAAATTTGTACACATGCTGGAGGGAGACTGAATTCAAAACAAGGGTTAATTCACCGAATAAATTATTTATCTGTTATGCAAAAAAGGGTATAAAAATGGACCACAACCGTTTATAAGATAACCCTCCATCATAACAAGACAGGTGATGTATTATTGAAAAGTAAGAAGGGAAAATTTTATTTATTACATGGACATGTAACTGCTGGTCTCCGTCCTTAAAGTCACTGGTAGGGTATGTTGCGGGCAGCGAAAGGCGTGAGGCGTCCCCTTCCCCACAGGAGAGAGAGACGAGGGATGGAAGGAGAAGCGTGAAAAAAAAGGACAAATCGATCCTGTGTACATATGACAGGAACCAAATTGGCCCAATATCCTTCATTATTTCCGTTTCAGGTGCTTCATTTGTTTCTCTCAGCTTCTCAAATTGAATTTGGAACTTCATTAGTGCCTACTTAGTAGTAATCACTATTTAAAGCAACCCTTGGATAGCAGCCCTTCGTGTTCTTCTAAATCCTCGCTTTACATGTAGGTTATCAATTAGGTACCTTTTTACACGTACTAGCGTCTTCCAAATTTATCCAATTCGTCGGTGAATTTGAAACAGCTAATTTTCCAGCTCAAATGTTTTACTTTCCGCAGTTCCAAACTACTTATCCCGACTTTCCTCTCATCTCAATATTCCCACGTGCCTATACATACTACTATTTCACATACAACTATGTGTGTAAGTAATAAGTTAGTTGGGAGGTGGAAGGACACCTATCAATTACCAGTTCAATACATCAACAACGTTATAGCATTCTCATTCGTAAAATGTTTTTTTTTCAACTCGACATATCGATTATTTGTCAAACATTCTAACCTGCTCTTAGTAAGGCGGTAATATTAAAAAGAAAAAGTAAATTTATCTGCGGAAAGTGCTCACAAGGAAAAAATTTTGCTCCAGATGATTCGACGACTGAAATAAGTTCGCATCAATCAATCCTACTGCGTTTTCTCCCGAGCGAGGACATAACTCCACGCATGCAATTTTATCATTACCTAGTCTATTAATGTGTTCATGATCGAGGCGTAATAATTTAAACAGTAAATTTATTGATCGTACAAGTATCAAGAAATTTAGTCATGAATATGTGTTTAATGTCGCTGATTTCATTTTGAAACTGGAGTCGTTTGATGTGTATTCATTGATTCCTTGATGATGGAAATCATTCAGCTGCACCGTCCGATCACACGAGTATCACATGGCAATAAAGTTTTAAGTCTCCACGTCTCACTTGATCTAAAATCATTTATCAGCATCGCATTCCCCTTTCTCCATTTTTTTACGTGCCCCACTATGAGCAATAAACTGTTCTTTGTATCGCGCGTGTTCCTGCTTAATACATTTTTGGTCCTGACGTCCTGTTTGACCGTCCATTTGTTTTTATTCCTATTTAAGCCTTGAGGATATGTTCCGCCGTCGAGAGGGTTGTCATGTATGAATATGTGTGTCCGTTGGTTTTCCAAGGCTCGCAAATTGTGGCGACATACGTGATCGTGCGAATGTCTTTCATCGCGAAAGTTGTGACGCAAAAGAATAACTGGAGCACACTAAAGAAAAGCAACGTTTTTTTATCATTTTCGGTGGTACCGACATTAGTGTGAACATGGGTATTGCTGAGACTTCAAGGCGACGGAGGTCGTTTCCAAAAAAACTCCAAAAATGACGAGGTGCAAAACCTGTTCCCGTGAAACAGGTTGCAAGAGCAGTGACGAGTGTGGACCAGTGCTCTGTATTCGTTATGCATTTACTTACTCAACAGCTCCTTCTAAAATTACTCCCGCCCTTCCTGGCTTCTTCCTGCATTTCAGCTAAGGTAATACGCTACCAAAATTGCAAGCTCAGACTGCCCAACTTTCTAAACCGGCCAATACACCGCTCCTCCCCACAAAATTAACTACCACCCGTACCCCTTCTTCCCGTCCACCTACTTCTCAACTCCCAGAAACCCTCCCGTCCATTCTGCATCAACAAATATGACAATGTCATTCCTCCCTTCCGTAGCCACTCCAATTCTATCAAAACAACACATGTGAGGGTCCTTTCTTTGTATTTCTATCTATTAAAAATCTATATCAGTGTTTTTATACATTTGTGTGTCGCCGAATGCGTTCTATGTCGAAGATATTATATATATATATATATATATATATATATATATATATAGTACAATACACAGTAACACATAATATAGAAACACAAAAAAAGAGAACACTCACACGTATTTTCTTGATATTTCGACGGAAACAATCCGTCTTCCTCTGAAGATATAGAAGTAATGAGTAATGTATATATATATATATATATATATATATATATATATATATATATACATATATATATATACACACACACACACACAGTAAACTTTTTTACGCTTGTAATTTGCTCGATTCCACCATTCCTTTGCTTGTCCTGTATAAGTGTTCCTTTCCCTTTCCTTGCATCTATATCCATGCGAATGAATATGCGTTCGCCATTTGGCAGGTTTTCGTTTATATTTATATATAAACCATGTATATATATATGTTTGTGTGCTTATGTATGTATGTGTATACATATATATATATATATATATATATATATATATATATATATATATATATATATATATTCACATGGAAATAGATACGAAAAAAAGTGAATGGGACACATAATAGTCGCACATAGGAGAGGTAGGGAAGGCGGAATCGAGCAAAAATATTTCCTTGACCCGGTCAAGGAAATAGTATCACCTACAGACATACATATATTCACATGCATTTTCGTTTACATATATATTTATGTGGATTAATTTATATATGTGCACACATACGTACATACAATTATATTGATGCATAAATTATAAAAATTATGAATGGTAGCAAGATTGATAAGGTTGCTAACATCCTTATGTAGGGGTTGTACACGTGAGTCTAACAAAGAAGGAGATTATAACTAATATATTGCAGTCCGAAGAGCGATCGTTGACCAAGAGTCATATAGGAAAGAGTTAAGAGCGGGAGGGATATACGAGTATGGAGGAAGGCCAAGGATGAATTAGGAGGAGTAGGTGGCGTCAGAGGAGGAGCGCATGGATGCATGAAGGAATGAGGAGATTTTCAGGCGACAGGGTGTAGACTGGAGAGCAGGTGCTACTGAAATTACCAATCCTCGGATTGAAGCCCGTGACGATGACGTGTAAGCATTCCTTGTCGCCCGCTCAGCACCGCTCACCGTCGCACCAACGGCAACGGCAGTTGTAGATGTCTATGAAAACGAGGACAGAATGTTGAATCATTGAAAAACCTATCCTTTTTCATAGGATGGTATTTTGGAGGCGTTTGATTGTGCTTGCTTGCCACCCTCAGGAGTCGGGTTCAAAATCTCAGGTTGCTGAAATTGTACATTGTTACTCCAATGACTACCTGCTTAAGTGTCCTCTGGGGAGAGGACACTCCAATTACAGTAGTACTCCGTCCGTCAAATGGAACGCTACAATGTGTGATCCATTGGCGTGTTTCGTGAAGAGAATAGGCTGATGCCGACCCTGGGTTTCCGTCTCGCCACCCTTTCCCTGTTCTCCAAAAATCCTAACTCCTTTTCTTTGACCAAATCTGTTCCCTAAATAATTTGTGGTCAAAATAAAGTTGAGCGGGAAATCACCACTCCAGCGCATAAAGGTGGTGAAGTATTTCCTCAAGGAATGATTACCTGCTTCACTTCTGTTTGAATGAAATTTCGGGCAGCGAGAGGAGTTTACTCACAGCTCTTTGAGAAGGAGCTAACATTAAATGCCTCGAACAACCTCACCTGTCTATCGATCTCCCCCCCCCCTTAAATCAATACTACAACAACCTGCGGGTACGCATTTTTTCCTTCAATTTTTCCTTCATTTTTTTTGGAGTACACCTTGGATTCCCGACTCTCTTCAGTGTCCATTGGAGATTCAGGTAAACTGTCTCGTCACTAATTAATCATTGATCGTTAAAATTTTACTCTTGCAGTCATGAAAACGAAAGTACTTTTCGGTCGGTTAATACGGTTTAATGATTGTATTATTTAATAATAAACGGTTGAATTTATTATCTACTCATTGTACTACAAGAGTAAATTAATGGATTAAAACTTAAAGGTAAAATTCACACGCATCAGACCTCCCTTAGAACTATATCCCGCGTTGTGAAAGATGGTGGCGTAAGAGGGAAAAAAAACTGCCTTTTTGTGGAAGAATGATGTTTGTTAATTCTTGCTTTAAGGAAAGACTTGTGCCATTTGAACTAATTCGAAAAACTGATCACTTTTGACGGCAAATCGGGTACGCCATATCATAGAGTGGCCCCTCCTGAAAGTATCCGGGTTCGACACCTAAAAATGTAATGGTCATGTTGAAAGAAATGAAAATATTGAGAAAATATTTCCTAACTTATTAATAATTGTGACGCGTATTTATTTATAGATTTTGAAATATTTCCTCCGTATTTTTACTCATTCTCACAAAAAGATTGAATTTCACGAAATTAAGCTTCTACGGTAGGAATGAAATCTTAGTCCGCTACCTCTCTTCTTTCCGAGCGAGTGAACTGCCATTTGATTGACAACACTGTCTAACTGTACAATTTATTTTAATGAGCAATGGAGTAAAACTTCTGTCCATATTTACACTTTGAGCTCACACCCGGGCCACCAATAAAGAATTGACATGCATCAAGTGCATGACTTTTTGGGCACTTTAATCGTTTCTATTAGCGACAAAAATTATACACCTACTAATCGATAATTATTTTAACGCTCGTAATGTTTCCTAAAAAATTATTTTACGCCAATGCAAAAAAAATAACCATCTCTCTGGCTAATTTCTCTATTTTGAATACTACTACTATCTAAGAATGACAAAGGCCACGTCCAATAAAGAAAAAAAGCGCTCGGGCGGCTATATTGCTGGATGAAAGCGACTGCGCTCTATTAAAATAGAGGCTTGCCATCAGTTTAAATGGAACCTCAATACAAATCTCACCACATCCACATAAGTACTTATAACTTGAGAGATCATTTAAAGTTGCATTTAAATGGCTGGGGGCATAGACATGCCAGATGGGGGTGAGTGGCGGAAAGGGGGGGGGGGGAAGGGTGGGTAATGGGAACGCGTGGTCGACCCCGCGTCAGCAAATTCCTCCTTTCCCGCCCTTTCCCTTTCACCCACCCCTTTCGCCTCCCACCCCAACCCCACCCCACCCCCCCGCTAGCCACGCGGAACTCCGTTCGGGCGGCTCTAATCATCTCTCCCACTTTTGAAAGAGTTTCAGCTTGAGGAGCGCTCAGACTTTTACCCGAAATGCGACCCCGATTGAAGGTCGCGCGCGGGTCTCTTGCCGCCCGTCCTTCGTGACAGCGCAAGTCATTCCGGCGGGCCCGTGGTTGTCCCTCGTCGGGGTTATGCGAATGGAAGGAATTAGCTGTGGCGGCGGCAGGAGTGCGAATACTTGTCTCGCGGCAATGGGATTCAGAATGTGTATCCTGCCCACGTCGCCATTATTTAAATTAGTAAAAGGGGAGCCTAAGACGATTCTCATGGCGATCAGAGAGACGTTTTACGGGACGTCCGGACGTCTCTTTATCTGTGATCTAGACGGAAAGCGTCCCATTGTCGAGTCCGACCCTCGAAAAACCATGTTTCCCACTCTTTTGCGGCACTGCAGTCTTTTGTTTCGTCATAAAATGCTGACTATATATATATATATATATATATATATATATATATATATATATATATATATATATATGAATGCAAACATATAAAAATATATGCAAAATTATATTAAAATAAATACAAAAATAAATTAAAATATATGCAAAAATATTTTTGCATTCGTGATCTGCTGGATTCCGCCTTTCCCACCTCTCCTGTGCTCGTCCTTTATGTGTGTTCCTATCCCTTTTCCTTATATCTGTTTCTATATAAATGAGTATATATATATTTATGTATAAAGAAATGTGCGGTTGATTTCCCGCAGCGTGGCATTTTTAACCGCAGAGCTTGCCTTTGTTCTTGTCCTTCGCAATGTAAGGCTGGAGCCGGCCTTCAGTAAATAGACGATAGGAAACAAATTTGTTTCCCCAACCAATACTTAATACTGTGATTTCATCGTAGTAAAGTAATCATCGCGAGAAAGGAAATGCTTCAGTGATAGACAAAAGGAGTGAGTCTCTTTAAAGGTTGAGAAGAAGAGAAGGTGGGAGGCGCACACGCCATTACCAAGAGCGAGCGTCGGTTGGCCAGAGGTTTATTTACGGTGGTCCCCAAATGTACTTTAATGTCGTGAGGATGTCGATTAAGACGGCTTTTCCACGTATTTTTTGCATATTTTACATTCATTTTATGTAGAGCAGCTTCGAAGATCCATGCTTTGGGATCCATTCTCCCTGAGGGGAGGCGGAGACCGAGCGGGGAGAGGAATGAGCACCAAAGACGGGGAAGGTGGGGGGGAGGGGCACTTCTGCGGTAACCCGTACGCTCGTAACCGTTCACTACGTAACCGACGAAGCCGACAATATTTGGTCATCACGACTGCGATCCATAAACGCGAATAATGTCAAGCAAGCACTGCATCAATATTCTTTTGGACATTTATGTGGCACCTTTTTTTTGAGGTCTTCTTTTTACAGTTTTGTCAAGAGAAACCTCATAAGGAAGTGCCGTCAAACGATTGCCATCGAAATGAAAGTGTAAGAAAGAAATCTTCAAGGTGCAATTTCCGTTATTTACAGCAATATTCGTCTGCGCAAGTATTTTACCAGAACTTTTTAATATAATCGAGAACTAAGAAACTTAGAAAGATGAGTCAAAGGGTGTCCTGATTGCTATGGCGACATTTATTTGATGACTCAATGGGTAGATTTATGTTGTAGGTGGGCAGCGTACTCAAATACTTCACGTCTCATAACCTTATTCTATAACTATTATAGACAGGCTAGTGAAATGTTCCCTATTACTGCACGACTTACTAGTTCCTTTCAAACTACTGGTCCTTTATAATTGAAACTTTGTGAAATTTGAATTCGACGACTGTCTGCTACTCTACGCTGTTACAGTTGACTCTTTCTCGGTGAGAGATGTCCGTTAAGAGCTACAACCTTCGTTCATCTACATCTACATGATACCCCGCAAGCCGCCGCAAGGGCGTGTAGCGGAGGGTTTTAGGTCACCAGTCATTCATTCACAATCGCAAAGACGACACCGTTTGATAAATGTCAGCGATTAATTTCGATACTGAGCGACAGATTCTCGATGAGAAGCGTTTCTTGGCGAGTGATTAGTGTTGCTATGCATTCAAAGCTCTCCCAACACACCCTGTGCACTTGTCCGCCCGCCACCTAGATCATTGATTCCCCGCTCGATCCGTCTTTCGTCCGAGGGAGGTTCGAGGTAAGGAGCGGAGTGGTAAACGGGACGAGGCGGGACACGGAAGAGGAAGATTAAACGGTTCACACGCCCTTCGGTAAATCATTACGCATCCCCCCCCCTTTCTCTCTTTCAGCTACTTCTCTTCTAGTGTTTGCGTGGGAATGGAATATTGGGAGATGGTCACTTCGGCATTTCAAGTAGCAGCCCAGTGTTCCTATCCCCAAATAAAGTTATCATAAGTTTCCGAACCTGAGTGATGGAAAGGATGAAAACGATATACATATTTGGGTAGATATTCGAATTGTTTCTCCTCCGCCTTACACGCAGTGCCGGGAAATGGACGGCAAACGGCGTCATCTACCCTGGAGCATGCGTGGAAGCAGCCTGTCTATTCCGAGTTTTCTTCCGCGGTGCCAGGCTCTCTCCACCAAATTTTACTCATGTTAGAAATATCAGCATTTATACTTCCAAAAAAGACCTCCAGAGAGATAAGGCTTCCAAAAAAACTATGGAAACTGCGAACTTTCCCCATGAGGATAGTTTCATTGGGTGTCCACGTTTTAACACAATACCGGATGCCGGATGTTGTGAGCGGAGCTTCTTCATATTGTCAATAGTGAAATACAGAATTTGGTCAAAAATGCGACCGAAACGGCTGCAACACCTAAAGGTTCCGCGCGACCCTTCGAACAAAGGCTTATTTTGTTCGATTTCTGACTTGAAGGGTATTATTGACAAGCTTTGACAAAATGGCACCCTTCAACCCACTGATGCAATTGTGTTGAAATACATTTGTTTTTTAAATTGGTATACTTTGGAAAACTATCGATTCTTTATTTCTTGTTCTTTGCCTTTGCGACTTGCGTAACCACGTGCGTACATCTGTCTTTTTCCAATTAATACCTGACTCAATTGAAATTTTAAATCCTGAATTATTATCCACTGCAGAGGACCTAAACAATGATTTCCGTTAACAGCTAAAAATTAATGCCTCAACACATTAATGTAATCTGGTACCATGAATGTTTAGTGTATACAGGGTATTACAATTTTTAAAAAAACGATCAATTTATCTAATCTTGCATTAAAAAATGTGGACTAATCAAATTTACCTCCACATGTAAATGGTATTCTGTTAGTAACCGCTAGGGGGAGTGGCAGGGCGTGATACCACACCACACTTGTTACAACGTCTTTGAATATTGCCTAAATGTTAGCTGCTAATGGGCAAGTGAATTAATTCAAAATATGGTAATAATTTTAAAAAAGTTAAAATTTCCTATGGTATCTTAAGTATAAAATGCTTTTCCAGGAATACAACACGATCTGCTAGAAAGGGTCGCAATGAAATAAGAGTTAGATCGCAAAATAGCTGGATATGCATGCCAGCCTACTTAGACTAAAAAGAGAGCGCTCTTTTTGAAACTTATTCAGATACCTAATCCTTCCAGAGTATAGTGAAATTTCTACGAATTAACCCATAAAAATTCATATTTTCATGTTTTACTCGGTGATTTTATCCATCACTACAACCTTTTTCGAATCAAGTATGCCTAGACCTACATTACCTAATCGTAAGATTCCTACTAGAGGTGCTTTGTGGAAAGCACATTGAGTGAGTACGACGTCCGTTGGATGGGACGTTAAACCGCGGACCTCCTGGCGCCTTTTGTAAAGAGTAGGCTAATGCCGACCCCGGGCTTCTCTCCACCCTTCATCATTTCCTGTCCATCCCTAATGGCGCAAATCACCTCGGCTATCAGTCACCTCCCCTAAACACTACTACTACTACCTAATCGTAAATGTATGTTCTTTATACGTTTGAATTTTATAGCCCAATATCTTGACCATATATCTATCCTATATATTATTTCCTCTCTCTCCCGAATCACATTTGAATATATTAATAATTTACCTGTCGTTGCTCTTAAATGTGCATTGATTTTCCTTTCTTACTCCCTGAATGTGCTTCTACCTTCCGGTGCAGCCCTTCCCTTTCATTCTGCCTCGGTGGACTATTCATGTCTCTCTAGGCTCTTCGCTGATGAACCCGCGGGTCAAAACTTTCGCTTTAATACTCGAATACAATAACAGAATTACGCACAGTGTCCTGGTTTAAACATGATGCAGATGCATTGAAAGAAGTCTACTTCCATTAGTCACTCCTCACATTTACAAATGTATAAAGTTGAGGTTCCGAATCTATCTTCATTCAATCTGAAGTAGACGTATTTTGCATGCCATAGATAATCGTCTTCAACTTGAGAAAACAAAGCCCGCAACAAATGAGGACAAGGTTCTAAATTTTAAAGTGACTTGTAAATAATGAAACATTATGCTGCTGTGATTACCTTGGTAATGTGTAAAAAAATAACAGGAGTCTAATCAATCTCTCATCTTGGGAAAATAAAATTAATCCACTGTCGCATTGTAGCACACCGACATTTCCTCAGACGGCCACTCAACTCCTTTCACTGACAACTTCAAAGGAAAAGTCATATCGTAAGCATTAGCAGCATTCCTTTGAAAAAAGGGGGTAATTCTCTCCATTATACCAAATCTGTGACCTATATATATATACCCATCTATGGAATATTGGGGGATGCTAGCGTGTAGGGAGAGGAAGGATAAAAGGAAGGAAAAGAACAGGTAATAGGGAGAGTTGAAGAAATGAAGCTAATTGTGGACAAAAGGTACTACTGCAAGTAGGAGATGGGATGAGAAGGGTTTTGTGACCAGCCATTTGAACAAGGCTACGGGAAGTTTGGGAGAAAACATGCGCACACATATAGTAGTACACCAGCAGGCAAAAAGAAAGAGTTTGAAAGCTATGTTGATGAGAATTGCGAGATAGAAAGAGTCCATTGGGAAGAAAAGGCAAACAAGATAGTTGGCATACATATATATTCCTTGTGGAATGACTCAAAGGTTGAACAAAAAACGGAAGGAAAAGGTTTTTTGATCTATGCAAAAGCTTTTGCGAAATTGAAGTCCTCTCAGAATGAGCTATAAAAGAGAAAGGAACGAAGACAATTATTAGGGAGTCTTTTTTTCGTCGTTTAGAAAAAGCGTTCTCCGGAGCACAATGGTAGGAATCAATCAAATATAGCACAATATATATCCGTTGATTGATTCTAAGAAACTGCGGAAGATGCCGCAGCAGTAACTTTTTAGGGAGTCACCCGCTAATATGCATTTCAATACAGCAATTTCAGAGTATAAAAATCATTCGCCTTAATCGGGATTCGAACTCGGATCCCTCGATTTCCGGGCGAGTGCTTTAGCCACTCGAGGCGTCCTCTTAAACTCTAAAATTTGGGGGTTATAAAGGAACAAGATCTTGTGACGAAATACCGTACATAAGCACAATGTCACAGGCATCGAGGGATCCGGGTTCGAATCCCGGTCAATCACTTTTGCCCTCAGAAATTGTTGCATTGAAATGAATATTTGTGAATGGCTCCGTTAAACCTTATGTTGCGGCATCTCCCGCAGTTCCTTGAAATTTGTCAAAGGTAAAAACAGCCCAAGTGTTTAAAATTGGCTTTCACGTGGTGGACTGTGGCGCGGCGCGCACGACTACGAATGCCAGTGGCTTGCAGTGTACTAAAAATACTACAAAGCTGTTATTTTGCTGGAATAACTAGTCGCTTGTATACTAGTGATCTTGTTTACAATGAGTGAGTAAGTGTCTCTCAACTCTGTTGATTTAAAGAACACGGAAAGAAATATCCGATAAAATCAGGAATGCATTGTGGTTTTATGTCTGGTTGGGGATGTATGGATTATCTGTTTCTTTTTTGCCTGATTTTCTGGGCATTTTATTTTTTCCCAATATTCTCCAAACCCACATCTCCAAAGTATCCAAATCTAAATTCATCTTCATGCCTGAAAAACTAAATTTCTGAGCTGTACAAAGAAGCAATGCATATTAGTGTGTCCATGAAATTTTTTTGCGTCTTTGTAAAGGCCCCCTTAACCGAAATTCTCCTCTATGTGAAAACGTCTCTACTTGGCGCAACTGTTCTGTTAATTTCCGTAATACTTACCATTTTAGTCTGAAGAATTCATAAACCTGTTAAGTGATCTACTCCTACCTAAAGCTAAACCTGTTAAGTGAACTACCTACTCTAAATGATCCCCCCCCTCACTTTAGCGTTTACCTCAGCCTTCTTATTTCATGAGGAGTTCATTATAGTTGTTTCTGCAAAAAACAAAGTACCAATTGAAATTCACTCGGAAATCCAAGGAGAAGACGAACAATGATTTCAAGAAGCGGAAGGAGCTCTCTCAGTCGTGCGAATCGAGAGACCCACGAGGAGGCCCTCTTCGTATTGCCGGAAAGTCTCTCGTGACTTCGAAAGTGGAAACGTGCGTCATCTTTAAATTTGAAGCAATTTACTGATTCTGACCTAATTTTGCTGATATTGAGGAAAGTAGAGATTACTTAATGCGATGAATATTCATCATCATCATCGGTAATCTACCTATTAAAGTTCCCCACGACGGTGGGCGTGATATAGAGAAAGATATCCATTTTGAAGGGTAAATAACTCGGCACTTTTCCATCATTTAATGAGTTTCATTTCACAACGCGTTTCGGCTTCACTGAGTCAACATCAGTTGCAGTAATCTTTCTGTTTTACTGCTCTATATATGTATATATATATATATATATATATATATATATATATATATATTCTTTTTTCTTTGGATTTGGGATTCTGAAGACGACAGCCGTGTTGTCGAAACGTCAAATAACAAATTGTGAGTGTCCTTTCTTTGTGTTTCTATATTCTAAAAATCTAAATCTGTGTTTTTACATATTTGTGCGTCGCCGAAGAGCGTTCCATTTCGAAGATATTTTATATATATATATATATATATATATATATATATATATATATATATATATATATATATATATATATATATATATATATGATGGATTGGCGGGTTTGATAGTGCCTCAACAGGGAAGAGAGAGGAAAAAAGAAGGTAAATAATAATTGGAGTTATCCCCCTCTTGAAATTGTCAGGGAGGTTGTGACGGACTGGCTATGATAGTACGGATTAAGGGTGGTTCAAGTGTAATTTGTTTTTCGTCAAAAACCTTTCGGCCAAGGTTTTCTTCTCAAAAGAATGGCGAACAGGGGTATATCGGAGATACTTGTAGGTACTTCAAGGCTCAATTGAGGGAGCACAAGAGATGCCTGTGAATGAGTGACACACAATCAATTTCAGCGAAACACCTCGTTGGGACTTCACACCGTTCTCGATTTGCCTTAGTGATTTTGCACGGTGAAGGGAAAGACCTCACGTATGGAATAATGGAAGACTGCTCAAAAAGAACAACATATGTTATTAAAAGAAAAAGTTTTACTTTGCCATTCTCCTCATTTTCCAATCCTTTCGGGAGACATGACCTTGACCGACGGAAAACATTTCTTCCAATTCCTAATGTATATTATCCCAGACAGCCCGTCACCTCCCAAGGACAATTTCATTTGGGAGAAAATTCATATTATCCCTCCATTATTCTACCCTTCTCCACTCCCAAGAGCCTTCTACAAAATACCTCTCACTCCCTTCAGACTCCTCAATCGAAAGAAAACTTTGTTCTTTTGCAGTCGTTTTTGAAATGTCGAAAGCTTTCGATCGAGTGCTGCATTGATGTATAAAATTCAATCTGATACAGTTTCCTGATTGAAAAGTTGCCGCGTAGAGTTACCAATCAGAAAATCGCCAATTAAAAGTAACTTGAGGGTATAGTCGAAGCAGAGTGCGGAAAAGGAAGGCATCATCTACTGGAAGTACCTACCGCTCATTACTCGAGTCTCTTGCTATACTCACGGTATATCGCAAGGATGGAACGCCACTGGTGAAAGCTAATCACCGAATAAGCTACAAGGATGACACTGCAATCCTAAGCCAATGCTTAAAAACGCACAAAGCGATGGAGTATAGGGCAAGAGTATCAGTACAGTTGACAAAGTGGCATAGCATATGAAAAATAGGTATTAATCCTCTGAAGGCACAAGCCATCCTCTTCTCATTAAGATCAGGATCCTCCCCGAAACTGGCGAATCACAATTGAAAACAACGTAATTTCATGGATCCGAAGTACAGTGCATCTTAGATGACGAGAAGACTTCACCTTATAGTTAAATTCAAATCTTTGAAACAAAAAATTGGAATCAGCATATCCACTACCAATCGTTAAAATCACCAATCGTTAGATGGGTTTTTGCTTACACGTCCCCCGTATGGTCGGGAGTGATTACAATTTCTGCCAGTGCTGGATCCAAGATAATAGAACTGGGCATTCAGACATGCACTGCCCCCTCCTAGACGCGCACCGATGGATATCCGCAAAGAGCCGGGATTTCAAAATATTTTTGGTGTATGTGAAGGACACGGCGGAAGAGTTCCTTCAGAAGGAGGAAGAATAGCGCGATGCGGAACTCATTAGAGTTCTCTCCACTAGGACTGTGACAGCACAACAGCCGATGGGGAAGGATTAACCATTCACAAAAGAATTGAGAGGAATCAAGAGTCGGGCGGAGGCTGCCAGAAACATTCAGGTAAACCTAGAAGGAAAAATAACGGCTCGAGGAACGACGCACAAGGGGCAAAACCTCTCCCGAAGATTCCCTCATCACTGAGTGGGTGCCAGTCGGTCTTGAGCGGTCAACTTGAGGACGTAGCTGCAATAACAATCTGTCTAGTGGTCATGATCGCTTTATGACATGCCAGAACTATATGAAGTTTAAATGGAAACGGTAGACTGCCGACATGTGCCATTGAACCGACAAGGTTGGCGTCACGTCTTAGTTTATGGTACTTCGTTATCTATTGCTTCAATTAAACTTTCTCAGCTGCGTGTGCCGGACGAGTCGCCACGATCTACGCCTAGAGATCCCTTAATGATGTTCCCAACTCATTATCTCATCACTCAAACTATGAGCTCACATGACGCCTTTCTAATCTCTCCATATTCCTTGTCATAATTTAAGCCATACAGTGAGTGATCTGAGATCCAAAAAAGCTGGCCAAAATCCATTTATTCGTTATTTTTGCACTGAGAAGTATATGTATGTTCATATTGCCGTGATTTGGAAATTCTCGGGCTTGATTTTGCTCATCGAGGCGAAGTTGATAATTGGTTCCACTAAGTACATTGGCCTCAGAGTTTTTATTATTTTAGTTCTCAATTATTTGAGTACCCAACAAACCACCGCTAGGGTGTGTGGCAGGGGGTTTATACACACCACACTAATTTTGACCCGAATATCACCCTACCGAGGTCGGACAATGTTATCGTTCGTAGAGAGAGTGACATCTTATATCTATCTTCTATCTTTATTAAAATCTCAGGGTTGTTCATGTAGATTTTACTTATTTTAGGTAAACAAGAACAATAAAATGCATGTACACTCGTATATTTCCGAGACCACACATTATACGTACACGTACGTTATCCGTAGAGGAGAGTGGTAAGGGGCTCGTAAGAATATTCATAGGAGGCAAACATATGCTTATAAATGAACTGGCACCTTTTAATAGCGCCTACTTTCACTAATTATATATTTAAAGTTTTATTATTGGTTGGGCTCTTCGCAAGCGAATGCATGTAATTTTTTTTTCTCGGCAAACGGGCAGTAGAAGTTTTGAACCCTATTTCAATACCTTTGACGGATCCTGCTGATGAAACGAAAGCCCCAAAAATGACTAAATAAACTTTTCCTGCAATCTATATTGTAAAATTATAAAATTACATTGTCATATTCAGAATTAAAAGTGAAACATTAAGTGTTTGCCCAACCTTGTTCCAATGCGGCACACCACTTCCTTAGGAGCACACGCTCCCCAGACACAATCCCTATGCAAGATACAAACCAGATTCAGATTCCTCGTAAAAAATAACGAATGCCCCCTTTTACATCCTCGTCATCCTTCACCAAATTGCCATCAACGTTTTCCCAGTCAAAACCCTCCTATTTCTTCCTCATAAACCACCTCATACCCTTTGCTCGGCTCCCTTTTGGACTTTTGGAGAACCCTGTTATCCATCACTCTAGTCCCGAGCAGTGATGTCCTAATCAGATATGCAATAGCATTTAATGCTAATTTCACCACGATCCCTCCTTTAATGACTCACCCATTAAAAAAAATCACGCTCACTTTCAACATTGGCAGCATTGGGAACACCGAAATGGAATTCGTAGACTCAATTAAACACCAAGGAGTTACCCTCACTCACGATCTCTCCTAGGTGAAACACATACGGGGAATATGTGGACAAGCTGACAAAAAATTAAGATTAATTAGAAGAGAACTTGGCAAATAAGATAAAAAGCCAAAGAGAAATGTTAATTGTCGTTGGTTAGGCCTCATTTAGAATATGCTGCTAGTATATGGGATCCTCACGAAGTTGGATTATTGCCGAATCAGATCACGAGCAGCGTTGAGGGGCTAGATTTGTAAAACGTTGTTATGGGAAACTTAGTAGCGTATCCAAAATATTAGAGGAGCTAGGTTGGCATTCACTAACGGAGCGAAGGTTAAATTACAGATTGAAGCTCTTGCATTAATTGGAAGGATTTATCTTTAGCAGTGATGTTGAAAATGTATTATTAGCCCCATCGTACTACGGTAGGAGAGATCTTGTAAATCAAATTCGAGAGATTAAGTGTAGATCTGATAGATTTAATGTGTCAAATTTTCCACGAACGATAGGGGATCATAATAACATTGTTCTACCGCGGTAGGGCCATGCTCGGGTACAATTATTGTGGTGTATATTCACCCCCTGCCACACACCCTAGCGGTTGCTTGCAGGGTATATAAAAAAAATGAGTAAACATCCCGCGGACGACTAAACTGCTGAAAATGGGAGATCCAGAATCTCAAAAACTGAAGTACAATAAAAGCAATTTATCTTTCCGGAAAGATGCATCGTTTTGTTTTTTTTCACTTGGATGATAATGGATCCCCAAAAAGTTAAGCCTGAATACATTGAATATACCCAGAGTCTTGTCGAGAGGGGAAGCGTCGTGGTCGCCGCCGTCTTGGCGATCGTCGTCGTGTCGCTACGGACGGTTTCATTCACGTCACTGGCTTGCTCGCCGATGCCCAAGCGTGGATGTGATCGTAGCGGGCCAGCGCAAGTGGTCGAAATAATATTCTCGTTTGAGTTCTTACCGTCTGCTGAGTCATCACAAGATCTGTTCGAAACGATGAGACTGTCATCGATACATTTTGTACAGCAAACTTTCGCAAGCTCAGACAAGAATCGCTGTTGTGCGGAGACAAGTAGATATAGAACCATGAGCAAGATGGTATGTTACTTCTCACAAACACCGCTAGAAGGCGACAAATAATTGATTGTGATCCTACCTGCAGCTCACGTGTAGAAAAATCAGTCTCATCTTCATTTGCGCAGATCTTTTATATGCCACTGAATCGTTTTTCCTTTGATGATCAATTGCATTCAGTCGCATTGAGTAATTTAAGTTCACTATGCATTTTCAGGAGAGCGTGGAAGATTAGTGGGTGGAGTGCTGAGCTACCGTCCAAAGAGCCCCGGGTTTCAGTCTTGGTAAAGCTTCACACTAGTTTTATGCAAATTTTTAAATACCAGGTCTTCCTGGGAAACCACGTGCAGCACAGAGAAAGGACGATGCGTGAATTTCACACGCCTTGTTAGGTGAGCCCAAATTGCGTCGAACATCACCCAAATTTTGATGATTGCTAATTATTTGAGAATTCTCATCGAAGGTGTTCTTTGTAATTTTGAGTGGATTTCGTGTTTAGAGCCACCCTTCACGTATGCCAGCAAGAAGGGTTAGCCAAATCTATAACAGGACTTCGGTGTTATCAAGGGAATGGGTGAAGGGAAGTTATATGTTTTGCAAAAACTACCTAATAAGATCATCCCATGCACAACTGTTATATCTTGCGAATATGAAATTTCCTTCATGACGTATCAGGTATTTTTTTTTATTTTTGCAAGCGAAAAATAAAGATTTGTAAGAGTATTTATGCAAAACTTTATTTTCATTATTCTTCAGCCATTTATGCTCGTAAAATTTAATCTTAGATGGCCGTTGTCGAACTGAGTATTACTTGAAATAGGAACACTATGTCCGCACAATCGTCGAAACAAAAATAATTCATGATTAGCATTAATGAAGTATTAAAGTTGCTGAAATTCAATTTATATGCATTCTCTGGTTGATTTCAAAAGCCATTAATGTTTATCTTTGCCGAACGGTTTACTATAATTGTGTTCTTGAGTGTAGTAAGCGGTTTTGGATGAGATTTGGCATTTGAGCGAATCCCACGGAACATGGGATTTTCAAATCCAACCTGTAGTAACGATTCCTGCAGGTAGGTAATATATTCTGACGACTGGATCTTTAATTACCTTGCCATGCACTGCAATCCTGGGAGTGCGATGATTCGGGTAAGAGGGGGCAAATCTTGGCGATGTTTTCGTTTTTTTAATTATTTGTGTTATGCTTAAGCTGGCTCCAACTAGTTCTAGGTTTACAGTACTTAATAGCCAAATCTTAAGGACCAAGTATTTTATTCGATAGTTTAAAAAATATGCAGAGAAAACTAATATATAAATACTATGGTCACTATTTGTCTTAAAATAAATATATAACTAAATGCATGCCTATATCAATTTTTCTTTTTATCTCTGCTGCAGTTTTTCATGGAGTAAACCTCGGATTGATTGTTTTTATTACAAGTTATTCACATTTGCATTTTGGAATTTACATTTCTGAATGATTGTTGAACATATCATGAATGGCTTTTCCCTTGAGTTAGGATCTATCTGCATATGAGAGACTAATCTGGGTTACCACACAGTTTCCGATCCGAATAATTTAAGAGGCGATTTTCAATTTAACGCATATCCCTCACAAACCCTTTAACTTTTCTGAATAATAGGTGGAGTTTCAACGACCTATGCATAGAAATCACATAAAAATTTCATCCTTTTTCCCGAGAAAAAGTGAAATTATGCACGATACCACGCCTGAGCGATGATAGTGTTTCGCTATAACTCGTCTAATTGAAAAAATTCAGAGAATTTCACTGAAATTCCGGAAAAATCGATTTGTGACACATATTAGGAAAGGAAGTCCACTGCTTTTCACCTGAGCTCCATTAATTAACCATGGGTACTCAAGGCGAGGATGAAGACTTACGGTTTTGACGATATAAAAGAAAGGTGTTATTTTTCTCTAATTAGACCTCATTTCGAATATGCCGCAAGTATTTGAGATCCTTGGGAGAAAATTTGGCAAAAAGAATTAGATAAATTCCAGAGAAAATCCGCCAGATTCGTGAAATGCTGTTCCCCTTTTTAGGGGAATCAGGCTGGCAACCACTTGAGATACGATGAGTACAAGCGAAACTTTTGGAAAGGTTCAGAACAAACGAGTTTAACGATTACACTAAAGGAATTACTATAATGGCCCCACACTACTTATGTAGATCAGACCACAGAGATAAAATAAGGGAGATAGATTCCAGTACAGATAGGCACAAATACTCATTCTTTTCCCAAACAATCAGGAGTCATAATAGCAAGAAAACAAAGTGGCTATAGAAATTTTAAAGATATTCGAATTAGAAGTCAGGATAAGATAAAACGTTGAGTAGACACCAAGTATATTTGTAGGTGCATGAACGTTTCAGTTGATAGTATATGTTTTTGCATCCGAGCGTGTTGTAAAGGTTTTTCTATGAATATACACGATTTTAAGTGCGTAGATTGGCATGGATTTGTGGGTTTTGCATGCGGTTTCATTCTTAATTACGGGTGGTTACCTAACACCCCCCGCCACCCAAACACCACACGCCCTTGTCGCGACTTGCGGGGTACTTCGTAGATGTTGATGAAGATACCCTATTCTTCGTTTCCGTTTATGCCACGCGGCTTGACTTGCAACGTATCAGTTCTTAGTTGTTCGTTTGCTTAGTTTTATTTTGTTTAAAATATGGTGAGTGAAGAGAGGAAGTTGCTCCGGGAAATCTAGAAAAGGTGGAAGAAATAATGTAAGGTAGTGAGATGCGTAAGGTCCTGATAGAAGGGACAATTTTGGATGTGTGGGGTTGAGGAAGGAATAGCATTTTTAGATGGCATGAACATATGTAGAGATTATGAATGACTAAAGGGTTAAATGACCTGGGGGAAAAGGAAAGAAAGTTCTTGCGTGATTGCGTGATGATACATTTAGGATGACAGGTCGTGCAAACATCTCATTAAATATCGTATCTTGACTTACTTCAATAAATTGATAGTTTGTTTTGAAATTGGATCCTTCATTTACTTCAAGATGATATGCCTCGTTGTGCCGTCCTTGGCAATGATTTGCAATTATTCTGTTTATTGAGTGTGATAATGAATTCATATTGTGATTCTAATACTTCATTTATAGTTCCCATTCTTGTTCAGGTGTAATATATTTGGGAAACCGACATAAAGTGTTGAAAATATGAAAAAAATTCCATGGAAAACATGATATTCCCTTTCCATTTTTCAAAACACAAAACTTGGGTAATTTAATTGCTGGTCAGCGGGAATATTACCCTCAAAAGTAGACGAACTCATATTTACACGCGTGCGCAGTGCGTCCATTGATTTCTTTTCATTTTTTGCGTCGAAAAAAAAAACGTCGCTCGGTCTGCACGCACTAACCCGCCGGAGAGTCGAGCTTTGCGGTATACATTTATGAAATTTTTCTTCCATATCTGCTTTATGTGTTTCCGTGATCGCCCGTGTCCCTATGAATAATATTCAATCTGAATGCTAGCTGAAGTTTGAAATTACGGAAGACATTTATATGCTTACATTTCCATGACTTCTTTTATGTTTATGATGATATAGACCTATTGAAATACCTACCTGTAAGATAAGGTAAGAAATTAATTTTTTAATAATATTGTAATTTTACATTATTATTTTCCCTCCCATTGACCTCGGCCTTGAAGTTAATAAACGGCAGGCACATTCCATTATATTCATTGCGTTAATTTTCCCTTGTAAGGTCATACCAATTTGGTCGAAGGGTAGGAGCCGGACGAAAGGTAGTCCACGCAACGTGTGCTCTTCCGCCCGACGCGAAGGCTGCAAACGCGTCTGACTCCAGTGAGGCGGCCGTTTAAGTCTTGGCGTCAGTTTTACAAATACTATTGAGCAATTCAATAATTTCAACAGTATATTGGGGAAAAGAATGCAAAGAGACTAAGTAATAAACTTATTTGAAAAAATAATGGGCTTAAGGAAACTTGGTAGAAAAAGATGTCCAAGGATATGGAGGAATTTTAGATGCAGTGAAAAGTAGATCGGCTGTGTATCTGCGCATGTCGTGAGGGTGTTCTACAGATTACAGTGGGCATGACTATTGAAGAATATCGGAATAAAAGAAAAATCTTAGCGCTGTCAAAGATACGCCAGGAAAATTATTGCTTTAACCAGGAGAGGTTGAAGGGAGATAGAGAGAATATGTAGCATAACTATATGGTGAAAACAATAAGCCACCAGCGAGCTTCGGCGAAGATGACAATAGCTTAGGTCCAGTGATTCTCGATGGCGCGATGGAGAGGGCATTGATGGAATTGAAATCAAATAAGATCGTGGGAATAATGGCATTCCTGCGAAACTACGGACGGATATACGAAAACGTGGAAGGAAGAGTTTTAATGGACTAATTAGTTGCATTTATGAGAGAGGAATTTGACCGGAAGATTTCGCCAGTTCAGTGTTAGTTCCCATTTCGAAAAAGGGAAAGGCAGCCGTTAGTGGGAACTATAGAACAATAAGTTTGATTTCACTCGCAGTTAAGGTGGTACTCAGGATCATCAATAAGAGGACGGAGGGGAGGACGAAAAGGGAGATGGAGAGAATATGTATCAGAACTATGTAAATGGTAAAGTTTTGTATAGTATTGTAAAAGTAAAAACCTGTTTGGTTTCCAGGAAGGGAGAGGTGAGCATGATGAAGTCACTAATAGTGAGGAGCATAGAATACAGTCAGGACATATTTGTTTGTTTCGTTGATTTCGAGGAGGCGTTCGATTGAGTATATTGTGTGGAATTAATTAATGAAATGCAGACAAAAATATGAGTGGAGTGATAGGAGACATCCGAAATGTGTACATTCCTCAGACCGCACAGATACGCGTGGTGGATGGAAAGTCGGGATGGGTGATGTAGGTAGGGGAGTAAGACAAGGCGGTCCTCTATCACCCCTACTTTTCACTGTGTATTTGGAGGAAATGGTTATAGAGGTGTGGGAAGGGCTGGAGATAGAAAGGAAAGTCGGAGGGAAACGATAAAATAAGTAAGGTTTCCTGATAATCAAGGTTCATTTAGCAAGTCAGACAAGGGGTTGCAAATATTCATGAGCGCATTGGAAATTCAGTGCGATAGATATGGGATGAGAATCAGTGCAATCTAATCGAAGGTTGTGCGGTTTTCCAGAAGAGGAAAGCTGAGTCAAGTATTAAGATTAGAGTTTGAAAACTAGACTTGTTGGGACAGTTTATCTACCTCGGAAGACCCGTTAAAACTGGTATGGAGTGTAGTTTTGTGCGGTGGATACTTGGTCCCTAAGGCATAAGTTTGGGCATAATAGGCGTAGATAGATAATAGTACGAGGGTCATCCGGAAAGTAGTACCCGTTCGTGAAATAAAGACACAAAAGTAAATATTAACAAACATAAAAAATTTTATTTGAAAGAGGATACTTTAAACTACTTCTCAACATAATCTCCAAGCAAATTAAGGCATTTGTCATAACGTGTGACAAGTTTCTGTATTCCTGCTGCATAGTCCTTCGCCGCCAGCTCATTGAGATACGCGAGGGACCCATCTTGCACAAATTTTTGCATAATGCAGATGGTGTTTAACAATTTCATGAACAATTGTTCGAGAAACATTGGGAAAATGCTCACAGATGTCATCAATTGTGACGCGCCGATCGTTCCTCACGAATTCGTCAACTGAGCTCACCAGTTGGTCTGTAATGACAGACGGTCTCTCCGAACGCTCATCGTCGTGTGTGTTCCCCCTCCCCATGTTGAAGTTGCGACACCACCGCCGAACAGACGACTCGTCCATTACATTGTCTCCATACACCTCCTTTAATTGGCGATGAATATCACATGGGCGAACGTTTCTTGCATTGAGGAATTTAATCACTGCCCTCACTTCACAACTGGCGGCGTTCTCAATTTTTTAAACATTGTAAACAATCACAGAAACAACACAGGCAATGCTAGCGTCACGCAACTTGGCTCAGAGAAGGCAGACAAGCCACTGAAGCTATCTGACCTCGTCCAGCGGCTACTCGCGTCGTCAGCACTTCATGCGGCACGAACGGGTACTACTTTCCGGATGACCCTCGTAGATTGGGCATAATAGATAATAGGCGTAGATTTGGAGACTATCGAGGTGTGGATGTGGAGAAGAATGGAAAAGGTAAAACGGTCGGAAAGAAAAACAAACGAGGAATTTGTTTGGCGTTGGGATTCTCAAGACTAGGATACGATTGGAGAGCATTTGGTAAGCGAGGAAGTGGTTGAATAGGATAAGCGTGGATTTAAGGGAGAAAGGAAATAATGCGGAATTGAAGACGGGTATATTGTAGTGTCAGATGCCAGGTTGGGTTTGGTTAGGAGAGGTAAGGAAATTAATCGTTGTCCAGTCTTTGTTCATCCAAAGCTTAAATTGTAGAATACTAGTAAAAATCGGCATACAGTGTAGAAATAGGCGTCTAATTTGATATCTTTGTCGGAATGGGCGTGGTTTCCCACGTGAGAGTCATAGGCGCATGATGTGCGTGCGATTATGACAGGATTAGTCAGAGTTATCCGTTATCCACTGTAGTTTTTAATATGATGAGGAAACATTCAGGGTGGCAATGAAAGGATTTGGACTTGTAAAGTGAGTGGATAAGTGAATTAAGTTCGAAATCGATCAAGCAATAGCTGGTCAGACAGCCCATTTAAGAATACCATTGCTTTAGCGGAGCGATGCGAGAGGTATGACTTGAAGATTAACTTTAATTAAACAAAAGTTATGAGAATATGGAGGAGTAGAAAAGATAGGTTAAAAATTAAAGTATAATTGGATTAACTAGATCATGTGGAGTAGTTATCGTATTTCGTCAATATAGTATTTTGGACGAAAATTGGTGCAGTGTTGGAATTATTAGGAGGAAAATTGCACTGACTAGAGAAGCGTTTGGCAGGAGGGAATTGAGGGCAGGTGAGCAAAGTAAAGACGTAGTGAAATTATTAGTAAACACTTTCATATGGAGCCGTTGCCTGTTGTCCTTCAGTCAGCACCCAACCTCAGGTGTTAACATTGAATGTCCGAGAGGCTATTGTCATTGTATACCCTATGCCATCAGGTGTGTACCAGGAACAATGTTTGTGCACTGTAGGTCTTTTTTTAGTGAAGAGTGTAGGTCAGGGGGTAGGTCAATTAGATCTTTAAATTTTTCGTTGTCGAAAAATTCGCTTTGTCTCTATTCGTTTGATAGACAAAATATTAAGTGTCGCGAATATGAGCCATCGGGCTAAAGGTTTCTAGGCAATTAGTCATAGATAAGAAAACCCATCCCATTAAATATTCCAAAAAAACTCGACTACAATGAATGGATTTTTGTATTTGTAGTAGTAGTTAAATTCCCTATTCAAAAAATGAAATAACGTGAATCCATCGAACTATCAAATATATATCTAAATCTCCGATGTGGACCCAATTATTGGAACTGATGGTTTCTCCATGAAATAAATGGCAGTAGTTCAACATTCCCCAGATGATATCCTGTCACATCTGGAACGACAGATCAATCCTGTGTGCCCGCTGGAGAGATATTTCATGATCCTAGTAATTCCGAAATATTTGATTCGACAGATGTGATGACAGTGGGATATATAGCGTATCGACAGTGGCCTAAATCAGTAAGATCCAATCTGCCTAGTCGCAAATATCACAGATCAAGACGGAGCTCGTAAATATCTCTGAGGCGGGCGTGAAATATCGGTAGGTATTTCGTATAAGTGTTGCGTAACTTGCCGCATTTCTAAGCTGAAAAGATTCTTTCAAGAATGAAAATAAACACTCCTCTCTTACCATCGTGGATAGAGGTTACGCGTCGAATAGTAGAAAAAGAATTTGTATCAAATTGAGCTATATTGTTGAAAGTGAAAAAAAAACGTTTAAAAACTCCCTTTCAGCGCGCAGATATAACCGAGAGAATATAATCGGCGGTCGTGATGTGTTTATTGCTGTTCATAACTCGTGCGGCTGAAAAGCTCAGATTATTCTAGGTAGAGGTATAGAAAGTTTTCTTTGCTCGATTTAAAGTCCTCCGCCGAAATGAATCTTCGAATGAGTTTTTTCGTTGATTCAGCTTTAGGTAGAACTAGACAGACGGGTAAAATATTCTCGTCTGAAAACGGTGAAGGGGATTTGCAAATCATTCGTTGCAATATTCTTTCCAATGAATGGGTCACTTAATAGGTTTTATGGGTGGAGGGAAAAAAATCAGTTTTCCGGTCACCTTTGTATACTTTTACGCCGAACACATTTCATATCAATACACACTAAGCACTTCACAAACTGAGAGAGATAATATTCTTGGATTATTAGCAAAAATTTCACGCAAAACATTGAGATTGTTAAATAAATGAGTGACCACGAAGTATTAATAATTCCCCCGAAATATTCAGCCATGCAAAATATTAAAAATATGATATACCGTTCCAAAATTTTCTTTGCTTGGAGATTTACTTACTTCTTAGAAAGTACCAATTATCATTCTAATTCTCTTTGGTCATACACTTTAGATCCTATTTAGGTGTAGATTCAGAAATAATTACCTCCCTTAAAATAGAGATTAAATTGGTTTAAAAGCGATTTACAGTATTCATTTCTGTTTTCATAAAGTTAGAAATCTGCAAAACATTGAGGCTGCGTGAAATGTTTTCTCGATATACTACGCTCTACGGTCAATAAGATCATACGTAGTCAATTTACAACGGAGAACAAGGGACCTGCATGATTCCGAACAGATGTTAGAGAATCTTTGAGACGTTAAAGGCTTTGTCACGCCAAAATGAAGAATGCAATCTTTCTAGTTTTTCCTTATGTGAAGGAGATATGAGGGAATAAATCAACAGTAGACTCATTCAACCGATCAAGGAAAAAATAATCCGCATTTTTCATCATATTGAACGCCTTCTATCCACCTGTTTTCACCAGTGGTCATGGAATATTTTTGCTAGCCTACCTTCTACCAGTGCCCGCAATTGGCATTTAACTCAGCGGAATGGCACAGCCAAAAGCCATTAACTCTAATAAATCCTATAGATTTGATTAAACCCCAGCTCAAATTATGAGGAACAGGCACCTTATCCGGAGATCGCATTGAATATATTCGCAACAGCTCACGTTTCCAATGACTGAAAAATAGGTAATGTCACGCATGTTAGCATAACCGGCAATAGGGAAGAATAGAGAAGTTACAAACCTATCTCCCGGACATCCATTGTGTGCAGTGTAATGGAACATATACTTTTCTTATTTATATAATAAGGCACCTCGCTATACTTATTAATCGATCAAATACCACGACCGTTTCTACATGGGTGAATCTTATGAGACCTAGATATACTTTTTGTTCATATGGACGTATTTCCGGGAGAAAATAGTTTAAGTTGACGCGGATTTTCTAGGGTTTAAGGATTTTTACGTAAAAAATTCTCAGAGCATTTAACTCATTATGTAAGAAGCCTTTAGGATAGATAAAATACCATGTGGTGAATGAAGATTGTATAAATGATCGTATGCTAAGGAGTATCATGGATGGTGCTAGCTTTCATAGTTTGAGGTCAGATCATGAATTCCCCAAGGGAAATTGCATGGGTTCCCTTCAATTGTCATTTGCATTATCAACATGATGGCCATGGTTAATGGTATAACTTCCGAAGGAGAGATTTACGGAAATATTCTCATTCCTGAGGACAGACGAACATGAAAAAAATGTCAAAATTCCAAAGAAACTGCGGGAGATGCCGCAACAGTAACGGAGTCATCCGCTAATATGCATTTCAATGCAACAATTCATTCCCAAAATGTCAGCTTTTAAGTGGACGCCTCGATAGCTTAACTGGCTAAAGCACTCAACCGGACAAGGGCGATCCGGGTTCAAATCCCCGTCAAGGCGAATGCATTTACACTCTGAAATTGTTGCATTGAAATGAAAACCTCTGTTTGGGGGTGGCATATACGTGGGATATTTGGAAAAACTTGAGGAAAATAAAATATTTTTGGACTGCACTCAGTAATGGGTACTAGAAAGATGTTGTCTCTCACCTTTTAACGGCCCACGTGGAGTATGGTGCTAATATACGCTGTCTTTCCTAAGTCATTTTGATTGCCGAATTCGATCGCCTAGTTGGAGGAGGAGATAGATTTGTGAAACTATGTCATGGAAAAAACTTAATGGCTAATCATTTCATTGAAAGAACTAGGTTGAGAATCACTCTCGACCAAAGATTAAATCTCTCTCATTAAATGGAAGCTATTCTCTCTGTGATGATTCTAAAAATATATTATTATAATCATTCCACTACAGTTGGAGAGATTGAGTAAATAAGGTTGGAGAGATCTTCTGTAGAACGAAGAGGTTTAACAATTCATTTTTCTCACGAACGATAAAAGGTCAGAATAACTCCCAACAAGGGGGCTCGGGAAACACTTTTTACCGCTTAGTGATATATAGTATTTTGCAGTCATTATTATACCTGATTCAATTATGTTTGCAAAAGGTAGTAGGGGCTGTCTCGCATGCATGGACTTGTATAACTTTGATACTACGGTGTTTGTAAAGGAGTTTGAAAAATATATCTTTTACATCCTCAGGTAAGTAACCTTTCCTCCAATGTACGCAGTAAATTTAACCTGTATTTAAACCTACGGTCCACTAGTGCCTGCCATCCTAATTATTCTAATAGTGTCATGAAACTGCTCCATTGTCCATAACAACTTTTCACAAACCTAGCCGCTCAATGTTGCACTCAATCTAGTTCCAAAATTAAGCCTACTTCATGAGGATCCTATACTCTTGCAGCATACTCAAGGTGGGGACTAACCAGCGCGAAGCAACGAAGCTCCTTGACCCTTTTATTAAAATTCCCAGGCCTCACATTGCAATAGTCCATGCCTCTGATTCATAGAATACCACCCATCACAAGAATGCTTTTACCTAACATTTATTTTCCCGCAAATTTGTACCTTCCATTATATTAACACTTTTTGGGGTTATCTGCGAAGGTTTAAAAATATTCGGCATTTCGCTTCTCTTTACTGGGAGCATTGCCAAAGAAGAGTGGCGACGCGTAGTTAGGTTTTAGTTGTCGTATATACTATATTCCCAAAAATTTCTAATGTATTAGATAAAAGGACGAATTCTTTATTGTTCCAAGTAAAATTTAAATGCATACTAATTTTGATTAATTATTAAATTTTATTCGTGCGTAAAGGGAATATTTCTAGCGATTGCCAGTACGGGATATATGTTTCCAAGGAGGTGAGGTTCATGCTTTTCAATGGACATTGGTGCATTAATTAAACGTATTCCTACAAGAAAAATCGTGCATGTAGACTCTTTGAGAATGGTGTATAATGCTAAGTCTTCTGTCTATTTTTACAAGGACAGTAATCATAGAAAATATTATATTAAATATTATGTAGAAGAATATTATATAAAAGAATTGCGATAGGCAAGGAGGTTTTCATAAGGAGGAGGGAGTTGATGACGGGGACGTTGAGTAAGGATGTTAAGAAAAGACTCGTGAAAACTTTGATATGGAGCGTAGCTAGTACGGCGCGGAAACGTGGTCATTGAAGCATGAGGATAGACGTAGACTGGAGGCTTTTGAAATGTGGGTGTGGAGAAGAATGGAGAAGGTGAAATGGACAGAGAGGAAAACAAATGAGGAAGTACTTGGTATGGTGGGCGAAGAGAGGGGTTTGTTGGGAGCAATCCTATGGAGGCAGGAAAAGTGGATGAAGGGGGTGTTGACCGGCAGTGGGATGTTGAAGACTGTGATAGAGGGTAGAATGTTGGGAAAAAGAGGAAAGGGAAGGAACAGGATAGGGATGTTGGACGGGATGAAGGGAGGAAGAAAGTACTCAGAGATGAAGAGGGACCTGATGTAGAGTAGGATGATGGATTTTGTGTTTTGTTAGGAGTCACAAAATATTTATTTGGCAGCTTTGTCCATCCAAAAACCTACCTTAACCGGTAGATTACCTTATATCATGATAATTATGTTAAATTATTGTGAATTATATTTAAATAAATAAAAAATTAAGAAAAGCTCCATCTAAGAACCTAAGCCGAGCTGAATCAACCACTCATGAAATATCATCTAAGCGTCAGCGAGAACTTAGGGTATGTTTGCAGGCCATCATGATCCTGACTCGCTATAGGAAGAATATTCCGAAGAGAATGAAAGGAAATTGTGTGGAAAATATTTTGATGATATACAGCCCTTCACCGAAGTCAATATAAATATGCTCAAATGTTAAATTTCGATTTCGGAAATGGTATATTTTACTCCCGAACGACTGACAAATCATAAATCTGTTAGTTATGTTCATAAATTACGAAGGTCATTCAATAAATAAAGAGATAAATGGATATAACTCAAATATAATTCAGTGGATTCTTACCAAATTTGGGCAATTTTTCAACATAATCGCCCCCAGCATTTATGCACTTGTCTTATCTTTCTTGTAGCTTCCTTATTTCTTAGGCAGAGAATTCTTTCGATTGGCCACGAAGCAACTTTTGCACCGCTTCCTTCCTCGTTGTTGACAAACCTTTTTCTGCATTCTATGAGTGGTCAAAACCGGTAAAAATCAGATGGGGTAATGTCTGGCCTGTACACGGAACGGGGTGGAACCTCCCAACCCAATTCTAGTGGCTTATCACTGTTCAGCTGGGCCGTATGAGCGTGGGCGTTGTCTTGCTGAAAAATGGCTCCTTTTGCCAGGAGTTCACGGCGTTCGCTCCAAACGGCTGTTTTAAGTTTGTTTTCGAACACATCAGAGTAGTACTGACTATCAATATAGTTTGCTGATCTTCAAGGAAATTGCAGTAGACTATCCTGTGAGTCCCAAAAAAATGGTGAGTATCACTTTACCCGCGGAGGGTTGAGCCTTGAATTTTTTCGCGAACGGGAGAGCTGGAATACTTCCACTCCATACTCTGCCTTTTGGTCTCAGGATCGTAGCGATGGATCCAGACCTCGTCGCAAGTCACTATCTTTAAAAAAAAAGCGTCCCCTTCAATCAAACTTCGTTGCTTTAAGTATTGACCACTGGAAAGTCGCGATTCTTCATGAGCATCAGTAAGCTGCCTGGGAAACCATCTCGTACACAATTTTCTGTACTTAAAATGTTTATGAATGATATTATGAACAGTTCCAACCTCACTTTAAATTCCTTAGCTATCTTTTCAACAGTTGCTCTTCTTTCATTGCAAATAAGTCCATCGCACGGTTCATACAACTTTTTCTGTTCTGTATTAATATTATAGAAAGCATTTCACTTATTTTTACACCTTCTGTGATTAAAATTTTAATGATAGAGCGCTGATCTTCTAAGGTGCGATGGTCTTGTGGACTTGCCATAGTGAACAGAAAATATTGGGGTTATGTTGACATGAATAATCGAACAGCTGATCCCAAGGTTGCCAACTAACACCTCTGAAATAAAGGTAAATATTCATTGAGTAGTTTTAAAATGAGATCATTTGTCTCTTATCTTATTGAATGACCCTCTTAGGGACATTCAATAAGTAAATAGCTTTCTCATTAGCTTATTTCTTTATTATCATCATTTTGTAATTTTGACCCTAGATTCACGAGAACTCAAAAGGCCTTTGATAGATTTATTACAGCAGTCATTTTTGACATTTTTGCTTCGTTATTGTTATAGGTAACGAAGCCATTCTTTACGTTTTGGTAAGACAAAGCATTGAAATATTAATAAACAATTTTATAATTTGTAGGAAGGAGAAAAATCATTTGTTCATCGAAAAAAAAATTTTTATCGCCGTAAATCGGTAGATAGAAGATATCATTCTTCCCTTCTTTTAGTGCCTTATTTTCCAAGTTTATTAAATTTTCCCGCACGAACGTGTTGTTATATAAACGATATGCTTACCTAACACACCTTCACTCCAGTACTTATGAGTGCTTATGTAAAGGAATTTGTCAAAGAAGGAGTACATCGAAATAAAATCAAGTAGACAAAAAATAATTATATGCATAGCTTTATATTCGTACTTAAGTGCCATGAATTATTTGAAGCGATGGGATATTTCCCAGTGAAATAAACGTCAACGGAATCATTTCAAAGAGCGTGGAGGTGTGGGGGGGGGAGCACATAAGGAAGCGGCCGTTGGTGCACGCCTCGGAGGTTGAGGGCGCGCAACGGAGGGGCGGTTGCTGCGGCGGGGGAATGAATCGTTTGGCCAGCGGTACAAAGCGGTCACGTAACCCTCTCAAGTACGTATTTATATCATTTGAATATTTTTTGTGTGGTGAGCGGCGGAAAATTGAAAGTTGTTTCTTGTGTGAGCCACTGTATTCCACGGAGCGTTCATTACAATCGAAGGTCCCGATTTTTTTGCATGTGCATCGCATTAACTTCGAAAGAGGCGCAAGACAAATAAAGTGGAAACAGTGCTTACTTAAGTATTCACTCCCCTTTGTGAACGTTCTCGTATAATTTTCGGATATCTGCACATGACCATTATTTTCCCATTGGTTTGCACGGTATGATAATGCGATAATAACGGTATGATATGAGAAGCTAAACTTCAGTTCGTTCACCCTGCCCAAATGTTTTCGGATAACAGTTGAAAAATTCGCGGGATGTGTTGAGGTCGGGAAATGCTAAAAAGGGGATATCAATGATGTCATTGTGTGATTGAAATCAATAATTTGCTTCATATTTAATGAAAAGTGAACATTACGGAACGAAATTATGATCGGTGTATTTTAAGACGCCAAATTAGGACAATTTGCAAGAGGGAGTGAAACTGTTTGCGCTAGAAAACTTTTCCCTTTATCCAGTTCAGTTTATCTTCCCTGGATGCTCTTTCAAGTATGATGGTTGAAATTATCGCAGTGAATGAGAGTGGAAAATATACGCAATTTTATGAATTTCCTCGTTTGACATTTTGAGACTCCCAGCATGAGTTATGAGGGGAACCGTCCCCCCTTTGAATCACAGACGCTGAGTGTTCAGTGCATTGGGCTGGCAAAAACCAACTAACCAAATTATTGATTCAAAAGAAATGAAATCCTAGGTCTTCGGTCGTTGCAACTATTTTTTAACTCCCTTTGCATTGCATGTAAGTTTTTTTTTCTGACGTCTCTTGTGGATTTGCTCCGATCATCATTTCTAAGATTGATCAGCATGTCCACTTCCCTTAGAATCTCATTAGATTGTAAAGAGTGGTGGCATCCCTTCTATCGATGTGGTGCTTTTTATTTATCTTTCTTATTTTTTTCTTCTTTCCCCTTTTTATTCAGTATCTTTCATTTTTCTTTCCTTATGTTTCCATTGCCTGTTTTATTCAATCGGGAAAATCTCGTTTGAAGTATCACTTCGGTTTTTTTAAAATAAAAAACTCTGGAAAAATTAAGTTGATTGGACACTTAAGCTGCAGGGAAAGCAATCCATCTAGCGAAATACACTTGGAGCAAAACATCTGGCAGGTCTTGAAGCCATAAGGTGGTAGCTCCACCGTTGCATGGAAATCGAGCATTGGTACTCATGAGCTTCGTAGTCGGAGAGAACTGCGCGATACACGAGGGTGAAAGCCATGGCGGCAAATTTTTTGTCACATTCTGCTCGCCGTTGCGTGTGATACCCGCACTCCAACGATTAAAAAAAGTGCGAATCCGACGCCACAGATCATAGAGTCGGTGGAAGCGATTTGGGTCATATATTGGAGGTTGTTTTCTAGCTATAATATTTTCCATTCGGTCCCTTTTCTCTGCGAGGCGAAATAATTAGCGTAAATTATGAGGCAAGGTGATTTTATTTCAAAATATTACGAAAAAATGTACATGTGTTAACAAGTGTGTGGAAGGGGAGGTTTAAAGAATGCGGCATGAGTGGGCGGAGGACATATTGAGTGTCGCTGGGATGTTGGAGACTGTGATGTATTCCTTTGTGACAAATTCATCAATGAAACAGTTTTTCAGCATTATATATCAATGATCGTTTAGCAAGATAAATTAAAATCAAAGAGAAATCATTCAATCGTGAGATTCCCGCGCAAGAAGACAGGACAACTACTGTGGCAGGGAGGGCCTAAACTGACCCACCTCGTAAAACTTTTAGCCAACAGGTTTCAACATTTTGCCGCCATTGAATTCACGAATTCATAACAAGAAATGGTTGAAAATGGCTAAAAAAAAGATATTTCTAGATGGTTCAAAAAGTTATGAATTCGTCGATATGGTTACCTTCCTTACAGCTTTCACCAACAAAGATCGGATTCCTCACGAATCCACTGCGATATTACTGCGTCGTGGCAATTGCATTCCCCGCAACAAATTATATTTATTTGTACAATAATCTACCATTTTATACCAAAAGACCCCGGTAAAATTATTGAAAAACATTAAAAATAGTAATCCAATCTCTCATTCAATGAAAACATATCATTAGATCTCCCTGTTAGCGCGTTGGCTGTTTAATTAATCAGTTCGATTGCGCGTCTTGCATGGCATCATTTCTACGTTCGTAGACCTCTTTTTCTTAACAACTTGCGGACGATAGAGCTAGTCGGTGTTTCCATATCCTCTGACAGTTTTCCGTTGCCTGAGCTAATTTAGCAACTTTCTTATCTTTCACTCATCGCTAAATGAGACCCGACGCCAGAAATATCCCGCCGCCCGAAACACCGGACGTGCTCTTGATGCGTGCCCTTCTGCTAGTCACGGCGCCGTTGGCCCACGGTCGTGACCCTGCCCGTCGTGGGGCTACTTTCGCATTGCCCCCGTCAATCTCTTTTCGGCTTCCTCCGTCCCGGTCTAATTAGATTAAATCGCTTTGCTTGTATGAATGAATGGGCTGAAAACAGTTTCATAATTTGGAAGCAGGTCTCTTTTGTGATGTCATTGAAATTGCAAACACTTCGTACTACTTTTCGGTGCATTGTGCGGGCCATGTTAATAAGATAAGAGTGGGAAGCCGTAAAAAAAACCATAATGGTTGATGAAACACGCAGCGGACGTCCGATCACTGCCACAGACGATAAACATCTCAAACTCGTCGAAGATTTCAATCAAAATGACCGGCGAATCACTCAAAAGCGTATCGCAAACCATATTGGAATATCCACGGAACGTGTCGGCTCCATTATTGAACAATTGGGATACCTTAAAATCATCTGTGCGCGATGGGTACCACGCCGTCTCACAGGTGAGAACAAACAAAACCCTCCTCTTTCCCCCGATCTTGCGCCTTGCGATTTTTATTTTTTTCCTCAACTCAAGAGACACCTCAAGGGTAATCATTACACCTCGGACGATGAGGTGAAGGCAGCTGTCGATAACAGCACGCTGTTTAACTCGCCTTGACATAGCACTAGAACACCTGTCCATACTTCCGCTTCTCAAAATACACTGGATGAAAGTAACGACCTCAAACCTACGCATGCGTGTTTAGGGGGAATGTTACTTCCACATGCCATCAGGAGTGCTTCTGAAGGTCATTTTGTTTGTGATCTACAAGCATGTGAGCATTAGTTTTCAGCCCACCCTCGTAAGTTTGATTATCTAATCATATCTATATTTGTCCTCTAAGTATAATTAAAATAATAATACCTGTACAAAACGTACCTGTGTAAGACGTCGTCATGATAAACTAAATAGAACGTCTAGATCATCAATAGAATAACTTGGAGAATCACTCTAAGAGCGGAGATAAAATTCCAGGTAAAATCCTTCAGTCATCTTCCCGTTGGGTGCATACAGGGTTCGTCCGGAAAATAAGTGTACTGATTTTTTCCCGCCGCTCCAGGCGCGCCCAGCACCGCTCTGATGGGCTGCGATTGGAGGGGGGTATGTTGTCAAGCGACGCTGAAAAAGGCAGTCGGCTCTGAGCTGTGGTGTAGTGAGGAGCTCTGTTAACGCGAACCTCCACGCTCGACCCACGTCACGGAACGCGATGCCGAAGATTTTGGAGCAGCGTTATTCCATCAAATTTGCGGTAAAGCTTGGGAAATCGTCTACCGAAACTGTCGGTATGATTAACCAGGCTTACGGGGAGTCAGCCATGTCCAGAAACATGATCTTTCGGTGGCACAAGATGTTCGTGGAGGGCAGAGAAGAGGTTGACGACGAACCACGGCCTGGACGCCCATCAACGACACTCACCGAGGAAAATGTGCGAAAAGTTCGCGATGTACTGAACTCTGATCATCGTCTTAGTGTTCGGATGATAGCAGAGTAGCGTAATGTGCCAAAAACAATAGTGCACGAGATTATTAGGCACCAATTACAGATGCGAAAAATTTGTGCAAAGTTGGTGCCGAAAGTGCTCAGTGATGATCAAAGACTCAATCGTTTGGAAATCGCGACACAACTTCCAGAAGCGACTACAGCCCGGACTTGGCACCACCGGACTTCTTTCTGTTCCCGAAGATAAAGAGGAGTTTGAAAGGAACGCGATACGGGACTTTGGACGCCGTCAAAGAGGCCGTGACGACGTGTCTTCGAGAGGTTCCCGATGATGCCTTCGCGGGAGCGTTCCAGGAATGGGAACGCCGCTGGAACAAGTGTATCGACTCACAAGGGTCCTATTTTGAGGAATATTAGCTTAAGATATGTAAAAGTGTAATAAATTTTTTTTCCTGAGATCAGTACACATATTTTCCGGACGAACCCTGTATGCTGTGATGGCGATAAAAATTAAACGCAGTCAATTGAATCCATTCCGACTGCGATTCACATATCTCGTGATAAGTTAATAGTATCTTAACTGGCTAACGCACTCGACCGGATATTGAGAGATTTGGGTTGGAATCCTGGTCAAGGTGTATGATTTTTACACTCTGTAATTTTTGCATTTAAATGCACATTAACGGATGACTCCGTTAAAAGTTTCTGTTGCGGCATCTACGGCAGTTTCTTTGGAATTTGTCAAAGGTAAGAACAGCCTAAGTGTTTAAAAGTTGGCTTTAACCTCGTGGACTATGGCGCGTCGCGCACGACTACGAATGCCTGTGACATTGTATGTATGGTAATTCGTCACAATATCTTGTTCCTTTAAAAGCCCCAAAATTTCAGAGTTTAAGAGGACGCCTCGATAGGATAACTGGCTGAAGCACTCGACCGGACATTGAGGGTTACGGGTTCGATTCCCGGCCGATACGAATGATTTTTACACTCTGTAATTGCTGCATTGAGATCAGTTGTAGCAAGAGGAAGTTTGTAGTGTCATTGTTCCAGCAATCAATGTGCGTGCAGGTGTATTTTTAAGCTCAGATACCATAGTGCACGCAAGTTGTTGCAGAAATGATTTCCATGATTTGAGTTAAATCGCTTCTCCATTAAGCATTGATATATTTACTGATGTCGTGCGATATAGGGAGTCATTTTGGTGTTGTCTTGCCCCTCCCAATAACAGTTTCCGCGCTAGCGGCGTCTTGCAGGATACCGAGTAAGTGTAGATGGACTCCCGGCTCCGCAGTCCCCCGCTGCCCATCGCATCTGCTGTTCGCCGTCTTCGTCGATGGGTGCGTGCTTGGCCATCGTCGCATTCCCTTCCATCACCTTCCCCCCATCTATTCCGTCCGTTGGAAAACCGGTGGAAAGTTTCTGGGCGTTGCGTGAGAAAGGGAGGGTGGTGCTCGCTCGGCCTTGTGGCATTCCCGGCCCTCGGTTTCCTAATTGGCGGAAACGAGCGTGGAAGGGCAGCTACGCGTGAAGCGAAGCATTTTTGAACGCGCGTGGCGCGCGGCGGGTTGAGACGGACAAAGTCAGGAAGCAGAGAGCTTTGCGCGCTCATTTTTAAATTGACCTTTCTCAAAAGAACTGATTAAAAAGAATACATGTAACACTTTCCATCCGGACGGTTCGGTACCGGTGCCTTTTCCTCCGTCGCTCTCCGCCAGACCTCACGTAATTGAGTCAACGCAAGACGGCAAAGGGCATTGCAAACGAAATCAAACTCCTTTCTGGAGATGCTCGTTTCCTGTTGAGTTCCTTCCCCTCCTGAAATCTCTCAGTCCCCCAATCGGCGGACGAGGAAGGGGTGGAGTTCCGTCACTTACCTGATGTGCGACGACTCCCCCTCTCTCCCAAACCCACAATCACTCCGATGCGGTTCAAAGAAGCCGTGTTGAGGAACTTTAAGTATCACTTCGTCAAACCTAGATACCGATGCCGACTTTCAGAACACTCTGGAGAGACTCCTTCAATATATTCAACTATTTTCAAGTGGACAAATGGGTTAAAGTTTATCCGTGACAACCTAAGTGATGATCTGCGTAGTGGTTGGGCAAAATGTACCATTACCCCTGAAATTATTGTGAAAGTGCATGAAATGGTAATGGAGGATCGCTGACTGAAAGTACGAGAAATCTCTGAAGCTGTAGGGATGTCATCTGAATGGGCATATCACATTTTAACAGTGGAATTGGATATGAGAAAATTATCTGCTAAATGGGAGCCGCGACTTCAGACGCAGGATCACAAACTCATCAGAATTGAAATTTCCGAACAATGTTTGACCCGTTTTTAGATAAACTGACAAGACTTTCTGCTCCGGTTTGTGACCATAGAAGTTACTTAGAACTTACATAGAAGATACAGGTCCACTACTATATCCAAGAGACAACACAGTTGTCAAAACAGTGGAAACATGTTGATTAATCATCACCTAAGGAATCAAAGGCATTACGGTCGGCTGGAAAGGTGATGGCTTCAGTTTTCTAGGATGCGAAAAGGGTTCAGCTGATAGACTATCTTCCCACGGGTCAAGCAATTGCTGGATAGCACTATGATAACCTCCTGGACCAACTAAAGCAAAAGGTACACAAAAAAAGGCAAGGTATGGCAAGGATGAGAGTCATCTTTCATCTAGACAATGGATGTCCACACACGAGTGTCGTTGCCATGGCAAAAATATGTGAACTTAGATGCGAATTGTTGCCACACCCGCCTTGTTCGCCTAAGTTGCTTTCTTCAGATTTCCATCTCTTTCCCAAGCTCAAACTTTTCCTCGGTGGACGGAGATTTTCTTCAAACAAAGAAATAACAGTCGAAGTAAACGGGCATTTTACATGCCTAAATAAATCTAATTTTCGAGACATTGGGCCATCGTATGCATTAGTGTACAGGGAGACTACATTGAAAAAATAATTTTCACTGAGGTAAATCGTTTATTTCTATTCCATTTTGCACGCTATTAATTAGATCGCGAGCAGCGTAGAGGATCTAGATAGTTAAAACGTTGTTATGACAAACTGAGTAGCGTATCAAAATTATTAGAGTAGCTAGGTTGGGAAAAACTCACGGAGCGAATATTAAATTACAGATTAAATCTCTTTCCGAAGTTGGAAAGATATCTCTTCAGCAATGACCCTGAAAATATATAATTAGCCCCAAAGTACTACGGTAGGCGAGATCATGTCAATAAAATTAGAAAGATTAAATGTAGAACAGATAGATTTAAGATGTCATTTTTTCCACGAACAACGAGGGATAATGATAACGTTGTCCGACTGCGGTAGGGGTAAACATATTTGGATCAAAATTAATCTGGAGTGTATTCACCCCCTGTCACACACCACAGTGTTGGCTTGCAAGGTACTAAAATCCTAAAAAAATACTAAAAAATAATTTCTCCTTGAAATTCTGAGTAAGGATCTTTGGGGATGGACACGTAGGAGGAGGTGTTGATTAGTCTTCTGCTGAATTCGTCTAGGCAGATTGTCGTCTACAAAGATAGATTGAGCGAAACAAGGAGCTGGTCTAAGAAACTGGAGGAAGTTAGGTATAAGGTGCGAGGCACAGAGAGTTGGCGTTGATGAGGTATTAGCGATTATGCTGAAATTAGGATTTATTTGAATTGTTTTTGGTATATGTGATGAATAAGTCGCAGATAAATGGAATCTGTCGTTTGTTAGGTCTCATTTAGAATATTCTGCAAGTACATGGGAGCCTCACAAATTAGGATTAAATGCCATTTTGGTTCGCATCCAGCGTAGAGAAGCTAGATTTGTAAGACGTTGTCATGACAAACGAATAGCGTATCAAAATTTTTAGAGGAGCTAGGTTGAGATTCACTCATGGAGAGTTTTAATTGCAGAATATATTTCTTGCATAAATTTGAAGTAGGCCTCTTTAGCAATGATTTTGACACCAGACACATTAAGCTTAAAATGTAGATTGAAGATAAAATTGTTCCCACGAACGATAAGGGATCAGAATAACGTCGTCCCACTGCGCTAGGAGATAAAAGTGTTTTTGAGTTAAAAGTAGTTTGTTGTGAAATCACGCCATGCCACACACCTTTGTGGTAGCTCGCTTGGTCCCATCCACATGTGTATGTACAATTATAACTGTCACACAGAAAGGGGTGATGAGCATGAACAGGTTTTAATATTGACTTGGTCCTGGTTGACATGAAATGCTGTGCTCGTCGTTGTGAAATTAACAGCGTGTACAATAGCACTTAGGAGGCGGCAAGTGGTAATATCATTAAAATTGTTGATTCATTGTCTTGGTAATATAAAAAACTAAACGCTATTATACTATAATAGTTTCATGACATACAGTGTGTAGGAAAATAGGCTAGAAACTTTCGTACCGACTATTTCGCAACCACAATGGAAATAAGCTCAAGCTGAATTCATGAAAGCGACTATTTCCTTGCATACTCTATTTCTCAATTATGCCAATCATAATTCCTACTTACTTGTTAATATATAGTATCTTAAATGAAAAAAAACATAAAATTCTGTGGATTTTAATTGGCTTCAAAGCTATTTATATTGCAAGATGACGCCTGGAGACCGAAAATTTCGCTTAGGCAATAGAGGAACGTCATATACATGGCCTAGCTCTTAAGATATTCGGCCACTACTTGCAGCAGAAAAGAATCCATCCAATTCCATCTAAGATGGAAGAATCCATCCAAAAAAATTCCTGGCGAATCTCATTTTCTGCGAGACCGTAGCGCGGGAATTGAATTGAATCACTTGGATCGCAACCGGAGTCCCGGGAGAGTGATCTTACTCCTCGGTGAAAGCGTCGTTTCTTTTGTGTCTCAGAGAACGCTCTTGTCCTTGAAAGATCACACTCTGAACCGCGGCTCCCTTCCTTTCGTTGGGAATTTTAGGTATTTCAAGGAAGAATGTTCAGAATATCTGGAAAAAGAATAATAGAAAAATAGTTTTAGTTTCCCAGGAAAACCTGGTACCCTAAAAATCAATTTAGCTTGGGTGGAGCTGCAGGTGCCTTGCCCGGGAATCCGGGCAAGGCACCGGCACCGAACCCGGGACCCTCTGGTCAGCAGTCCAATGCTCTACCCACTGGACTACCGCGACCAACATATGTATATAAAGTATTTTATAAATATGTATATATATATTATATATATAAAGTAATATACATATAATAAAATGTTCGTATTTAAAAAAAGTCTTTATAAATTAAACACATTTTACACAAGCCTAAGACTCCCGCAATTCAAAATGGAATGCAGAAAATTTTCTTTCCGTACACACATGCATGTTCAAATACGAAAACCCGCCGACGGGAAAATATATCCACCCGGATGTCTGTAGATTTTTGGAAAACCGATAAAAACTCGTAATTACTTTTGCTTTAGGATATAATGCGATATCATATCAAAAGTGCTAGGTAGATCACATGTGACCAAAGCCATGAATTGATTGTTTTCAAAAGCTTCCCTTATTATTGATTGCACATCTTTAGTTGTTGATACTCTGACCGGTAACCAAATTGATTATGAGCTCATATTATTCCATATTTGACTTTCAGTTGCTCCTTCAATAAATACTCAATTGTGTATTTTAGTTAGGGTAGGGACTACTACTATGGATGGGTCTAAGATTTCCAAGCTAATTTTTACCTTCTTTACTGAATATCAGGACAATTTTTTCAATATTAAATATGTCCGGAAACGTACCTTCGAATAGCAGTCTATTAATAAAACACGCATTGAAAGAGCATTTAATTCGACTATGTATTTCATTGGGTTTTTTATAGAAGTGATACCATCACGAGATGATGATTGTTTCAGTTCTGACAATTTTAATGTTTTGCTCAGCAGTAGTAAGTTTTCAATTTAAGTGAATTTATGTGTTCCTCTTCGCCCATGAACCAATTGGATTTTGGTTAGTTTATATTTTACCTCATTTATCTCCTGCGCTGTAAAAATTATAATTAATATCGATTCGACTTTATAGTTTTCTAAGTGACGGTCGTAGCAGATTCATTTTCAATTATTTTCGTTGAATCCTTGCATTTTTAGTTAGCCCTTTCCTCGTGAATATTATTATTTTGGTCTGTTTATCCTTCGAAAATTTCTTATGCAATTTGCTTATTGTACTCATAATAGGCCCTTTTGGTTGCGCCTCTTAGCTTTAGCTCAGCTCATACGCACCGACGCACTCGTGCATAGAACAGGTGCTGGGAAAAGGAAGACATGTAGGAAAATGAGAAACTCAGGGATGGTTTGTGGCCTGAAGGCGGCCACTTTTTCAGTGGAAGAAAGGTGTGCATTGTTTTGTTTGAAGGGGTTTGACGAAGGTGGCTGGAAAAGAGGGGGGGGGGGGGTTTGAAGGCTAGGAGGAGAGAGGAAAAGTTGACGGGGGGGCGACTACAGCGAAGGGTAGGGAGCTTGACTCGTTTGGGGGGGGGGCGTTAAGGCTTACCCATTAAATTAAAGTACCCGACAATTTTTTTTTAGAATTGTATGCACAAAAATAATTTAATGACAGCTGCTTAGGTCTAGCAAATCGTAAGGCTTTAATAGGAAATTCTGTGCTGGAAGCGTCGGGGAAACGTGGAGGGTTAGAAGCGGAAAAACATTGAATGCATCGAAAGATCGTGTCTGGAAACGCGTTTCGGAACGGGAAAGTGCTTTGCTTTATTGATGCGGATGGAGAGTGGGGAAAGGGGCCAAATTTTTAAAACGAGGAACACTTGTTGCACTGTGAAAAGAATGCGAGATTTTTTGATCGGCAGTTTCCGTGTGCCGAAATCGAAAGTGGGGTTGGACTCTTACGATTGGTGAGTTCGGAAAAGTAGCGGATGAGAGGCAAGTTTTTCATCGTGAAATATTACAGCGATGGCAACCGGGAACTTCATTGTTGGAAGAGTCTGTGGAGGAGGAAGAATATTTTGGAGGCTGTCGGGTCGTTTGCGGATTATATTGGGACATTCGGAAAAAAGATTGAAAAAGAGTGGCCTTTGTAGAGGGGAGAAACCATCGATTTTGCGGCTCAATTGGAGCCGCAAATAACATTCCCTCTCAACAACTTGCTGCTATACACTAACTCCAATTTTATCCCAGTATCTTTGGCGAGTGATGGTTCCTTCATAGGGATCATGGACACACTGCTGCGTTTAATCACTGGTGTCTATTTTCAAACCAATATATTTCCACCAGTCTCCAAACATAATGGTGGTTTTTTTTCTTTAAATTGGTGGCGCTTTTCAAGAAAATCGACGAATCAGTCACTTAAAATCCCATGAAATATTTTACATAGTGTATGCTATAAAGAGTAATCAACAAAAGGATGGAGATTTGGGCAAGTGATTACATAGGGGATGATCATTTTGGGTTCAGAGAGAGGAAAGACACGCACGCATGATGCCATTGCAGTAAAGATACCATTTATAAAGATGAATATAGAATACAATGAGGATCTATTTGCCTGTTTCGTAGATTGCCAAAAGGCATTTGATTGAATGAATTGGGAAAAAACTAAAGAATTTATTTCAGAAAATAGGGATATATTGGAGAGACAGGAGGCTAATCCGCAACCTGTACATGTCTCAGACTCCTCACGTGGGAGTGGGGAACGAAGAGTCCGGATGGGCAAAGTTAGGAAGAGGTGTAAGGCAGGATTGTCCATTGTCACCGGTGCTGTTCAACCTGTTTGCAGAGGAAATAATTAAAGAGGCATGGGAAGAATTGGAGGTAGGAATGAAAGTGGGCGGGGAATTCGTAAAATCAGTTAGGTTCGCTGATGACCAAGCTTTAGTTTGTCAGTCAGCCAAGGGGTTGCAAGCATTGCTGAGTGAATTGGAAATTCAGTGTGATAGGTATGGGATGAGAATAAATATTAATAAAACAAAGGTTATGCAATTTTCCAGAATGAAAAATGCCAAGGTTAACCTTAAAATAGGAGGGCAAAAAATAGAGCGGGTAGATCAGTTTACGTTTAAAGTCGGCGGGAAACCCGTTAAATCAGGTTTAACGGTGACCGAGCTCTAATTTGCCAGTCAGTCAAGGTTGCAAGCGTTGGAGAGTGAATTGCAAATTGAGTGTGATAGATATTGGATGAGAATGAATATAAATAAAAAATTATCTTGCGGTTTTCCAGAGAGAGAAAGGCTAAGCTAAATATTATATATAATATATAAATATTATATTATAATAAGGAGGGCAAAAACTAGTGCAGGTAGAACAGTTTATGTAACTCGGAAGTGTAATGGACCAACATGGACAAAGTAGAATTATGTTAGCCAAAAAAGCTTTCACCAAGAGAAGGAAATTGATGATAAGGGCGTTGAGTAAGGATGTTAAGGTCCGTTAAAATTCTAATTTGGAGCGTAGTTATGCACGGCGTGGAAACATGGTCACTGAAGCAAGCAAGGTGATAGGCGTAGATTGGACACTTATGAAATGCGGGTGTGGAGAAGAATGGAGAAGGTGAAATGAGCCGAAAGGAAAACAAATGAAGTGCTGGTTATAGTGAACGAGAATAGGGGAGAAATTTTAAGGAGGCAGGAAAAATGCATGAAAATCGTATTCATCGGCAGTGGGTTGTTGAAGACTGTAATAGAGGGAAGACTGTTAGGCAAACGAAGAAAGGGCAGGAGCAGGATAGGGATGTTGGACGGAAGGAAGGGAAAAAGGAAGTACACGCAGATAAAGGGGGTCTTGTTGTAAAGTAGACTGTTGGGTTCTTATGAGAAACAAGATAATTATTAGATTGTTGTGTCTATCCAAAACCTAACTTAAACGGTAGATTACCTACACTAATACTATTCAGCCTTCTCTTTGAACGTTAACCCATTAATTTCAATAGGTCTTCTTGAAATACGATAGTATTACATTTGCCTCCTAAATTATCAGATAGAGTGACATACAGGGAACGAAAGTCGAAGAAATGGACTATAAAAATGATACAGACGAAAGAGTAACCAGCAGTTTGGAAAAGTTTATCTTATTAAATTCCTTATTTCAAACCGTCTTCATAAATGTCTCAGAGAATACCCCCGATAGCCTACCAAATCGGGCCGGTCAACCGATGCCCAAAATTGAAATCTCATACAAAGGAATAGAACTTTTGCTGAAATATAGTATATCAAGTCTAATAAATCCTCCGAGCCCGATGAAATACCCGCTCGTATATTTAAGGATCTAGGATCGGAAATTGCACCGTATCTAGAAATAATATTTAAGAAGTCGCTGGTAGATCATAAGGTTTCCAGTAAATGGAAAACGGCTAGCGTAACACCAATATTTAAAAATGGAGACAAGGAGGATCCGAGTAATTACAGAACTGTTTCCTCCACATCCATTTCGTGCCAGGCGATAGAACATATAGTTCCTAGTTCGATCGTGAGACACCTTGATAATCGGAAGTTATTAATGAGCAGCAATTAATCAGCATGATTTCCGAAAAGGTAGATCCTGCGAGATACAACTTTCTCTTTTTGTTCATGATATTCTTACTTCGGGAGGGAGCAATGTTCCATTGGACACGATTTTACCAGATTTTAAGAAAGCCTCCGGCAAAGTACCTCATAATAAACTACTCACAAAGCTAGAAGGATATGGCATAGATGAAAATATCCGGGGTTGGATTAAAGGCTTTTTGAATAGCCGGGTATAAAGAATAGTGATAGATGGAGTTAGCTCAAAGCAGTAGAAGTTACTTCAGGTGTTCCCCAGGGAAGTGTCATCGGACCTCTTTTATTCCTAATTTACGTTAACGACATTGACTCCATAGTCACTTGTAAGATACGTTTATTTGCCAACGATGCAGTCGTTTACCATAATATCCGTAATCCTAGGGACAAAACATCTTTGTGAGATGACCTTAATGTTATACAACGCTGGTATGACACGTGGCTAATATAATTAAACTTAAAAAAGTGCGTAGTCATGCTTGGAAAAAGAGAAATTCCCACCCGAACGCCTACTGCATTGGGAACACCGAAATGGAATGTGTAGTCGATTAGCTACTCACTCACTCATGATTTCTCCTGGGTGAAACACATACGGGGAATATGTGGACATACCAACAAAAAATTAGGATATATTAGTAAAGTACTTGGTAAATGTGATGAAAGGGTCAAAGAAAAATGTTATCTGTCGTTGGTTGGTCTCATTTAGAATATGCTGCAAATATCCTCACGATGTTGGGTTGATTGCCGAATTGGATCGCGTGCAACGTAGAGGAGCTAGATTTGTAAAACATTGTTATGATAAACTTAGAGGCGTATCCAAAATATTAGAGATGCTAGGCTGGGGATCACTCATGGAGCGAAGGTTAAATTGCAGATCGAAGCTCTTCCATGTATTGGAAGGAGATCTCTTTAGCAGCGATTTTGAAAATGTATTATTACCCCCATCGCACTACGGTAGGAGAGATCATGTTAATAAAATTAGATAGATTAGAGAAGTGTAGAAAAGATTCTTCAAAAGGCAGTCTTTTTCGCCACGAGCGATAAGGGGTCATAATAACATTTTGCGACCGCGGTAGGGTCATGCTCGGGTAAAGTTTTTCTGGTATGTACATAGCCCGTGCCATACACCTTAGCGGTGGCTTGCAGGGCATGTAAAAAAGTAAATAAATAAAGGCCAAAGAAATGCTGTATTGGAGACCTCAAGTGCGCACAAAAACACGAGAATTCAATGGTGTTATAGTCATTCTACTAGATCTGGATAAAAACTTGAATCCCGAGATTTTCGGCTATTTTACCTGCTTAGATAGCCTCCCACCCTGATAATTTCTAATGGGATCTTGATCTGCACGTAAGGTTGTCCTGAGAAATTTCAGTGCGTACAATATCAAAAAGTAATCGTAGTCGTACGCACGGCGCTAAAGGAAGGATCAGTCAAAGACACTTTAGGAAATTCTGCAGTAATAAATTTACATTCCATTACCTAGCATGCTACAAGCCACAGCCAGGTTCAATAGTAGGAGGTGATTACACTAGCCTTGACCCAAAACACCTTTCCTTCCTAGCGCGGTCAGGAAAACGTAATTTTATTCTGATTCCTCATCGTTCATGGGAAAAATGGCATCTGTTTTACACATAACCTTTCTGATTTTATTTTCATGATCTCTGCAAACCTTTGTACGATAGGGCTAATAACACAGTTTCAACACCTGAACTAAAGAGACACCCAATTAATGCAAGAGATTTAATCTGCACTTTGACCTTCACTCTATGGGTGATTCTCAGCCGAGATTCTCTAATACATGCAATTTTGATACCCTACTCAGTTTATCATAACGTTTTGCAAATCTAGATCCTCAACCCTGCACGTAATCCGACAATCGGTCCGTCGTCATTCGAATCCCATATGCTTGTAGCACATTATAAATGAGGCCTAACCAGCGAAAGATTGGAATACTCTTGAACATTTTCATCATATTTCCTCTATAATCATGTAATAAAATCATAATTTTTCGTTAGTTGTTCCACATATTCTCCGTTTATATTTCTCCCAAGTTTGTGATATTAAGTTCCGCTCTAAGAAAAAATTCCTATTTTTTTTATTGCGATTGCTTTTAAAGATTTCGAGATTTTAATTTTTCATAGCTGTCTCAGAAATTGATGCAATCCATCCAACTGTTTTAAAATTTCTAATCTACAGAGTAATCTTAATGGGACAGGAGACAAATATACTCGAAATCAAATGGTAGAACTTCTGAAATTACCTGATTTGGCCCAAAATTCCGTCGGAAGTCTTCCGTTTCGTGTATACATAAAGTACATCTCGGAGGCTCCTAAAATTCATGAAAATTTTTGCCCGAATTCAATTAACGTTAGCTTTTTATTTTTCTTTTTATAGAATTTTCGGTGCTTCACTGTAATCTTTAAGGGAATAAAAGAATGTATTCTATTCGACATCCAGAGGTGAAATCATATTTTGAAACGGTGGAAAAGATACGTAACACCCAAGAAAGACGAAATGATAGAACCGGTAACAACAGCCAGTGACCAAGGGGCAATTAAATTCTGGTAAGATGGCCACATGGGGAACGGGGAGATGAAGTAGTGTATTTCCTTGAGGAACGGGGTGCGCAGACTTACTTCGCAGGTTCTCTACGCGACAAGACTCGAAAGAAAGTCACCCTGACGCCCGCGTGATTGACGTGAAGGCGTCACTCCCAACTAATCGAGTTCATTCAGATGATAAAAATGTGCGTGGCACACTAGAAGACCACCACACCTGCCCAGATGTGTCATGCTTCGTGACTTCCCACTCCCCTGTTTTAACCACTCAAGTGATTAGGGGGCGCTCTCTTTCAGGAGAAGGAGACTGATCCCCAACCATATACGAAGAGAGGTATGAAATTATTGGCATCAACAACAATATTAAGCCGTTATAATGTAATAAGTAGATCAAAACTTCGTGCTGTTCCTTACGTTCAGCTTTCTGTCATACGTGCCCAAATGAGCCGTCTGTGCTTGGCAGCTCGTCGAGCTGTGCGTACGGTGCCAGTTATGTTAGTTTCTGTTGTCCTTGTTTTTACTGTTTGCCGAAAATGGAAATTGACGATATCACGAAGCAACGAATCAACATCAAGTTTTTTGGTGAAGTGCAGCAAAAGTTATCAAGAAATCACTGAAATGTTGATAACTGTTTACGGTGATAATGCTCTGAAGTAAACATCCATTTTCAAGTGGATTAAGCGTTTTAAAGATGGCCAACAAGACGCCACGGATGATGCAAGACCTTCAACCACCTGTGCTGACGACAACATTGATCGTGTGCGGTCCCTTGTCCTTATCGATCGTCGAAAAACTGTCCGAATGATAGTTGATGAACTGAATTTAGGAAAATCAACAGTGAACACTACTATTTTAACCAAACATGATGGATGGATGGATCCTTCACCATGACAATGCACCTGCACATTCAGCATTGGTTGTTGACCAGTTTCTGGCCAACAATTTAATCACCATCCTTGATCATCCTCCTCATACATCAGATCTCACCCCTTGCAATTTTTTCCTATTTCCAAAATGCAAAAATGTGATGAGGGGACATCACTGAAAGATGTGGACACAATAAAGCAAGAAACAACGGGAAAACCAGAAAGCAAAACTGCCAAGGACTTCTAAGGGTGCTTTAAACAGTGGAAAATAAGATGTAATAAGTGCATAGCAACGAATGGAGAGTGCTTTTAACAAGGGACAAAATCGATGTAGATTGACTAAATTTTGCAAAATAAAGTTTTTATGGCCTTAGTTCGCATATTTATTGAACAGGGTAGTATTGAAGAGAAACTACCGTCAATTCCGTCCTGTAAGGAATGAGCCAGTCGCTGAATGAGGAAAGAGAACACGCTAAAGGCACTATTTTCCGGAGTAAAATAATCATTTCCGGCTCGAGGAATTTGAAGGTCGTAAATATTGCCCCAAAATTGCTCACGTTGAGCATGGATTGAAATACTCCAAAGCAAACTGAATTTGCTATAAAAGATGAAAAAACGACCGTTTTTTCTGATTGCACTTTCAGAAATGTTCTAATGAGGGAGGTGCTGCCATAACTAAGTGATCCCTGAAAGTTGCTCACTAAAATCATTGCGGGAAAATTCTCCTTCAGATAAATCACGCCTCAGATTTTGTTCTCTAAGGGACCCAGATAACTATTTCAATCCTTCATCCAGTGTATACGAAGCTTAGCTCTGAACTGCCCGAAGATGTTATTGTATAGCAAATGTACAGGTATTTGTAGTACATTCAATAATTTCAAAACAAAAAAACCACTCCATTTCTTAATTTTTTCAATTCGATAACTACTCAAAATGTACTTCGATTCGATGGTCGATTTTCCACTAAATCTAACTCCTTGCATATTTATCATCGGGTCTTTAAAAATTTTATTTCGATTGTTTGTGAGTGGATTCACTTTCTACTCTGAAATTGTATCACTTCTTCATGCCCTGTGATTGGTGAAAATAACAGACGGGTGGGAGGGACGGAGCCCTTCATTGTCTCCTCCTGTCGGTGTGACAGACAATTTCGAAATACTGGGGAGTGGCTATATTTTGTGCGTTCCTTGTTTTTATTTGTGCACGCCGGTGCCGCTGGTTTTCGGTATTGTTCGCTTCTGTGAGTCTTTCCACGCCAGAACACGCGCGCGCGCCAGGCACCCACATACAACACACGCATTTCGCTCGACGTCAGAGGGAGAGGACATCACATAAAATAGAGAAAATCGCTCACTTAAACTTTTAAGATATTTCGGAGATGTATGCACAGATGCACTATGTGGGTGTCGATAAGGGTTTAGAACGGGGAGAGGAGGGGCGAGGAGAAATCGATTTTTGTCGATGGCGATTGAGTAATATTTTAACCAGTGTTTAAAAATATTTTGTGATACAAGTGTCAGTCAGCATGCGTGAACGTAATGCGCCTTTATTGCATCATGTAGTACCCTGCAAGACACCGCTAGAGTTTGGGAAAGGGGGTGATTGTACGCACCAGGTTGATTTTGACGCAAAATACTTTACCCCCCAGGCGAGGTCATTTAACGTTACTATGATCCCTTGTCATTCGTGCGAAAAATGACATCTGCTCTACACTTAATCTCTCTAATTTTATTAACATGATCTATCCTACCTCCTCTCTCTAACTCACATTTTCTCTCTAATTTAAATTATCTCTCCTACCGTTGTAGGTAACAATGTGGTTAATAACTAATTTTACATAGATTTGCTAAAGAGACTCCTTCCAATTGATGCAAGAAATTTAATCTTTAATTTAACCTTCGCTCCGTGAGTGATTTCCAGCCTAGCTCCTTTAGGCTATTTTATTTTATCCAAACATGACCCTACCGAGCAGTGTATTCTGATTCCTTATCGTTCGTGGAAAAAATGATATCTTAACTCTATCTGTTCTACACTTCATCTCTCTTTATTTTTACTGACATGATCTCTCCTTTCGTAGTACGATGGGGGTAATGTTCAACATCACTACTAAAGAGACGTCCTTCCAATTCATGCAAGAGCTTCAATCTGTAATTTAACCTTTGCTCCATTGAGTGATTCCCAGCCTAACTGCTCTAATATTTTGGATACGCTACTAGGTTTATCTTAATAACGTTTTACAAATCTAGTTCATCTACGCTACTCGCGATCCAATTCGGCAATCATCAATCCAACTTCGTGAGGCTCCCATGTATTTGCAGCATATTCTAAATGAGGCCTAACCAACGGCAGATAACATTTCACGTTAACCTTTTCATCAAAATTCCCCAATACTCTTCTGACAAATTCTAATTTTTTGTTAGCTTGTCCATATATACCCAGTATATGTCTCACTCAGGAGAAGTGGCGAGTGAGTGATTTGGACGCGGGGACTTTGTTGGTGAGCATTGGTTGTCAATGTGGAGGGGTGGACGATTGGTACAAACACTCTCCAGAGTAGAAAGAGAAAACCGCATAATTTCATATTCCTCAGTCGTTCATATAACTCAAACATTCGTTGAAAGCAGCATGGTACAAAAACTTTCCGGCAGTACTTACGTAATAATCATTGAAATAGGAGAGAAAATCGATAGAAACATGTAAGAATTGAAGCGGAACACATTGCTGTAACCTTCGGGGCGTCGCTTTACTTACATCAGCGATGTACACGGAGATCAGGGTGTAGAATGGGGAATTTACCATTTGACATACCAGGGTAAAATAAGAACTTAATGCAACAATTTCAGTGTGTAAAAATCATTCGCCTTGACGGGGTTTTAACCCGGATCCCTCATTGTCCTTACGAGTGCTTTAGCTAGTTAATCTATCGAGGCGTCCTATTAAACTCTGAAATTTTTCCCGCAGCTTCTTTGAAAGAAATTAATGGTCAGCTCATACGCTGTATGATTATTTTTTTGTCATACAAATACTTATGCCAACATTAACATGTTTTTTGTTTAAGACTGCTCAAGGAACAAACAATGAAAATAAATGGTTTCGTTTTAGATATGAAAATTACGAGGGCTAGAGGAAAATTACGGCTTCCATAACGAGTAGCCGTACATATTTTATCAAATATGCAAAGATTCAATTTTATGTCATATTGTTTTATTAATGTGTGATTCATGTGCAGTACAAGTTTCATTGATTTGACTCCTATCAGTGGCAGTTGGAGGTTGAAACATGCTCAATTCACCTACGCCATCTTCTGAGGATGAAAAACGCTTTCCACGGAGGGGTCTCTTCTTATTTGGAAACAGTAAGAAGTCTCATACAGTTCAAGTTCAGTACAGCTCTCAGAAGTCTCATACAGTTCAGTACAATTCCTGGAGAAAGGCATTAAGAAGGCAGTGATACGTAGAAAACAATGCCTGTGCATTGGCATGGTAAGTCATTGTTACGTCACCTATTTGTAGTGCTTCTGGCTTAGAAACAATTCATCTTAATTGTTTGGTTTTAGTGTTGTTTGATAACTACCTGTGCCCTATAATATCAACAAACATGCATAACGTTACATCTCATGAGAATAGGAAAATAAAACCGTGACTATAGGACTTGGTACAGTAGTAATTTTTCACTATCAAAGCTTCCAAACATCTTATGTTGTTTGACTGTTTGTCGCGTTTGCAACTAAGGAGTGCGAAAGCAGCTTAATCAACATCTGTGTTAGCAGCATCCTAAGCAGTATTCCTCACTAAGGATCTCATTTTTTTCTCTTGTTTTCGAGATGAATTAATTAATTCTTGTAAATCAGTCGGTTCGCCATTGGAAAATTGAACACCCTAACACGTAAAACACTATCGGAAATATTATTTCTTTCAATGTGAATACATTGTTCTTTATACATCCAATTTATTCATCATCTTCAGGTCTGAAGATCATGTAATACACGAAACCCGGTTGCACAATCAAAAACTTATCCATGTAAATATAAAATGAACGTACCTACGGTCGTGAAGCAATGTAAACGAGATAGCCGAGACCGTAAATTTGATCGGCACTGGGTTGTAAAGGCGGGGGGAAATGAAAAAAAAGTTACAACCATACGATCACTAGGGTGCGTTAAGGAATGACAGTAACTCTCGTGAATCGCACTGACTCACTTGTTCAGGGCTTCCAAGGATCCCTCATATGCCAGTGCCCCGTCAATCACACAGGTGAATGCAAAATTATGAAACGGATGTTACGAAACAGAAAGGACTTACGTAAGCACGCAATCACTCGGGTGTGTTAGACCTCTGTGAATCTCACACACTCACTCGTTCAGGGTTTGCAAGGATTCTTCCTATGCCAGGGACCCGTCAATCACAAAAATAAAAACAATAAACAAGGAAATAAGTATCGGTGATAGGAAAGTGCCTAGAGAAAACCAGACACCAAGTGTTTCGCCTGCCAAGGAGGCCTCTTCAGAGAAGAAAGCTTATCTGAGCCTTAGTCTAAACTTATCTAGGGGAAACTTTTTACCATTTGTTCTTTCTTATGTTCAAATTCCACCACATCACGCCTGAAACTGTTCTATTTGGTTGAATGCATGTTTATATTTTAAAGACAATTTAAAAGCTATAGTATAAGGCCACAGAAATATTGTAATTGAATCTGCATAACTGAGAGGTAATTATTAATCTTGCTTGTAAATGTGCAGTTTTAGCATATATGTGAAAAATAATATTTGTCATTAACTGTTAACTTTTTACTATGTTTATTATTTTTTGGGAAAATCACCACGTAAAACTCACTCTACTCTAAACAATCATGAGGTATATTAAGTTTTCTATTTATGAAAAATTACTATATTAAAAATACAGTTATCAAAAGTTCCATGTAAATAGGTTATTATTAATCATTATTATTATTACATAGTACCCTGCAAACCACCGTTATGTTCCTTTGCCAGGTTATGTTTGCTTACGAGATCTAACGGGAATGAAATAGTTGGTGAGTAGCTTTATTTTTGCGAAGGCAGAGCAGAATATTTCATTATTATAAAATTTTTAAAAAATATGTTTAAAAATATGACAAAATATTTAATATTTTGAAAAGTAATTTTGCTGAATAAAAGCTTTTTTCTCTCTGTGCTGGTATTAGACTGAACCTGTTGAACCCGGAAACACGTTTGTATTGTGACGCTATGGAGCTGTTTTCTTGACGTAGCGGCGATTGCAGCGCCAGAATTTTCCCATATTTTTATGTACCTGGAAAACATGACGTAGTTCATCCATTCCACAGCCCCTCTCTTGGTGTAATCTATCTTTACGGACGTATATTTTGGCCACGAGAATGTTAATAATGCGAGAGATTTACAGCACTGGCTTTATGTTAGTATATGACATTTTTTGTTCCAAGAAGAACATGCGAAAGTAACGATGCCGTCGTCGTGTGTTGTTCCGGATTTGGAGGAAGTTTCAGAAGTGGTCCGGATATTCAAGTATTTTATTTTTCCAGAAGACATCGGAGAAAAATCAGATTAAGTGGTTAAAGAGGCATTGGAAGAGATTTTCTGCCGACAAAAAATAGAAAGGTACATATGTATCGATAGTGTGAGTTGATAAATATCGATTATTTTTTATGATGGTCAATTCCGTGTTAATTTGGAAGTTTTTTATTTATTTTATTTATATTATTAGGAGTCATTTTTCAGAAGTCAAAAATTCGATTACAGCACGTTGTTTAACCCGTGTTGACATAGCACTAGAACACGTCTCCATACTTGCGCTTCTCAAAAGACACTGGATGAATGTAACGAACTCAAACCTGCGCATGCGTGTTGAGGGGGAATGTTACTTCCACATGCCACCAGGAGTGCTTCTGAAAGTCATTTTGTTTGTGGTCTACAAGCATGTGTGCATTAGTTCACAGCCTACCCTCGTATCTTCCGTTTTACGTCCTTCTTAATTTGTTCCATGCACTTATTTCTTGGTCTTCCTCTCTAGATCTTCCCTTCAATTTTCCTGTCAATTATGTTTCCAACTAATACATAGTGCCTCAAGGTGCGTCCAATCCACCTAGTTCTTCTTTGCTGTTGAGTTCTCTCCATATGGTCATTTCATCTTCTTAGCTCTCACATATACTTCCTCGTTCCTAACTTTGTCTGCCCTTTTAATCTTCACCTCCACCGCCATGTATCTTTACTGGCCCAATTTTCCAATGTTCTACGCCTGTGATCCATGGAGTGCCATGATTCATACGAGCGTTTTGACGCACTGCTTCCCTGTTTGCAACCTCAGGTTCTTTGAGCACAGTGATACCATCTTTTTCCTGAATACCTTCGTAACTTGAGCTATTCTTCGCTTAATATTGGTCCAGCTTCTTCCATCCCAAGTTATACTGATACCCAGATACGAGTAGATGAAGGATTCTCGGAGAAAGGGTGCCTTGGCCTGTTACATACACCTATTTTACATGGCCTTTTGTCGCACATTTATTTCGTGAAACATTCTGCCGCAGTAA